>NC_071979.1:20067-36071 GCF_026283585.1 Hylaeus volcanicus
AAATTACACGACATGGTCATGTTTATCGAAGGCGGTATACGCGGCGGATTAAGTCAATGTTCAAGTAGATACGCGAAAGCCAATAATAAGTACATGCAGTCGTACGATCCATCGAAAGCATCGTCGTACTTGATGTACTTTGATGTCAATAATCTGTATGGGTGGGTAATGTGTCAGCCATTGCCATATGCAGAATTTCGATGGTCGACAACGTCGCAAACTTTGCCGTGTCTTCGATTGCTGCCGATTCGCCCACGGGTTATATTCTAGAGGTTGATCTAGAATATCCGCAACGTTTACACGACATTCACGTCGACCTGGCGTTCTGTCCCACACGTGCCAAACCACCTGGCAAAAGAGAGGACAAGCTGCTCGGAACCCTATACGATAAGCAGCGCTACGTTATCCACTATCGTAACCTGCAGCAATGCACGCGACATGGTATTCGTATTACAAAGATACACCGCGTCCTCCAATTCGCACAATCACCCTGGCTCCGCGATTACATCGAATTAAATACAAAGTTTTGAACTCTCGCTAGAAACGATTTTGAAATGAATTCGTATAAATTGATAAACAATGCGGTATTTGGCAAAACTATGGAGAATGTACGCAATCACGTCGATGTAAAATTAGTAACAAAATGGAAAGGGAGATATGGTGCGGAGACAATGATCGCAAAACCAAATTTCCACAGCCGTAGCGTGTTGTCGAAAAACTTAGTTGCCATCGAACTGCGAAAGCTTGCGGTGAAGTTCAACAAACCAATCTATGTGGGTATGTGTATACTAGATATATCTAAGGTTTGTTTGTATGAATTCCATCACGATTACATGTTACCCACACATGGCGATAAATGTAAAGTTATGTACACCGATACGGATAGTTTAATTTACCACATTGAGTGTGAGAATATTTATGATACTATGAAACGCGATATTAATCGATTTGATACCAGCTATTATTCGGTAGGGAACGTTTAGGATATACCGCTTGTAAACAAAAAAGTTCCCGGTTTGATGAAAGACGAAATCAATGGGGGCATAATGACAGAATTTGTTGGACTCAGAGCGAAAATGTATACACTGCGTGTAGATGGTAAAAAAGATACGAAAAAGGCGAAAGGTGTAAAAAGTAACGTTGTTTCCAGGATGGTAACTTCCGACGACTACACGCAGTGCCTACGAAACGAAATTGAAATGATTCGTAATCAGACATGTATAAGGTCAAAATTACACAAAGTATACACAATGGCGGAATCAAAAATCGCTCTCAGTCCGTACGACGATAAGTGGTATACGGTACCCGACTCAACGGATACATTACCGTGGGGTCATTATAAAATACCGCTTTAGATATATCAGTATATGTATTTTGTAAATCATTTTTACCTCGATCTTAATAGGTGTATATATTTAGTTGTAAATAAAAAAAACACTGTAATGTAATTAATGATGCTAGTATATGTATAAAACTGAATATTTAATTTAAAAAAAAAATGTTAATTTTTTACAATACATTATATTTATTTATCCATGAATTGTGTGCACTATTCAATCCTAACCATTTCACGTACACCTCATTCCCTTTCCGACGTAACACTTTTTCCACAAGGTATACATCAGCGTCGGCAACGCGTTGCAACTCATGTTCGTAGAATCCTCCAGCAATTGGTTTTCCATAAACATGTTTCAGCAAATACGTTGCGGGATTAGTTTTCTGAACCTCAGCGATCGTAAATATTTCAGTACACCAATTAGGTGTGCAACCTTTTTCAAAAATTGTTTTGAATTTGCTCACACGTACCGCATCTCCCACTCTGAATCGTGCGGGAGCTGCAATATTTACGTGATTATATACCGTTGTTAAGAGGTTCGAGGCGTTTGTTGGTGTAACGTCAGTTGGTCGCATGCCGTAGTTTGATGCTTACGCGCGTTGTAATTTGATATGAGTTGTTGCAGCGAGTCGATCCATTTATAACTTCCATTAAGCGTAAAGAGTTTCCACATGTCGTTTTTGAGCGTACGATTGAACCGCTCGACGACTAACGCTTTCATCACTGAATACGTTGAATAATGATTTATGTTGTATTTTGACAGAAGTTTTTGCACATTTGCGTTGTAAAATTCCTTTCCTTTGTCGGTTTGGAAATTTTTCGGATATCTTCCACTGTTTCGGATTTTCTTTCCGATCGCTGTAGAAACTTCATTTCCACTCTTGGTTTTGAGGGGTATGGCCCATGCATGCTTACTCAGCACATCAATAACAGTGAGTATGTAATGGAAGCCTCTGTTATACCGCGCGTAAGGTCGCATCTCGACCACGTCCGCTTGCCATAAGTCGTCGTACCCATGTACTATGACGCGTCTTCGAGGAAAATTTCTTCTCGCCGGAGCATGCAATTCTTCCACGACACGCCGTTTCTCGGTACTGGAAGTTTTCTTCGCAGCCATGCATGACTCGACACTGACGCAAAGACTTGACGTACACGTCTTATCAAACATCAAATCGGTGCTCAACGCAACGGTTGGTCGGTCGATCGGTCGGTTGGTTGACCGGTCTGTTGACCGATATATCGGTCGGTTGACCGGTCTGTTAATCGGTATGTCGATCGGTTGACCGATCTGTTGATCGGTATGTCGGTCGGTTGGCCGGTCTGTTGACCGGTATGTCGGTCGGCTAATCGGTCGGCTGACCGGTCTGTCGGTCGGTAAACAGTTTCAATGTCCAGCTATTGATGCGTCTGCATTAGATTTCTGAATTCGGTAATATCCGTCTCTAATTTATTCAGCTCATCTTTCAAGCTCTGAACGAAATTTTGAAACATAATCATCTTTTTGTCGCATACGTCTTGTCGACTCTTTATATTTGCCATGTTTTTGTGCAAGTACAGCTTTTTGATAGCATCGCCATTCTCTACAGGTGGTGCTATCCGTCGAATCTTGCGCGATTTTGCGTCATAATTGGTGCCAACAACACAAAGAGCGTTGTAGCGTACGTAATTTCTGACTACTTCATTCCAGTGATAGTATGATTACATTCTACCAAACGATGACCCAAACTTGTTGATTGACATTTTAATGACGATTGACTGTATCGCCAGGGTGTAGCTTAATTTATAATGAATTCTGTCTCGTGAAGTTCCTCGATAATCGATAGCATCTCATTGTTGTGAGCATTGTGACCGGCTTGACGCGAAGCCTCGAGTAATCGAAGCCGATCTACGAGTTCATTGGGATCGTTTCAGTGAACGTAATCAATGTTGTTTTTGGCTAATCTCATGGAACATGGTATACCTTTTCCAACTTTTTTATCTTGCAATAAAGGTTTGATTACATGGTTATAATTGTATCCTCTGTTGCCTAACGTTTGACCATACAAATTGTGCTTGTGCTTATGCGCACTCGTTGTCAGTAGTATGTCCCTGTATATGCGTTCATCAGCCTCAGTGTAAATGTCGTTATCTGGAGTTTTCTTGAATATCAGTTCATAAAGGCCGGGTGTCCCCGAATATCGTATGCCATCGAAAATTATGTTATCCGCATTGTCTACGTCAACATGTTTGTTACCGAACATCAGTCTATCATTTGTGAGATAAACACCGTACACGTAATATATACCAACGTCTACGTCGCCGCGTAATACAGGTGCGATATATTTTTCACTCAGTGGACCTAGATGATTACGTACCGTTTCTTCGCCTTCCGGCGTTTGCAATTGACTTCGAACAGATGTCGAGAAATAGCTGTTTGGATTTTCAAAAACATCTTCGTTTCCTAAGCTTTTTGTTGTTGTTGTTGGTACTGTCTTAATCGGTGTAGAGGTCGGTGTAGAGGCTATCAGGTTTATATCGGGTAAACTGCTTAATCTTGATATTTTTATATTTGGCGGTTTCGAGAAATTTAACCACAAATTTGATTGTATTTTATCTGATTCCTTGATATTCGGAGTGGATAATGGTTCGCTTCTGATATCTTTCTGCGAATCAAATCGCTCGTTGTTGCAATCTATTTCCCTATCCCCTCACGATCTTCAACGCTGCTACTGCTCATGTTGGAACACTGCTTTCTCAACGTATCGGACATAACTGGACATGTTACGATATTGCAAAGTCATTAAATCCTTTTCTATAGCGACCATTCCATAAAGCACTGTCTTTGTCAATCACTACAGATCCATATTTTTCTTGCCAGCAAGCGGTACACAATTTGCAGAAATTCTCAAAAGACATGTCAGTGTTTACATGTTCGTTTTATACATGCTTCAGATTTGTACCATCTTGTTTGAACATGATCAGCAGGTTCGCGTTGTCGCGTATCAGATGTTTCGGTATCTTCGCACATGTCTGACAAAGATAGAAACAGTCAACGTCCGAGTGCTTACCCATTGCAAAGTATCCTCTTACCGCGTTTTGCTTATCGCATGCCACGTCGTCAAAGATAAAAATCGAATTCGGAAGTGCCTCGCTCGGTGGAACGACGTCGCTGTTATTCGAAAATGTAAAATAACCAATTTCGTCTATCGACGAGAATATATTTTCTAGATATCGATATTTCGGTTGTTGCAATGATTTCGAGTACACGTATACGTTTTCGAAGCGAACACGTATAGAGGTCGGTAGCATATTTCCATGTTTGCGTACCTCTTTCTCAGACTGTGCTTTTCTGTCTACATTAGTCACTCTGATCGTAGATGATTGGCGTACGAACCGCATAGCGGTAGCTGCGGTAAAAAATTAAGAGGGGGTATGTGTCGATGGTGGGGTATTTACACTAGTATGACCCAGACGTATCAGTCAGTGTAGAAATGGCTTTCATACTAATCGTTGGTGATACACTGTTCGACTTGACTGTGGAGCAATTGGAATACGTGCCAAAGATAGTACCCTTGAATCGGTTAGCTAACGATATTCATTACGCGTGGGACAACGTGTTGAGACATATAAGAGCCGATCCTGAAGTTCAGTCTTATCGTAGGTGTCTCTTGCAGTACAATCGTCCAGATCAACGTACGCACATAGACGGACCAACGCCTATGAAAAAAGATTGTTACCTATGTGTAGAAGGGCAAGAGCAGGACTTGTAAATACTCTAATAAACAAATTACCGTTTGAGCTACATGTTTCAGGGTATCAATTTTGCGGACCTGGTACACGGCTGTACATCCCTGCGGTGCCCACCTTGTCGTGGTAGGGATGCCTAGGGGCAGTGCCCCCGGCTGACGTCGCGGATTTCGGTTCTGACCGGGCGGGGCGCCTCGGTGCGTCGCCGGGTCGCAGCCGACTTTCGCGTTGCGGGGCCGGGGGGGCTGTCCTTACTAAGAGGCACCATTGCACAAGCCTTCAAATAACCCCATACATACACTACAACACATTATACTGTCCGCACATACACATACACGCAGGCACACTTACACTTCTTTTCTAGGTACATGCAGAGCAGGAGGAGAGGTCGGGCTCGCGCGGTGGCCCTCTGGGAGTGCTCCGCCTGGAAGCTGGTGTTGCATTCTGCCACTCCCGTGACTGGGCTGATGTGCGCCTCGCGCTGCCGAAGAGGTAGCGCCGCGCGGGGTCAGGAACCAGCCCCTTCGGGACCCCGACCGGGTAGTGGGCGGTGAGGTGCGGGTGTCGGAGCCCGCACCAGCTTCGGTCGGGTCCCCCCTGTGGGGTATTCCCGGGGGGTGGGGGGTAAAGTTATAGGACGGGCCCCGGGGTAGGGGGGATTGTCTTTCGTTAGACAAGTCCCCCGAGGGTATACCCGTTCCCGTCCTGTGGCTCGCCCCACCTCCCACGATGTGCTGGCAAATCAAAAATATGGACAAAGCTAATGTACAAACGATGACTAAGGGAAACACTGCCGGTGATTCCACCGACGCAGGTAGGGATGAAGGTAAGTCTCCTAAGGCGGCTTCGGTTTTTTCAACCCCGGCCCTTGTTTTAAGGGGAAAGGAGAGGAGAAGGAGGCCCCGCCCACGGAGTAGGATCCAGGGGCGTGCGGCGTCCGACAGCGAAACCTCCGGGGATGAGGGTTTGACACCCCAAAGGCGTAACACCTTGTGCCTTGGGGAACATTTAAGTGAGGTGACTATTTTCAGACGGGGCGGTCCTGTAACCAGGTCTCCACCGATTACTGTCAAGAGGCCCTCACCTGTTAAGACGACCTCGCCTATGCTGGTGGACATTGGCAGCCCGCCGAATCCCGAGCCCAGGTCGACGAGGCAGGCAGCCTCCTCCCCGAAGTCGGGTAGCGTACCGCGGGGTGACTCTGGGCTAACTCCGTCCAGCAGCAAGAAGGGAACGGCGGCGCCTATGGAGCAAGGTAGGTCACACTGTGGAGATGGGGGTGTCCCTGTCGAGCTGCTGCAGGTGGTCTTCGATATGGAGGCCATCCTGGCCTATTTGGTCAGCAGGAGCCGGCAGGACCCAGAATTGAGAACCCTTAGCTCCAGATGCCGAGAGAGCATCGGAGCCCTGAAGAGGGCATCGCGGCAAAAGCGGCTGGTCGGTGGACCCGACGATAAGAAGGGTATAGAAGTAGCCACACAGACCAATCGCGTCGCGGACGGCTCGCTTGTGGTAACCGAGGGGGCGGGGGGTACGAAGAGGAAGGCAGGTACCCCACCCACAGATAGTGCGGCCACCACGGGAATCGTGGCTAGGAAAATGATGGCGCTTTTCGGGGAGGACTGAACTGCTGTCACCCCCCGGAGAGGGAAAAAGAACAAGAAGAAGGTCAGGGACGAGGAAGAGCAAGCCCTGGCGCCCCCACCCGTTCAAAATGCATGGGTTAAACGGGCTGTGAACAGGGCTGCCAGTGGGCGCCCTGCTGAGGCCCTTACAGCTTCAGGTGTCCATAGAGAGGGCGACAAAGCCCCCCCCCCCCCCCCCCGGGCCAAAGGGGACCCTCAGCGTGGGGACAAGGACCCTAAAGGAGGAAAAATTAAGGGGTCCAAGCCCGATATTAATAAGGCCCGAACCAAAAAACGGGCTGAGGCGGTGATTATCTCGTCATCGGCTGGTGTAAATTACGAGGAGCTGGTTAAGCAGGTGGCTGGCCACTTGAGCGTCCAGAAAGGGGCGCTCAAACAGGTGAGGAGGACCCGCAAGGGGGGAGGTCCTCACCGAGATTGACCAGGGCGGCGGAGCGGACGAGCTGTCTAAGGCCCTGGCTGGGAGCATGGGAGCAGCTGTCTCCGCACGGGCGATCGTCCCAAGAGCGGAGGTAAAGGTTCGCGACCTGAACCCCATAGTGGAGAGGGAGGAGGTTGTCTTCTCCATCTGCGCCCGCCTGGGGATAGAACCCACAGGAAGCGTCAAGCTTAAGGTGCTTAGAGCAACCTCCTTTTTTTTTTTTTAATTGTGAGGAGATGCGTTACGCATACCTTGGTTTCCCGGGGGGAAAACCGAGGTTATGTGGGACTACCATCAGGAAGGGGAGTGCCGGAGGCGCACCTGTCCGCAATGGCTACCCACTAAAACCCCACACCCGCCTGAGCTACATGGGAAGTGCCTGGAACACGCGGATATTCAGCAGGACACTTCCCAGCTTACGTGAATCCCGGAGGGAGGGTACCAGCCTCCCCCACTACCTACTCTATAAGACCCCGGACGGAGGGACCCGCCCGGTGTCCCCATCCCTGGGGCCGTCGGAATGGGCGTCCCGCTCCGCTCGGTCCACCCACAGCCCCCGGCGTCTTCATGTCCGTACTGGTTCAGGGAACTACGAGCTCCCTGAACGCCAGGACAAGAAGTCGCCGACACCGGTAAGGGAGGGTCGTCGGAGGTGTGATCCGGCACACCCCACCACCTATGCGCCCCCACAAGACCCGATTGTCCAAGTAGGGACGGGCCGACCACACATGCTCGGCCCGTCCCGAGGGGAATTATATCCCCTCCGTGGACCAGGGTCACCTCACGCCCCGGTCCCCCACATTCGCCGCCTCCGTGCGAGGCACATGTCGTCGCGGGGGCGCCCCTCGCGACCCCCACCATTCCTACCACCACGCAGAGGCGTGCACTGGCGCGAGGGACGTCCCCGCGCCCACACCGTCCTTGCCGAGCCCGGATCTCTTTCCCGGGCTCGCTCGAGACCATGTGGTCGACCATGGCCGCGAGCGAGAGGTCCCACCCACCCACTGCGGCTCTTAAGGCACGGCGCGGCCCATGCCGGACACTCCTCGAGTGTATGCCACGTCGTGTCCACCTGAGTGGTGACACTGCGCTGTCGGCTCGCGCCTCATCCGGTGCAGGTACTCTCCGAAGCATTCATGCCCGGAGAGCACCTGCGTGAGGTGGAAGGTCAACCTTCCCCGCATCCTGCACCATGTTTCAAATATGGGCAGGATGGCCCGGACAATCGGACGGCCCGATGAAGCAAGCTCATGCTTCTACAGTGCCAACGTGTCCCTCCGGGCCTGGCGCTTCTGCACATCGACCTCCTCTACCTCCATGGTCGCAACTTACACCCCCGCAGGGCGGCGAGCGGGGCGGGCGATCCCATACATCGCCGCGCGCTCCGCCGCCGCCAGATGGAAAGGTGGAACCACAGCCAGGAGGCCCGCCGCTTCAGCAGAAGTGGAGCGGTATTCCCGTCTGGCCCACAGGGCCAGCCGCCGCCGCACTCTTTCAAAAAGAGCCCCGTTCGACCACGGTGCAGTCGGGGACGGTCGCCGAGTGGCGGCGGCACCACACCGCCACGAGGTCGTCCTCGTCCCCGAACCAGTGTGGATGGTCGGGGACTTGGTACGGCTCCGTAGCTATCGCTAGGCCAACCCAACACTCCGCCAGGCAGTGGACCATAAGGTCCTGTGCCCGGCGGCAGTGGTTCAGGTTGGCCTGCAATACACCGAGGGAAGCCGTGTGCGCCATTTCTAGGCCGTCACAGGACCTCCCTCAGACGGCTGCGTGGGTGGGGGGAGGGAAACCACCTCCCCCGATGCCACGGCCTCCACCTCCATCGCAGCTGACACAGAGGGGGTAGAGGGGAGTTTAGCGTCCCCTCCGCCACCCCGAGCTGCCGTAGAGGGTGGTGCCACACCTGCCACCTCCCTTCGGCCCTTCTTTTTCTTTGGGGGCGGGGAGCACGCCATGCTCTCCGCCTTATGTTCCGCAGGCCGGCCCAACTCGGCGCACACCGCGCAGTGCGGGGCCTCACGCCATTCGGCGGGCCTGTCGGTGGAGCTCTCACACCGCTAGCAGTGCCCACTCCGGTCAATCGGCGCAGTCCACCGCTGTCGTACATGCCCTACGGCAAGACAGCGGAAGCACTGCAGCGGCCGAGCCGCCAGCACCACCACCTGGGCGAGGGACCACTCCACTCTTATGCGCCTGGCCTTTACAATGGCCAGGGCCGCCACCGCCGGGAACTGCACCCAAATGGTGCCGAGTCCGTTGGGCGGAGCCTTCAGCTCTCCCAACTTCACGGACTCGGTGGTGCAGCCCCCGACTTTCGCAACCGTCGCAACTAGCTCCTGGGGGGTCACGGATATGTCCAGCTCCGTCAGGCGGAATTCCGCCTTCTTGACGGGTCTGGCCACCCTCACGTCTAGGCCCCCCAGGGCGTCGGTCATTGGGGCCCCATCAGCACCGGGGACCTGAATGATCAGGCCTCCAATGACGGCCCTCTTCCATGAGAGAGCCTCAATTCCGAGGGCACCCAGATCGACGCCCTGGCGAGCCCTCCTAATGGCCTCCTCGTAGGTTGCCTTGCTCCCTTCCGGGACGGTGATCGTCACCGCCGCCGAAGGGGGAGGGGCCACTACGCGAGGAGACGCTTTCTTTAGTCCTCCGGCCCTCTTGCTCGTGCCCTTCTGAGGAGGGGCCGGGGTCACGGGCGCGGCCGAAGCGGTCCCGGCTGCTCTTCTCGCCCGCCTCCCCACCACCTGCGACCAGGCAGCCCCATCGAGGTTGGCTGGTGCCGTCGCAGGATTAGTAGGGGGAGGAGCCAACGACTGTTGGGGAAGGGTGGATGGTAGGGCGGCCTGCGCCCCCCTCTTCCTCCCCCTCCCCTTCTTCTTCCTCCCCGCCGGCTTAATCATGACGGGGAAGGATTCCCCGCCAACCGCCGGCGTGGTGGAAGCTACGGCACCAACCGCAGCCGCAGGGGTCGTCCGCCTCCTCACCGCTCCGGCATATCCACCCTCCAGAGGCCTTGCGGGGCGTGGCTGGGGACCCTGAAAGCCCAGGCGGAGCTCGCTCCTGATTGACGCAAATTTCGCGTCAATCAAGGCCCCGATCCGCGCCGGGGGCAACGCGGGCCGGTGCATACCAACCTGGCGCAAGATGCCGAGGACATGGACGTCACGGAGACGCCATCGTCCTCAGCATCGCCCAGCCGGGAGCCTGCCCGCGGGCAGACCGGAGCAAGGCCGGCGAATTGCCGACCAGCCCTAGAGCCTGCCCGCGAAGCTGACGAGCCAGCAGCCCTCAGCCCGCGTGTCGACGAGGCCCTAGAGCTGGGCTTCGTCGACGCGCCTTCCTCCGCGACCGCTTCCGGACGCGGCAGCCCCTCCAACACCACGAAGCACTCGCGTGCCCCGCCCGATGTCCAGGCCTGGATGGTCCAGGAACATCCACCACCCCGGTCTCTCCACCCCTGCACTCACCGGACGACCCGGCTACAACGCTTCCTATATTCTTTAAATGGTCCATGTTTTAAGGTTTACCAGCGCATCGTGCGCGGTGGGGCGGGCCGCAGGACGAGAGCGGGTGTACCCTCGGGGGGCCTGCCTAACGAAAGACAGGACCCCTACCCCAGTTCCCCGGGGCCCGTCCTATACGTTTTCCCGCCCGGGAATTCCGCACAGGGGGGACCCGCCCGTAGCAGGTGCAGGCTCCGACACCTGCACCTCACAGGGCACTACCCGGTCGGGGTCCCGATAGGGCTGGCTCCTGATCCCGGGCGTCGCTACCTCCTCGACAGCGCAGGCGCACATCAGCCCCCCCCTCGTGGGCGACTGAAAGCAAAGCCTACCCACGAGGGGAGCACTCCCAGAGGGCCACCGCCCGGGAACGAACTCTCCTGGTCCCTGTACAGCGGTTTCCACCCCTACTCAGAGTGAGCCTTACCGGCTTGGGAGGCCCTGCCAGGATCCGGAGATCCCGCCGGCATCGCCTCACACATCACAGGAGCTACTTCCCGGCGCGTACCCCTCTCCCCGTTAGCGGCGCACAACTATGTGCGCTTTCAGGGTCCACCACGAGAAGGTGGGGAGAGAGGGTTTTAGACCTGGGACATCCCTCAAATAGAGAGAACGGATCTACAGTGGGTCAGAGACACCATTGTGGACGCCCCAGATCCTCCGGACCCCGCTTAGAGCAACCTCCTGGGGGACTCAGGTCGCGGTCATGGAGATCGCACTCAAGTGGGTGGGCAAGTTCACCGACGGAGCCAAGATCCGCATCGGGCTGGTTTCGTCCCGGATGCGGGTTGTTCCGACGTTGACCAGGTATTACAAGTGCCACGCTCTTGGGCACATGAGCGAAGCATGCAAGGCGAAAGATAGCGTAATCCTGTGCCGGAGATGCGGCCAGCCGGGGCATGAAATGGCCCAATGTAAGGCGGCGCCGCTCTGCCGGTTCTGTGTCGACATTGGCATCCCCAACGAAAGGTCAACGCACATTGCTGGGGCCAGGGGGTGTCCTCAATATCAGGAGTTCCTGCGGAGGAGTGGGGAGGGGCCGGCATCGTGAGAGTCCTGCAATTGAATATGAACAATTGCAGGATGCCTCACGATCTGATGACCAGGACGGCTGTAGAGCTGAAAGCCGATGTCGTCCTGGTCTCGGAGCCGTGGGATATCCGTCAGGGTTGGTCATGTAACCTATGTAGGAAGGCCGCCATCTGGGTGACTGGGTTTGGCGGCCTGCAAGAGGTCGCTATGCAGGGGGTGGGGGCTGGCGACGGAATCGTCCTCACAATGGTGGAGAACGTGTTGGTCGCCAGCTGCTATTACACCCCCCCGGTTGGACCACGAAGGCCTGGCCTTGAAGCAAAGCTTGGAGGCCGCATGTCGTGGCGGGTCTAGGAAGGTCATCGTGGCCGGGGACTTTAACGCAAAGTTCCCGGCCTGGGGCTCGGGGTCTCTCGACCGCAAGGGTTGGGTCCTGCTGGAGGTCTTAGAGAGGCTTGGGTTAAATCCCTTGGATAATGCGGGTCCGTTCTCTTTCCAGAGAAACGGTCGCACGTCTAAGATAGACGTACTGGCGTGCGACGCCGTGCTCCTTAGGGAGCTAAGGTCCAGCGTAATCCTTCAGGAGTACACGGCGTCGGACCACCAGTACCTGTTGCACGTGTTTGGTAGGGCGGCTGGGGTACCTGTGGGTCCCCGCCGCATCCGGGGATGGAAGGTGGATACGATGGATTCGGGCAGGCTGACCGATGCTGTAAGGCGTGGGGTGGCCGGCCTGGATCTGTCGTCTCCACTGTGGCCCGGTGACATAGAGGGGGCCCTGGACACCATTGAGCGAGCATGTGCCGCGAGTATGGTGTCTAGAAGCCCCCCCCCCCCCCCCTAAAGATGGCACGGTCAAGTATTGGTGGTCCCCTGAGATTGCGCTAGCGCGTCGGGGGATGCACTCCAGCCGAAGGAGGCTCCACAGAGCGCGCAAAAGACGGCGCTCCGAGTGCCCTATACTCCTTGAGGAGTATCTGGCGGCCCGCCGCGAGCTCCGCATCGTTATCCTGAGGGGCAAGGAGAGGGCTTGGCGGGAGTTGTGCGGCCTGGTGGAGAGGGATGTTTGAGGGAGACCATATCGGGTGGTCATGAACATGGTCCCCTGACGTCTCCCCCCGCCCTTTCTACCGGCTGCGAGGATGGAGGAGATTCTCGCCGAGCTCTTTCCTGCCCCCCCCCCCTCCCCAGGCGCGGAGAATGCGGCCGACGAGAAATCCAGGTTGGCCCGGGACCTGAAGGGTTTCCTGCGACGGCAGGTCCCGCGAGTTACGGAGGAGGAACTCCGGATGGCGCTGTGGGCTACACACCTGAATAAGGCCCCCGGACTGGACGGGGTCCCGGGCAGATCTATCGCAGAAGTGGCAAAGCGGGATGGGGGGCTGCTGCGGGCCATCATGAATGGCTGCTTAGCGCATCCCCACGTCCCGCAACGCTGGAGGGATCAGAGGTTGGTGCTCTTGAGGAAGGCGGGGAAGGACCCTGCCTCTCCCTCCGCCTACCGCCCCCTCTGCCTGATTGGCCACTTGCCGAAGGTGTTCGAGAATATCCTGAAGGTGAGACTGGAGCAGGCGATCGGCCAGTGCGGGCTGTCGTATCTGCAGTACGGTTTCCGCGCGGATCGCAACACGTCCCAGGCGATAAGGCATATGCAGAGTCTCGCTGATGCTGCAAAAAAGCACCAGCGGTACTGCGTCTTTGTCGCCTTGGACGTGGAGAACGCATTCAACTCCCTAAATTAGAAGTCGATGATGGATCATCTCTGCTCCAGGGGTGTCCCGACGTACCTTCGCCGGGCAGTGGAGGGGGAGATGCGCCGCAGAGTTGTCTACGGTGTGCTGCAGGGGTCGGTGTTCGGTGCTGTTGTGGAATATTTTCTACGACAGCGTGCTGAGCCTCCGTCTTCCTCGGGGGTGCATCATAATCGGTTATGCCGAGGACATACTAGTCGTGATGACTGACACGGACCGCGACTCACTGGATACCCGTATTTAGCGATGTATGCGGTCTGTGGAGGACTGGATGGCGTCGGCAAAACTCAGGATCGCCCCGGAAAGAATCAACGTGTTCCTGGGTAATCGGAAATGGTTGGGCCCCCCATTAAGGGTGCCAATCGGTGGCCAGCTGGTCCCTCCTGCTGATTGTATGAAGTACTTGGAGGTGACCTTCGATCGGTCGCATAATTTTAAGATGGACATCGAGAAGGTCAACTCCAAGGCCACTAAAGTGATGTACGCGCTGGCCCGGCTCATGCCTAACATAGGCGGACCGGGCTAACGGGCCAGCGCGTTGTATTACAATGTAGTGGAGTCGGTGCTGCTGTACGCGGCCCCCATTTGGGGCCGGGCAATGGGTATAGCAGCCCGACGACAGACGATGGTCCCTGCCCAGATAGCGGGACTTATTCGCGTGTGTAAGGCGTACTGGAATGTGCTCAACGAGGTGCTCCTGGTCATTGCCGGTATCCTCCCCCCCCCCCCCCCCATCCTCCTCAGGATAGAGGAGAGATGTAGGATTTTTGAGTCCCTCTAGGGCCATAGGGCCGATCTGCAGGCCCACACGGCTGACGAACTCCGGCGGGCCATTGAGCGTGTCCGACAAGACGCGCTCGACAGGTGACAGTCTGAGTGGGACACGGTTGGCTCCCGCCGTGTCGCCCATGAGTGAATTCCAATCATCCAGGACTGGATCCAGAGACCCTACGGCCAGGTGACTTATTTCATCACGCAGGGGCTGACGGGCCACGGGGTCTTCAATGCATACCGGTATAGGTTGCAGAAGGCCTCGTACCCGTTGTGCTGGTATGGCTGTGGGGTCTCCGACACGGTGGAACACACGTTCGTGCACTGGGGTCGGTGGGCGGAGTGGCTGGACCTCGAGATAGAGCTGAGGAATAGTGTTCTCCTCACCCTGCGGGGGATGGGGGGTTTGATGATGCGGGATACGGTCGGCTGGGTAGCGGTGGAGACCTTCATAACGAAGGTACTCACCACGAAAGCTGACCACGAGAAGGGTATTGACCGTGAGGCGAGGGCTCGCGACGGCTTCGGTGCGCCTGGAGCCCGCTATAGGCACGCAGCAGATGTTGATGAGACCTCCCCTGTGGGTGGGGTCATTACCATCGATTAGGGGAGTGGCCATCCCTGATAGAAGAGGCGCAAGTGGTCCTCACTATTTTTTAATTTAACTGCACATACATTTTTACTCTATTTTGTTATTTATTTATTTAATTTATTTACTTAAATGGTTAATATTATTATGTTTACTTACGGAGGCTCAGGGTAACCATCCACGATGCTACTTAAGTGCCATAATTACTGACTATTTAATTTATGATTGTGACTGTATTTCTATTCATGCATGCAATTCCGACTAATTTAATTTAATTTATTTATTTGTGACTACTTATGTATATATATATTTATTTGGTGACCTGTTAGTTGTGATTTAGTTTGGACTTGTATTTATTTATTTACTAGACAGGAAGCGTCGTGGATGGTTACGTCGTGGTGACGTACC
The DNA here is from genome assembly GCF_026283585.1 of Hylaeus volcanicus. Lineage (NCBI taxonomy): Eukaryota > Metazoa > Arthropoda > Insecta > Hymenoptera > Colletidae > Hylaeus > Hylaeus volcanicus. The sequence goes on from NC_071979.1 coordinate 35,257, forward strand.
GGTATTTGTATATTAAAATTGAAATTGTACATAGCTAGGACATAATATTTGTATATATTTCTCATTTTATTTTTATATTTTACATTGTTATCTATTTTTAGGTTATTACAGATACAGTTATTACAAACCAGGGCGATAGCGCGCGCGTGTGAGCCCGGCGAGTGGGTTAGATTTGAGAATTAGAGCAATACGATTAATTAGTGTGTATCAATGGTGCCGAAGACTGAGGATCGATTAGGTAATGCAGACGCCTCTGACGCTAAGTCAGATAGCTGCAGGAATCGGTATCTCCCAGTGAAGGGTAACCGCAGGATAGGTTAGATTAGGAGTTCGGGTTGAATACACGGAGCTTGAATCGTATCGTTGATGTATATTACGCGTCACGAATAAAGCATCGCAACTTCTTAATTTAATCTAATAATAACTCGAGCGGGAAAGTTATTATGTTGTGGGATCGTTACACAGGCTAAGATTGCTTATTATATCGTGAAGGTTTGGTAATTGACTTAGGAAACCTTTAAGTTTAAACAAAAGATAATATATTCAAAATAACTATACTAATTACAATTGTGAAGTGTTGTGTTGTCGCGGTTGTGTGTATTGAAAGTAGAAGTTACCATTAAGTTGCACGGTGTTGACGCACTGGTGATGCGGGGGTCGAGTGTGGTTCTAATTGCCGTAATAGATATAAACCGTTTTCGCGGATCTATAAGGTTAACTTGATCGAAAGGGAAACTGAAGCCCGATCTCACTAAAGCACACTCTACAACGATCGACGTGATATGACTCGACGTAACTTTATCGTTCTAATCCCC
>NC_071979.1:36471-73610 GCF_026283585.1 Hylaeus volcanicus
ACTTTCCTTGTAAGACAAATATTTTATTGGCCTAAATTACCTCAGGATGTAGAAAACTTTATAATTAGATGTCGTATATGTAAAAAACATAGTAGAAGTAATGTAAAGGAGCCACTAATAAATCATGCAATACCTTCATTACCGTTTGAAAAAATAGCGATGGATTATTTTACTGATGCCAGAAGAAACTACATTGCGTTAATAGATTATTATTCTAGATGGTAAGAGAATAAAGACCAGAAATAAGACAAGTAAGGAAACCAAAGAAGTTCTAAAACGCGTATTTGGTGCATATGGTATACCTCGAATACTAATATACGATAATATACCTTTCAATAGCTTTAAAGTTCAGCAATTTGCCAAAGAATTGTGTTTTGAGATAGTAACGTCTAATCCTGTATATCCAAAATCGAATGGTCTTGCATAAAAAGCAGTAGGTATAGCAAAGGTTATACTACAAAAAGTTGATGAGAAAGGAGGAAATAAATAACGCGTTATTAGAGTATAGAAACATGCCATTAGCAAGATTGAATGTTTCACCGGCTGAACTTCTAATGTCAAGAAAGTTACGCACTAGACTACCTATTGTCAGAAAACTATTGAAGCCAAAAATACATAAAGAACGCACGGCAGTGCGTGCTAAACAACTTCGGCAAAAATTGTATTATGATAGTGGTGCGAAAGTGCGAAATAAGTTCAAAGACGGTGATAGAACAGTTGTTCAAAATAAAGGCGAATGGGAACCAGCAGTGGTAAAACAAATTTGTAAAACTCCGAGGTGTTATATAGTAAGAAATGCTAAGGGTAATTTAATACGGCGAAATTCGTACCATATTAAGAAATCTGCGAATAGTTCAGTAGATATAAATGATATAAGCGATGAGGAAGACAAATTGTCATCAAATAATAACATCCATAATGTTAGTCCGATGGGAATGAGTGATGAAAGTATGCTAACTACCAGAAGTGGCAGAGTTGTAGTAAAACCAAAGAGACTAGAAATAACAGTCTGAAAAATTGGAAATTATTTGTAATCCTAAGTACAAACATCATGTACAGCTCACTTAATTCCTTCCGTTGTACACTGTGTCAGATCGTAGTATATTTTAACTGGGAAATTTCAATATAGCTGTCAAAGTTTATCGTATTTCCTGTAATACTTGTACGATTCTTCTTGTGGTATTTTAATAATTACTACCAGATATCCTTCACTCAGATAAAATACTAGAATTTCACAGCGGAAGCTCCTATTTTTGGAGAGTACCAAAATACTGTTGCTTCGTTAGCAAATTATTTGCTTCATGAAACAAGCAATTCATCCCTTCGTTTCCTCTTATTGGAATGACTGTCGCTGCTCATATCAATCAAAGACTGTGGAAACAGAAAACACACAAGAATTTACAACGATAGTACACATACTTTAAGCGCACACAACTACTTATCATATAATGGTAAACACTATCTACTTTTAATTGTGGATTTTACTTACTCTTTTATTGATGATGTTATATGCTCCTCTTCTTGATGTGAAATATAATAAAATATGTCGCACTGCTAATACTACTATTACAGTTTTACTGCGTGCACGTATTACAAGGCAACATTACTGTCTCTTGTGCATTATTTCTTGCAGTATTTGGTGAAATTTTTTTCTTCTGTCTTAATAATCTGCATCCAGCTATTCCTCACTGTTGCGTACCCCGACTCCGACCGCTTTTGTGTGGTCGGACGAGTACCTGGTCTCTGAGTCGGAGCCTTCCCGACCTGTCCGGGAGCTTCGGGCAAAGGGCAAGAAAGCCCCTGGACCAGATGGAGTTCCGGGAAGGGTGCAGGCCTTGGCAATGAAGGTCCTCGCCCCGGAATTCAGGACCGTGCTGGACGCGCACCTGATCCGGGGAACCTTCCCCAAAGTGTGGAAGAGAGCATGCCTGGTTCTCCTCCAAAAGGAAGGTAGGCCCGCAGAGTCTCCCTCTGGATACCGGCCGGTTTTCCTGATCGACGAGGAGGGTAAGCTGTTCGAACGAATCATAGCTGCCCACTACCTTGAGCATCTGTCGCGGGGCTGTCCCGGTCTGAGCGACAGCCACTTTGGGTTCCGGAGGGGGCGCTCAACAATAGACGCGTTGTTGGCGGTGTCGCTAGACATATCTAACGCCTTCAATTCCTTACCCTGGTCGGAGGTGATGGGGGCGCTGGAATACTTCCGGGTGCTCCCCTACCTCCGGGAGGTGATTGGGGACTACCTCCGCGACAGAGAGGTGGTATACACTGGCCGGTGCGGTAACGTGCAGGTATGGGGGATACACCGCAGCGTCCCCCGTTTAACGCGGTGCTGCGGGTCGTTCTCCCCGCCCCTCGGGTGCGCCGTGTGTGGGGGCGGGTCCCGCGGGGGCCCCCCGGGTGAGCGGGGGGGGGGGGGGGGACTGGAGGAGGACCAGGCACCTCGCCGAGTCCGCCCTCGACTGCGTGGTTGGACGAATCCGGAGGATAGTGCTGGTAGTGGCCGCCGACAAGACTGAGGCGATCTGGTTGTACGGATCGCCTCGCTGTCGAAGGCCTCCCCAGGGGGATAACCTCCGGATTCATGTCGCTGAAACCTTCGTCGATGTCAGGCCCACTATTAAATATCTGGGTCTGGTCATCGATGGCCGCTGGCGCTTTGATCAGCATTTCGGCCTCATGGCCCCCCGACTTAAGAGGTCAGCAGCCGCGCTAGGGCGGCTGTTGCCCAATATCGGGGGCCGGAGACGCGTATCCGCCGCCTCTATACGGAGGTGGTGCGGTCCATTGCCCTTTATGGGGCCCCCGTGTGGTTCCGTTCGCTCGCGGCCAACCGGCGTAGCGTCGCGCTCCTGGAGAGGGTGCGACGCCGGTTGGCCTTGCGGACCATACGGGTACCGCACCATCTCTACTGAGGTGGCGGGCCTCCTCGCGGTTGTACCGCCATTCCACCTGGTGGCGGCGGAGCGGGCGGCATTGTATGAAGTCGCCTGTTCCGTTCGCCGCCCGCCGAGGGTATAACTGACCGTCGGGGAGGAGGATGAGGCCCAGGTGCGAGGGCGACAGCCCCGGGCAGACACGTGGGCTCTTTGGGAGCGGCAATTGTCAGCCGCCCCTTCGGGCCGTCCGATAGTCCGGGCTCTCTCTTGCTCATGTTTGAAACATGGTGCAGGAGACAGATTAGGTTGATCTTCCGCCTCACACAGGTGCTCTCCGGACATGGTTGCTTTGGAGAGTACCTGCATAGTGTTACGTATACAGAAACTCTCCGTTTTTAGAAGTTCGCGTTCATTAATCTTATTTTATCTACCCTTCTGGAATTTGGAGCTCGGTCTCACTGGAGTGTATCCTGCAGCTGCATCCTCTTAATATCATCTTTGACTCGCGTTGCGTGGGATACTTTCTAATCTACCCTTTTCCCAGGGCACACAGCTGCCGACCTCAGAGCAACGAAAATCCTAACCGTCAAAATTCCTAATATGGAAATCACTGGCGGTTCCCCACCAACATTTAGGGGTATATAAACCCACGATTTTCGTTGCTCGGGGGCTAGTACGAAAGAGTTACTCGTTAGAGGCACATTGATCGTCTGTAGAGTAGTACTCTAGTGAGATCGGGCTTCAGTTCCTTTCGATCATCGTTACCATATACATCCGCGAAGACGGTTTTAAAATCTATTACGGCCATAAAAGTACTCTGGACCCCCGCATCGCCAGTGCGTCAACACCGCGCAACATTTAGGTAATTTTAACTTCATACACTAACCGCGACAACACGACACTGGACACTTGTAATTAGCTTATTTCGATTTCACATCTTTTTCCATTTTCTTGTAGTTTTTTATAGGGATCTTCTATTTCTCTACTTGGCGTAATTTTTTTACTTTTTTGAAGTCTTTTATCGGATCTCACTTCTTTTTACAAACAATTTATCATATAGAATCTATTTTAAATTTATAAAAATAAAATTGATATTTTTGTAAACTCTACATAAGAAGTCTAAATTATTATTTGTTTCTTTAATTGAATAGAGTAAAATAAAGGGAGAGGGGATAACAAAAGCGAATATATATATATTTTTTTTAAGCAAAATAAAATAACAATTTAACGAGACAAATAAAAAAATACATTATTTTTCAACATATTATATAAACAAATGAGAATTTTGCAAATCTATTTACATCATTAAAATTGTCGTTGAAAAACATAAATTTCATCGATTTACGGCAAACCTATATTTCTAATGATAACACTAGTTTATAAAATAAAAAAAGAAATGTACATTCAATGCCACAATTTTTTTCTTATGTGTTTTAGCCTGCTAAACTCGAAAATCGCAAGAAAAAATTTTTCTATGGATAGGTTTCTTTTATATGAATTTTTGAATTCTTTTTCGATTTTTTTCTGACATACGTTCACATTTTAGGCCATATTTCGAGTTAGAAACGTCCGATTGAGTCCCACAAGACGCCATTTTAACGGTAATCGAATTTCAAACAATTGCTTTTCACATTATTTTACGAGCCAATATATATTGTGACGGACCTCGCGTGCGCAGCCCGAAAAGCCGCTATTCCACACGCTAGGTCGTACAATTCCCACGGACGAATTTGTTTATAAAAATTTGGGCGCCAATGCCAAGTGCACGCGTTCGTCACTTCCGTCCTTCCGACTGCTCTAGCGGAGAGCGAAACTCAAGGGAGGTCAGAAGAGGAAATAAACTGTGATCCGCGTACTTCCGCGAATTTCTTTATTCGCGCGAAATCTACGCGGGGAATTCCGCGGTACAATCACCGTGAAGGAAAAGGTTTGGCGACCACGCGCCGGAAGGGGAGCGCGACGCGGGATTCCCGATACAAAAAAGAAAGAAAGTATCCGAATAAACGAAACGGGATATCTAAAGAATTTCTGACCGGCGCGACTTAATTCTATGGGGGCCTCGCAAAGAAGAATCCGCCCTAGAATAAAATACAGTCAAAAGAAAACGTTATGCCGGGAATTAACGGCTACGCGTTTCGAAGGAAAGGGCCTCTTCGAAACGCGACTCACTCTCTAACCGCATAAGGCCACACGGGAGACGACCGAAGTATACAGAGGGAACTGCAAAAAGTTCGCGCTTCCGGGGGTGGTACTGTCGTATGCAAGTGCACCGGAGCACGTCCGCGGACACACACACATGATCTGCTCGCTCACCCACGCGCGCACACAGATGAAAACCACAACAAGTGGGCCCTACCTGGGTTATCCTGGCCCTCAGATACCGAATCGTCCTTCAAAGGGGGGTTGCAAAGAGACAGCGACCACTCGCGAGCGCGAAATCGTAAGAAAAGCAAACACTCAAAATTATCGCAAGCTCAAAGGAATAACACAAGACTGGTAAGGCAGACGTGACCTTAATTCCCTTTTTGTTCTGCCGTTTTGCCCGAAAAATCGGCGTCGGTCTTTTTCGGCGTTCTTCGTGTCGCCGGCTCGCGGCTCTCCCCACTCAGAATCGGGAGGGGCTCCTCTTGGCGTCCGCCACCAACGTCCAAGGTGGATCAGGTCCTGGGGGTCCTCTTGGCAGCTCTGGGGCCGATAGTCCGGTGGTACATCCTTGGAGGGTGGCCAGTCCTCCCTTGGTGGCGGCTGCATCTCCGGTCTCCCCGGGTGGAGGGCACGGCGACCGGCGACTTGCCGCGCTTTCGCGAATTCGCTCCAGCGGGGGAGGGGGTCATAAAGGGCGCGAGGGGGAAAAGGTCCCTATCTAAACGCGCTGTCTACAACACATCCCCTATTAAAATTTTTGGCATTTATTAAGGCGTTTAAAAAGGTGGATAATAATGGGATCTTGGTTTCCGGGATTAGCTAAACCTTCTAAGATACTAGCGGAATCGGTGAAAATTATAAATTTTGTATCTCGAGCAGAAATAATGAACTCAACCGCCTGTAAAATAGCAAATGCTTCACAGAAAAAAACAGAGCAGAAGTCGTGGAGTTTGAATAATTTTCGAAAATTAGGGAACACAATAGAACATCCACAACCCTCATTAGATTTAGAGCCATCAGTGAAAACATGTATATAATTTTCATACTTTTGGGTGATCTCGCGGAAAATATTTTGGAAGACAATGGGATTAGTGTTATCTTTCGGAAATTTACATAATGATGAATCAATTTTGGGAAATGGGATAGACTAAGGAGGTTCGGTTAATGAAACAAACGGAAATAAAAGGGGGAGGAATTGAATAGTGTCGCTAACATAAGATTTTAAACGATGAGAAAGAGGTTTAGGGAAGTTAGAGGGAGAGGAGGAGTAGAGGTGATCAAAGTGGTTCATGAAAACCTTAGAGTATGTAGGATTAGTGGGAGTCGATTTCAATTTCGAAGCATAAGTTAGGCAAAGTTGTTTTCTCCTTAAATCTAACAGGATAACCTTACTTTCGGCCAGGATGCTAGGAATAGGACTAGTTTTGAAAGCACCCAACGCGAGCCTCAGCCCCGTGTTTTAGATCAAGTTTAGAGAGCAGAGGAGTCCTTAGCGGAGCTATAGATCACACACCCATAATCCAATTTGGAGCGAATAAAGGATTTATAAGTGAGGATTATAAGATCCCTATTTGCACCCCATTTTTGGGCAGAAATCATTTTTATGAGGTTTAGTCTTTGTGAGGATTCATTCTTTAGATGTTTTATATGAGCAGACCAATTTAGTTTTCGATCAAAGATTAGACCCAAAATGCTTATTTGAAAAGCCTCCTTAATTTCATGGCCAGATAAGGATAGTTTAATACCAGAGGGAGTATTATTTAGTCTTGAGAAAAGGATATATTTGGATTTGCTATTCGAGAACCTAAAACCTGTAACAGAAGACCATTTTTGAATTTTGTTAACCGTGTCTTGATATTTGATATAATGATAAGTTGGGTGGCGTGGACATTTTTTCCACTGGCGAATATAGTAAGGTCATCAGCATAGATATAAAATTTAACCGGTTGGGGAATGATTGAGGATATTTCATTTATGGTTATGAGGAAGAGAGTGACGTTTATAATTGATCCCTGAGGAACACCATTTTTGATAGTCACCTTCTGGGATATACTGTTAAGTACTTTAACAGATATGATTCTGTTACTAAGAAAATTTCCAATAAAATTCAGAATATTTCCGTCGATACCGAGATTTCGAAGGATATATATAATTCTCTCTCACCAAACCATGTCGTAGGCTTTTTCTATATCAAGGGCCACAGCTAAGACGTGTTGTTTAGATACGAAGGCGTTGCAAATTGTAGATTCTAAATTAAGGAGGTAATCATTTGTGCTTCTAAGTTTCCTAAAGCCGTATTGCTGTGGCGATAGAAAGTTGATCTTATTTAGGAACCACAGAAGTCTTTTGTTTATAATTCTTTCTAAAAGCTTACATATATTGGAAGTGAGCGAGATAGGTCTGTAATTTTCCGCTCTGCAAGGGTCTTTATCAGGTTTGAGAATTGGGATAGTAATAGCTTCTTGCCAAATACTAGGGAAGGTATTGGAAGACCAGATTTCATTGAAGATACCAATTAGAAATTCAAGGGCACATTTAGGAAGATGTACAAGGAAAGAGTTAAAAATGCCATTCGGACCTGGACTGGTGTTTTTAAGGTGTTTCATACTGCTCTCGATTTCATGAAGTTGGATAGGAGAGTTAAGGGGATGATTCCCGTTTGTGTTAGGAGAAATGGCTATCGAACTTATTTGAGAAGATGATTTGAAATCACAGAAGTCACTAGTGTAGTTACAATCACTAGAGTTTTTAGCACAGTTTAGGGCTAAACAATTAGCTATATCTTCTGGGGAAGATAGAATTTTATTATCAGAGGAAATGATAGAGTAAAATGGAAGACTTCTTTTAAAGCCATTTATTTTCCTAATTTTATTCCAGTATAGTGAAGGGGGAGATGAAGGATGGATAGAGTAAACGAAATTTTTCCAAGATTGTCTTTTACATTCCTTGAAAGTGCGACGTGCAGCGGATCTAAGCTGTTTATATATCGTAAAGTTATCAGTTATAGGATGGCGTTTGAAGTGGGAGAAGGCTCGCTAATGCTGTAAGAGATTCCTGGCATAACTCATTCCACCAAGGGACTTGTCTTTTATGAAATTTATTTGATGTTTTGGGTATGGAATTACTAGCAGAATCTAGTATAGTTTTAGTAAAGAAGTATAATTTGTCGTCAATGTTAAAAAGTTGTGGAGGGGAAGGGCAATTTGTAAGTTTATCTATTTTTTCAGATATTTGAATACTAAATCTGGACCAGTCGGCCTTTTTGAAGAGCCAATGGGTGACAGGAGTACTTTTAGGGTAAACGAAATTTAGGTTACATAAGAATATTGGGAAATGATCGCTACCACAGGGATTCTGATTTGTGGTCCAAGAAAAATAATGAGCTATTGAAGAACTACAGATAGTTAAGTCAATGGCGGTAAACGATTTAGAGCTATTATTAAAGTGGGTGGATTTATTTGTGTTCGAAATGACCAGGTTGGGGTCATCAAAAATCTCTCTATTATACGTACTTTGGAATCAATTTTGTTGTAACCCCATATAAAGTGGTGACTATTAAAATCGCCAACAAGGACGAAAGGTTTAGGGAATTGGTTTAAAAGATGCTGGATTTCGGAGAGTGAGAAGTCATAGTTAGGTGGTAAGTAAATGTTACATATAGATACATATCCAAAAGAAAATAATACGGAATTAGCTATTGCCTCAAAATTGGTGTTGAGGGGGATTAACTGAAAGGCGATATTATTTTTTATGAAGGTAGCAACACCCCCACTGGCATGTAAGGCAGTTGTGCGATTTTTGTTAAAGGAGCGGTACCCTTTGATCGTCGAACAATACGTACCCTTAAAGTTTGTTTCTTGAACACAGATGACACTAGGCTTTATGTTATTTATTAATAAATCTAACTGTTCCCTTTGTGTATGAAAACCATTAATGTTCCACTGTAAAATTGATTCGGACATTATTCCTAATTCTCTAAAGATGTAGATAAAGTTGGGAGATCTTCAGCGGTTTCATCGGAGGTTCCAGCTTCCATGTGATCATCTAGTACCCCGGCTTCGATAAGGCTGAGTTTCTTTAAGAGTCGGCGGAATCTGCTCTTCATTACTCTCTCCTTGAGGAGAGGATAGGTGGATCTCAGAGTATGAGCTATTTTGACCGAGTCTTCACCGTACTCATGGCAAATAGGTTCGATGTTGGCACACCCCGTTAAATTTTCAATGAAACTTTTAAGTTGGACGTAGTTGAGATATTTCTTGTTTTTCGTTTCGTCAAGGTATTTCTTTACAGGTGATAGATGAAGGTCGAGATTTATTGGTTCCGGTTTAGATTTCTTTTACCTAGGAGTGATGTGCCTGTCCCCCTTGCTCTGTTAGTCACTGGTATCGGACAGATTATCGGATGATAGATTTAATTCCTTGACTTTGTTGTCGTTAGTTTTCTGTGCGACGTAGGAGCTTGAATCAGAGGTAGAGAGAGGCCTTTTTGGGTTACCAGAGAGTAGCAGGAACGTAGTATTAGAGACACTGATTCTCTGATAGAGCCTGTTTCAGGTGGAGTTATATTTTGTACTGAAGGAATTTCATCTACGAGTGCAGGAGAAGCGACGCTTCTTGTACCAACGGGACAGTGTTTTGCCAGATGGTCCGACTGTTTACAGTTGAAGCACATGACGGCGTCGGAAGATAAATAAATCCAAAAGGTCGTATCGTCGAAAACAATCTTCATGGACTTCGGTAATTTGATAACGTCGTCAGACGTCCCTTCGGACATTCTTGACCGGGCATAATCGGGTCGTTACTCGATTAGCGATGGTCGATCATATGTTGCAATAATCGGGTGTCAGGGCACAACATCCCTCTCCCCGTAGAGAGAGTGCGCTTAAAATGTTTTCGGGGAGATGGTAATAATTAATAGTTCACATTGATTGCTTTCGGGCCGCTGACTTGGGTTTTGCTGTGACTATGATTTGTTCTATGTTTTTCGGTGATTCTGAGTTTTGTGAATTTGTGGATTTACATTTAAATTTGAGCGCGTATTTGTAAAAGATTTTTATTACTACAATAAGTATTATTATTCCCTTTAAAGAAATTGATGAGATGAGACTATAATGATATTTTATAGGCATTGCATTATTTTCTTCGAGCTCAGCTTTTACATCTGATAAGCTTTTACCAATTGCTCGCAGTTCTTCTGGGTGTTTAATAATTTTTCGTAAGTTGTACTGTTTGTTGTTCTGAAAGTGTGTTACGTCTAATGTTTTAGGTAAATTAGGTATTGTTAGGTTGTATGTTGGTAGATAACTTATTGTTTTTTCGTATTTGTAGTTTCTTCCTGTCTCGATCATGAATTCGGCTGTAGTAATTGTACATTTTCCTTTAGTTGTTATGATACCAGAATATTGTATATGAGTTATTTTCGTTGTATGCTGATCGCATGTAATAACTAATTGTATGGGATTTGGGGTTATATAGATGCATGCGCTCGGATGATGTAGCTCGATTAGCATTGTTTGATTTAAGGCTATGAGTCTAACGTTACAATTTTCTGGATGCTGAGTAGGTTTGGTATACAATTTTGCTTTGCAAGATCCATGTGGAGTGATTTTAAAAATTGGATGGTACATTTTACATACATAATCGTCGTTACATATTTTACAATTAGTTAAATCCTTGTCGTTGATTCGCTTGTAGTCTAAATTTTATAAATCTATTGCTATGTATGATTCTACAGTATCTATATATGCGTATAGTGATTCGTTTAGTTTTGCCAGTACGGAATAAACTTTGTTTAGTTTGTACGTTTTTGCGCTTACCAAGGGTATTTCAATTATTATGTTAATCGTATGTTCTTCGGCATATGTTGCTATATTCGTGAGTGAGTATACGTTTACGGTATTGAGTGATAACGGTGGTCTTAAACCTTTTGGTAGTAGAGGTAGTGTTAACTCAGCATGTTGGATAATTTCTGTCAGGATATAACTAGCGGATTGAGAATTCGTTTCTTAATATCTACTGCGAAATTTAATAGGTTGCGTACGTCGCCTGCGATGTTTCTGATTATGTTTTTGATTAGAATTGAGTTCTCGTCTATCATGGTTTGGTAATTTCGACCATCAGTTTCTGTCTCTAATAGTTGTCTCAGGATATTTGTTGCGTTTAGTAACGTGTGTTCGTTTTGATTTATATTACTCATACTCTCGTTAAATAATTTAATGTTCGCGTTTACTACTTGTACTTGGTCTAATTAGGAAGTCCGTTGGGCAATTCCTTCTTGTTTCAAAATTTGTAACTGTCTTTTAATCGATTCTCTGTCTTTTGCGTCCATTGTGCCGAATAATACTCTTCCTAAATGTCCTATTCCGTCGATTAAACCGCGGCGAACGCGTATAAACGGATCAAGAATTTGATATGCCATGTTTAAGTTAATTTTAGTTTGGTCTAATAAATTGTTTGAGATGAGGGAAAATTTATCGCAGAAATCTTTCATATTGTGGTATGGATTATTCGTGCAATGGCTCATGGCGCCGTCTAGTGCTGACTTGATTTTAGTATATTGGAGACTTCGTGAACTTGTGTCGATGTGGTATACCAATTTCCATGTATCCTTATACCTCATATCTGCAGGTTTCCTATGTCTTCGAAATAGACACCTGGTTGGCTTGGGAATGCCGTGATTTGGTAAGGTTTGGTATCCGTTGCGTCGGCTGCGAACACCAGTAACCTAAATGCTGACCTGCAAGGTCGGGCTGGTTGTTAGGATATATATATTCTTTTTGTTTTTTTTTTCTATTCTTCTATACTTTGTCGCCTAATTTAAATTTGTTGTGTGTAGTCCTTTTGTCATAGTGTTGTTTTGAGCGTTGTTTATTATTTCGTAAGGTGTCTCTGGCTATCGCATTGGTAGATCTAAGCCTTTATTTCAGTCCATGTGCGTATCTGTCATAAGTATAGTTAAGTTCGGGTGGTAGTGTAAGTGACGTCGGTAGTTCTGCTTGTCTTCCGTGCATTAATTCGTAGGGCGTAAAACCTGTCGCTGTATGCAGAGTGGTGTTGTACGTGTTACGTGCGACATTTTCAATTTTTTATTTTTCTTGATTTCGTCGGCAGGAATGTGTTCGAGATGGTTTACCATCCCGAATTCGTTTTAATCGAACACAAACCTAGCCTTTGACGGTAGTTTATTAAATTCATTTTTGAGCAAATATACACATTCCTTCCTTGAAATCAACGTCGTCACGCCACTTTCACCCTGCTGGCAGCGCCACACCTTGTACAAAAACCTTGTAAATATGTTCAATTTGTTTAATATTTTAATATGTTTAGTATTGTTACGAATGAAAGGCGTTAGTCATGTAATGTAACAGCGGCGTATACGTGTAAAATTGTTGGAAAGATAAGCACATCGAATATTACCATCGCGTTCAAATATCACGGTTACAGATATCATTGGAAGAAGGACATGTAAATACCGCGCATTTAGGTTAAACCTTTATTTTGCTATTTCTTCTTCATGTACGCTCTGAATACCGAACCCGTAACTTGAAACAGCAGCGTGGTTCGTCCGCGCGCACGTTGTCGCTAGGACGAATCGAGCGGCTTGGTGGGCGCAAGACGCGAGACAAGGTACAACTCGTAAACACCAAATTCTCGCGTGTACCGAGACGCGAAATTTCGAAGACTTTTTCTATAAACTGGCGACGATCACGTGTTTCTAAGATCCTTTGTCTCCAAAGCTTCTAGAACGAGCCTTCTTCACTTCTTCTCATACAGTCGCGGTGAGCGCGAGAGTAGTCCGAGCGAACCATTTTAGAGTTAGAGTGTGTTACCCAGTAGTATTTTAATACGAAGTAAGCGGTAGGCAAAACTCGGGTCGTTCGTTAAACAGTTTTATACTTCATTCATTTATTTAATTTTCACTTCTTCTCGTACAGTCGCACAAAGTGTAAGTAAAGTCCGAGTTTCCCATAAATTGAGTTAGAGTGCGTACACCTTGGTATTTCGATACAAAGTAAGTGGTAGGCAGAGACTCGGGTCTCTCGTTAAAATATTTTAACCTTCGCCTTTTATTTTATTTATTTATATTCTTCAATTTATTTTTCTTACATTAGAGATTATTATTATTATTATTAAAATCAAAGATCGTTTTCAATATTGTTTCCGCGTGTGTGTGTGCTTATCTTCGTAGCAGGTGATCCGAGTGAGTGATAGAAGGAAGGCGAGCGAAACGTTAGATTTACGTTTGAAATATTTAGTGGTGAGTTGTCTTCCTTTAACGCAATATTTATAAATGTATTTTGTTGTGACCACTCGGAATATCAATAAATGATATTTCATTTCCGGGGAATCCCTAATTGGTGTTCTTGGATGGTATTTCCATTGATCTTTTATATAATATTATTCCGACAATTTTATTTTATTTATATATCATGTGAAATTACTGTTTCTGACTTCTGGAATATCAATAAATGATATAATTCATTTCCGGGGTAACCCTAGTTGATATTCTAGAAACAAATATATCTATATTTTCACTGTTTTTCTTCATTAAATACGTAACTAAATTTTTGATGATTTCATATGTGTATTTTCTGTATGAGTTTATAAGGAAAGAAAGTGTGTGTATTAAATCTTGTAGACCGAACGTACATTTGAGCCACCAATTACGTAAGTCATTGTATTATCAAAATTAAAATCACGAAATTATTAATTGAATAAATATTACAGTGGCGTGTTAACAGTAGAACATTCTTATAGTTGAATTAACCGCTCGCATCCATTGAAAATCCCAAATCCTAAATTTAAAGACATAGAAATTCACATACGAGTCAGTGCCCGTACGGGACTGAAGCGACAAAGACCTGACCTTGCCGATAGGCAAGTAAAATATATATATATATATATATATATATATACTAATAATAATAATAATAATAATAATAATAATAATAATAATAATAATCCGCGCACCTGGCCTGGGCGACCAGGTCAGGCAGGGAGGTGATACCCCGACGCGGCGCGTCCCCAGGTGGCGGATAGGGGAACTCTTCGGAGTGCGTGGAGGGTAGGAGTGAAATAAAATAGCTCCCGCGGACCAAACACTAGGGGAGGAAACCCCGAATCAAAAACCAAACATGGAGAAGTCATATAGAGAGGAGAGATCTACGGTGCAGGGGGTCGGATCCCCAGTACCGGCGTCCGTCAGGGGTGAGCAAGCGGGCCCCGGGACGTTGTTATCTGACGACGGCAGTGCTACGCAGGTTGACCACTTGGCCTGCGTAGCATTAAATGCTACAAGTGAAGGGACGAACGTCTCCGGATCCGTTCGGAGGACGAGACAGACGTCCACATCGTCGGACGGTGGCCGCCGGAGGCGACGCGGCACGGATGATAATCCACTCGTGCCGCTTCGGAGCCCTGTCCGTCAGGAAGTGGCCGCGGTATCTCCCCAACTCGGCGGGGGAGATGCCGTGACACAAAGTGTTTCGGGCCAGGTATCTCCGCTGCGGAAACCTGGCGTTCGTGGGCCAGGCAATGGGGCCGGTTCTGAACGCGCCGATGCCAACGACCACGGTGTTGGGGACCGGGCGTTTAGAACTTTGGCGACCCTCGAGCGAGCGGAGAGCTCGCAAATAGCGGCAACGAAAACCGTCCTTGATGTCATGCGACAGGCATCTCTCAAACAGAGGAATGTCAGCATGGACATCAAGGACGGAATGCAGAAGCTGGCGGAGGCGGTGGACGCACTGGGCCATGGGCTAGTGGAGAGACAGCGTGTCCTCCACATGCTGCAGGCCCTCGGCACGCTCACTGCGCCGCCAGGCGGGAACACACCCGCCCCTCGAACACGGCCTGATCGGAAACGAGACAGGGCCGTGGTTTCCAGCCCAGAGGAAGAGGCTGCCAGGGCGAAAAAGAAGCCGGCCGTGGACCCAGAAAAATGGTCCACGGTGGTGGGGAGAAAGAAGAGGGCGGACATACCGTCTGATCCTCCACTCCCACGTCCAAAGCCGCGGAGAGGCGAGAAGGGGCAGATATCTGCCAAACCTCCGTCAACGTCGACGGCACCGAAGAACTCTGCTCCTCCAGAGGAGCAGCGTGCCGTCGACGAAAGGCGAAAGAAGAAGAGGAGGAGAAGGCGCCGTCGCCCTAAAACTAGGCGGACGGCTGTCCTTCTAAAGCCGGCCGAGGGCGCGACGTACGCGTCCATTGTGGGCGCGATACGTCGCCAGGTCCGGCCGGAGGAAGCGGACACGGAGGTCCGCCAAATAAGGAGGACGCGGGAAGGGGCCGTCCTTCTGGAGTTTAGGCGATGTGGGGACAGCGCCAGGTTCCAGTCCGCGCTCCGGACGGCGGTGGGGGACACCGCGGCAGTACGGGGCCTGAAACCCCGCGCGACGATCGAAATCCTCGATCTTGATTGCGTCACGACCTCAGGAGAGGTCATGGACGCGGTCGCGCGGGTGACAGGGGAGTCGCCGGAGGAAATCCGCGTCTCCGTTCTCGCGACGAACCACCGAGAGCTGCGGACGGCCGTGGTGGAGCTTGGCGAAGGAGCTGCCGTGAAGCTCCTGGCCGCCGCCAAGCTCAAGATCGGCTGGGTCAATTGCCGCATCCGACGCTGGACGGAGGTTCAGCGTTGCTTCCGGTGCCTGGGCTACGGACACACTCGTAGAGAGTGTAAAGGCCCGGACCGGAGCAACGCTTGCCGCAGGTGCGGCAAGGATGGCCACAAGGCGGCGGCGTGCGAGGCCACTCCCCACTGTCATTTGTGTGCGGGGATAAAGGACGCGACGACGGACCACTACGCGGGCTCGGGGAAGTGCCGGATCTTCCGGGAGATCCTCGCCGCGAAGAAGGGTAAGCCCTCTTCGCGGCCACGGTAAACATCCTCCAGGGAAACCTGAACCGGTGTCGACTTGCCGATGACTTGCTAACGCAGCTCGCTATGGAGAAGCGAGCTGCGGTCGTCATCGCCAGTGAGCAGTACCGCGATCGGGACTGCTCCACCTGGTTCAGGGATGATCTCGGCACCGCGGCAGTGTGGATCACGGATCCACGGAGAGTCCGTATAGACTCTCGCGGGGCTGCCGCGGGACACGTCTGGGTCAGCAGCGGTGTCCTCACGTACGTCAGCTGCTATCTGTCCCCGAATGATAGCATCTCCGAATTTCGGGGAAAGCTCGACGTGCTGGAGGACACCCTACGCGACAAGTCCGGTGGGCTTCAACGCCCGAGCCTGCGAGTGGGGGATGCCTGGCACCGACACGAGGGGAAGGTTGGTGGTCGAGATGGCCTCAAGACTGGGACTCGTCGTGTTGAACGTGGGGTCAACGCCGACGTACCGACGCCCTGGATTCGGAGACTCGATACCGGATGTCACCCTGGTGTCTGAGGATCTGGTCCAAAGAGCGGCGAACTGGAGGGTGATTGGTGATTTCACCGGTAGCGATCATAGCTACATCACCTTCCAGTTGATCGGCGAGCGGCAAGCGCGGCCTCCGGGGATTAGACGCCCGAGAGGATACGTCACCTCTCGCCTGGATGAGGATAGGCTCTACGCCACTCTCCGGGCGGGCGTGGAGGCCGTGCCGCAGACCCCGCGTGACCCGTCCGATAGAGCGGGTGCCGAAGCCATCGTGCGCGGCACCCTTAACCTCATCCGACGGGCATGCGACGAGTCAATGCCAAGGAGGAGGCCATTCTCCGGCCAGCGGCAGGCATACTGGTGGACCGACCAGATCGCCTCCCTCAGGAGAGAAGCCCTGAGGCTCCGGCGACGAGCTCAACGAGCTCGAAGTCGACCGGAGGCCGCCGCGCTGTCGGAGGACTATAAGGCGGCCAAGAAAGCCTTAACTCGTGCGATCAAGCAGAGTAAAGCGCGGTGTTGGCGCGATCTCTGCGACGACCTTAACCGAGATCCGTTCGGCGACGGTTACAAACTCGTCACCCGAAGACTCGGTGGGTTCTCCGCGAGCCCGGAACTGGACGCGACCACGATGCGGAACATTGTGGACGCTCTGTTCCCTGCACATCCGGTGAGGAGACACGATCTCGATCCGGTGGCAGGGGCGGACGTCCCAATGTTCACGGCGGCGGAACTCGCCGTTGCGGCCGGGGCTATGAAGCCCCGCAAGGCTCCTGGGCCGGACGGCATACCGTCCAAGGCCCTGCGCGTGGTTGCGAAGAGGTGTCCCGATCTTCTGCTGCGCATGTACAACGCGTGCTTGTACACGGGTATTTTCCCGGCGCAGTGGAAGTTCGCTCGGCTCGCGTTGATCAGCAAGGGGAAAGGGGAACCAGGATCTCCGTCATCGTATCGTCCGCTGTGTTTGCTAAACACAAGCGGGCTGATGGAGATGGAGAGACTGGTGAAACCCCGGTTGCACGAGGCGATCTTGGCCGCTAGAGGTCTTTCGGACCACCAGTACGGCTTCCGAAAAGGGAGGTCCACCGTGAACGCGATCTCGCGCGTGGTAGACGCTGTACGCGTCGCCGACACGGCTTGCCACGCCGCGAGACCCGTCGTCCTGCTGGTGACGCTGGACGTACGGAACGCGTTCAACACGGCACGGTGGAGAGACATGTTGGAGGCGTTGGAAACAACGTTTCGGCTCCCGGAGTATCTACTGTCAGTGATGGCGGATTATCTTCGGGACCGAAAGCTGTTGTACGAGACGTCGGACGGGCTCCGTGAACGATCGATCACTGCGGGTGCTGCGCAGGGATCGGTCATGGGGCCCGACCTGTGGAACGTCATGTACGACAGCCTCCTCCGCATGGGTATGCCAGAGGATTCGTTCCTCGTCGGCTATGCTGACGACGTCGCCGTGGTCATCACGGCGCGGACCGCCGAGCTGCCCATCGACCTGCTTGCATTCGAGCGGAAGAACATCTTCCAACGCTCCTCGGAGACTGGGCGGGCCGAAGCCGTGTCCCACGAGCGTGCAGCCACGCTACGCGCATGGCAGCAACGCTGGGAGGCTGCCCAGCCGGGTCGGTGGACGGCTCGGCTGATAGGGGATCTGGCCACCTGGATATCCAGGACCCATAGTGAGGTGAATTTTTAGCTCACCCAGTTCCTCACAGGCCACGGGTACTTCCGTGCGTACCTGTCGAGGATGGGCAAGGTCGGATTCCCGGGATGCCGGTATTGCGACGCAGAAAGGGACGACGCGCTCCATACGTTCTTCGTGTGTGACCGCTTCGCCAGAGATAGGGTAGATGTCGGCGCCCTCGTCGGAGACGTCACCCCCGACAACATCGTGGGGGTGATGCTGCGGGGGCCGACCGAATGGGAAGCGGTCGCGCACTACGTGGAGCGTGTGCTGCGTCGCAAGAGAAAGGAGGGATGTCTGGATGATACTCCGGGCTCCCCCTAGCTTCGGTTCTATCCGACCGGCGGAGGCCCTAACGGGGCCTAGTTGCCACGCCCCCGGACTGTTGTTATGCGAAAGCAGGTCTGGTCCGGGGGGCTAACGTGGGAAGCGGGTGGTTTTTTAGTGAGTAGGAATCTCACACTACCGGACGCTGGCATCGTCCACCGGCGCTCGGTGCCTATGAAGGTTTTTCCCCCCGCCCCCCCCCCCAAAAAAAAAATAATAATAATAATAATAATAATATATAAAATTATACAAATTATTTAAGCTGTGACGTAGGAATCTGTGTCCCACGTCACATACGTAAACATTGCATATGGTAACCAATCGTCCCAGTTAGCTTGATCTTCGTTAATAAAGTTTTTTAAATATTCAGCTATTGTGCGATGACTTCTTTCTAGCATTCCGTTAGATTCAGGATGATAAGCTGTAGTTTGTATTTCGTTGATTTTGAGAAGCTTGCAAGTATCCTTGAAAATTTGGCTCAGGAAATTAGTTCCTTGATCTGTGAGAATTGTTTTCGGTATTCCGTGGTCGCATATTATCTTGGTTACAAATTCCTTAGCTATCGTGTTAGCTTCTTGGTCAGGAAGTGGAATTGCTTTGCTAAATTTCGTTAATGTGTCTTGAAACGTTAATATGTATTCGTTTCCGGGAGCGGTCCTACGATATCTAACGTGCATTTTTCGAAAGGTTCTGAAGGAGTTTCCAGAATTATCATTGGAGCTTTAGCGATTCTGCCTAGTTTGTTCTTTTGGCATTTTTCACATTTTGAAATATATTCCTTGTTACGAGCCAGGGCGATAGTGACGTGCGTGTGAGCCCTGTGAGTGGGTTGAATTCAAGAGATTGAGGATGGAGTAGAAATCGCAGACGACTCGGACGCGAAACCAGATAGCTGCTGGGAATTGGTATCTCTCAATTAAGGATAACCGTAGGATCGGTATCTCCCAGTAAAGGGTAACCGTTGGGAAGGTTAGGTGAAGAATAAGAAAGGAAAGATTGGTATCTCCCAATTAAGGGTAACCGTAGGATCGGTATCTCCCGGTAAAGGGTAACCGTTGGGAAGGTTAGGTAAGGATTGAATCGTATCGTTGGAATATAATACGCGTCGTGGATAAAGCCTTACAACTATTAATTCTAAACAAATAATAACTCGAGCGGTAAAGTTATTATGTTGTGGGGTCGTTACACTGGTTAGGATTGCTTATTCCAATGGTGAAGGTTTAATAACGATTTAACAGACCTTTTAAGGTTAACAAATGATTATATATTCAAAACTGAATAATTCTAATAATACAATTGTACAGTGTCGTGTTGTCGCGGTTAGTGTATGAATTTAATACCTAATTGTTGCACGGTGTTAACGCACTGGCGATGCGGGGGTCGAGAATGCTTCTATGCCGTAATAGATGTTGTACCGTTCTCGCGGATCTATATGGTTAATGTTGATCGAAAGGGATCTGAAGCCCGATCTCACTGAAGCGCAACTCTGAAGAGGATCGACGTGACTTTATCAAGTAACTCTTTCGTACTAATCCCGCGAGTAACGAAAATCATAGGTTTATATACCCCTAGATATTGGGGATACGTCAGTGATTCCCATATATGGAAATTTGGCGGTTGAGATTTTCGTTACTCAGAGGTGAACATCTGTGGGGCTTTAGGGAAAGTTTAGATAAAGGGTTACCCACGCAACGCGAGTTAAAAGATGATTCTGAGAAAAGTATGGTACAGCTGCAGGGTGCACTTCGGTAAGACCAGACTCCACATTCCAAGGGGTAGATAAATTAAATGAACGCGAGCTTCGAAAAGAATGGGTGTGCATACGTAACATCCTCTACGTCTTTTCTAATACCTGGCTATGAATGTTTTAATAGCATTCTATTTAAGGTTCTTTTAATACCTAAATATCCACCTAAAGGAGTATCGTGATATTCGTGTAATAGGCGTTTCTTTTCGATTGTGCTATAATTAATTTCAGCCTTATTTAATATTCTGCTTGCATAGGCTACAGGTAAATCTTTTCCGTCATATTGCTGAGACAGTATCGCTCCGATCGCTTTATCCGATGCGTCAGTTGTTAACGTAAACAGTTTAGTAAAGTCAGGATATTGTAATAACGGTGCTGTTGTTAATTTCTCCTTTAAAATATCAAAAGCTTCCTGTTCCTGGTCCGTCCATCTGAATTCTACGTCTTTCTTTAATAGCTGGGTTAGCGGTTTTGCAATATTTGAAAAATGTTCTATGAATTTACGATAATAACTTGCCAATCCTAAAAAGGATTGCACATCTTTTGCTTTCTTTGGAACTGGGAAATTCTTTACTGCGTTTAGTTTTGATGGGTCAGGCTTAATACCTTCCTCTGTTATTTCATGACCTAGATAAATGGTTTGCTTTCGTAAAAATTTGCATTTTGTTGGTTGTAGCTTTAGACCACTATCTCTTAATCTGTCGAAAATTTGCGTCAGTCTTTCTTGGTGTTCTTGTAATGAACGTCCGTGTACTACTATGTCGTCTATGTAAACAAAGCATTGTAAGCCATGCAGTCTTCCCAATATCGCTTCCATGGCTCTCTGAAAGGAGGGAGGTGCATCCTTAAGCCCGAAGGGCATTCGCTTAAATTCGAAATGACCATATGGAGTTTAGAAGGCCGTCTTTTCTCGATCCTCAGGATCCATATCTATTTGGTGAAATCCTGAGGCGAGATCGAGGGTAGAGAAGTATTTTGCTCCACCGAGCTGATCTAGAATTTCTGTTATGTTTGGTAGTGGGAATGAGTCACCTACCGTTACATCGTTTAGTTTTCGAAAATCTACAACTACTCTATACTTTTTATTTCCTGCTTCGTCTGTTTTTTTAGGAACAACTAATAGCGGAGCATTCCACTCGCTAGTACTGGGCCCTACTATTCCCTGTTTTAACATTTCGTTTACTTGCTTGTCTACTACTTCTTTGTGTATTTGAGGTAATCGATACGGTTTTACATTTACCGGTTTCGCATTAGGCATTAGACGTACTTTATGCTTTATTTTGTCAGTAAATCCTAATTTGTCTCCTTCTAGGAAAAATATGTCGTTATATTTTTCGCAGAGTTCTAGTATACTGTCTTTCTCTTCATTATTTAAGTGTTCGGTAATCACACTATCTCGTAATGCTTGCATTCTATCTCTGCCGGTCATAATCCTGGTGTTGAATATCTGCTGACTGCTGCGGTGATCGTCCGTTTCGTTAAGTAGGTCAGTGTTGCAAGTATCCATATGCACTTTAGGTGCTGGTATTCGAATTATTTTTTCTGTCAGATTTACTACTGGTACGAGACAAGTACCGTTGTTTGCCTCTGTTAAACAATTTCCTATGAAAACTCCCGGTTTTAGCATTTGCTTTTCTATAATTCCTTGACCGTGTTTATCTGTTACTGCGCGTATTAGCGTTTCTGAGTGCGGCTGCAAATTGAATTCTTCTTCGCTTAGTAATAGCCATTTTTCTCCTAGAATTTCTACATTTCTTCCCCGTAGAATTATTGCTTCGAAATCGGTAACGAAATCGTTTCCTAAAATCCCGTCTGCTGGAATCGGAAAGTTATCTCTAACTACTCGGCAAGGGTGTGTAACGAACCTGTTGCTGACTTTAATATTTAGATTAATTTTGCAAACGGTCGGGATGTCGGTATTACCTATTCCCCTCAAGGATACCACTTCGCTGGTGGTGGTTACCTCACTCATGATTTTACCGATTTTTAAAAGCGTTATTTCTGCTCCCGTATCTGCTAGCATTCGACATTTCACGTTTTTCAACTCGGTTGCTTCTATTTCTACCATTGTACGACGTTGGTTTGGCTCGTCTGCGTAATTCAGTAGGTATGTGTTTATAGTTCTCTCGTTGGCGTCCGTTTGTTGTGTCTGTCGTTCCTTACGTTTGATAATCGATTCTGATTTTGGTTCTGTCTGTTGGCGGTTTCGTGTCGTCTGTTACTGGGGCCTGCGCCCCCATTGTCTCTAAATAAAGTTCGACAATCGCGTTGAACATGGCCTGGTCATTTGCAATAGTTGCATGTAATTGCAAAATAATTTGACTCGCGTTTTATTCCTAAACTCTGACGATTCGTCGGAGGATGTGGTGCGGTAATTGCTGATCGAGGCGCGCTTAATCGTGCGTAACAATCTTTGGCTACATGCCCTTGTCGGTGGCACCTCTCACACCGTGGATTAGAGGTTCTGGGAGCCGTACCTCCCCTGGAACTTCCGGAACCGCTAGGATATCCAAAAGTTCGAGGCGTACCTCATCCCAGGACTTGTTCTTCCTCTAGTGTGAATGCAATTGATTCTTGCAGTGTTTCGAATCGGCGCGTTCTAACTATTACTCTAAGATTTTCCTTGAGACCGGCACTGAATATATTGAGTGCTTCGTCTTGGATGCATCTCGACAGGGCTTGATTTATTACATTACTATTTATTGGATTAATTGTGAGTTCTGTTAATTCTACTGTCAGTTTTTCTAGTCTGGTAGCAAATTCTCTTACGGCTTCGTAATCTCGCTGTCTACAATTACTAAATTCGGTCTGTACTGCACCTAATGATCGTTTTGTCGTATATAAAGAAAGTAATATTGTTTTGAGTGTCTCTGGGTTGTTTATCTCGCGGTATCTTAATTCCATTGCCACTTTGCCAGTTAGTTTTGTAGTCAAAATAGCTCGCAATAGAAGTGATCGATTGTCTGATGTCGTTAACTCTGATGCTAGCATACACGAATCGATGAACGCTAACACTTCTGTGGGAGAGTTTCCCTCAATTCTTTTACTAATGCAAGGACGTTTAGTACGTTAGATGCCATATTTTCTGTTTGCAATAAACTAAAATCGTGTTCTTCTATAAGGAATTCTCTTTCCCTAATTACATGTTCAAAGTTTTCACTGCCGCTCAATGAATCGGAATCAAAGTGTATGGATGGTGCGCGTATGCGTCTACGAAATGTTATCGCTGAGTCGGAAAAAGGTGAAGTTGTAGCTACGTGACAGCTATAATTTAAATACTTGTCAAATATTGATTCAAACGATCTCGAAATGACTCTAGTATATGGTAATCGAAAACGATCTATATCGTTACCTTGTTCCGACATACGAGATTCTGGTTTACAATTTGTTATGATACATGCGAGTTAGGACTTACAGCAGTAGAGTTATCTGCATGTTGTGGATGTCGTTGTTCCGCGTTCCGGTGGTCCTCGGACTGCACTCGGCTGCTCGCTGGAAGATGCTTCGCTCTCGCTGTCAATTGGTCCTCGGACTGCTATTGACTGCTTTTCCTCAAACTCCCGTTAGCTCCCGATGTCCGACTTCGAAAGATGGTCCGGAATTGAATATCCTCGGATGAGCGTTTCCAGAATTCCTCCTTCAATGTCGTTGATCCTCAGATCAGTCCTTGGGCGTCGTTTGGTCGTGTTGTCCTCACCAGCGACTGGTCCCGGCTTGTCGTTTTGGGCTGATGTACGTCTCCTCAGAGCACGTCCAGAGTCAGCTCCTTGATGCCACCTCGGTAGCAAAACGGTAGTCTCTTTGCGTTTGGTGTTGCCACCAATGAACCAGTACTTTGTCAGTGTTGACTCTTGACTCGACGATCTTTAATGAAGTTGTACTTCACGAACCATTAGACTTGACGATATCCCACTGCTGCCACCAAATTGTTGTGCCCTCAGGCGTTTTTTAAAGGATTTTGGGATATCGTGAGTTTCGGAGCGTTTAATGAATTGGAATTCACCGGTGTTCGATGATGAGTCGAAGGATCGTAACTCCAGCGATGTACTCTCAACAATGACTTTCTTCAAAATGTGCTCAGAACTGTCTTTTACAAGGTGTTATTGTTTTTATAGTCTTTGTTGGCAATCGGACATGACCATATATGGTCATGTTGCCAGACGTGAGTGCTGCAAGCTTGCAGTTCTCGCGTCAAAGTATGTCGCTGATTTCGGACATTCTTGACCGGGCATAATCGGGTCGTTACTCAATTAGTGATGGTCGATCATATGTTGCAATAATCGGGTGCCAGGGCACAACAACTGCGGTTTTTCAAACTTTTAGCAATTACATATATAGAGCTGTTGAGTGTTCACATAAATGAACCAACAATTATTTCATACTTTTCACTGAAGTTTTAATGTTTCTCGAAGTCGGTTATATTTTTTTTTCCAAAAAATTATTTTATTTGTTTTCATTACAGAATGAACAGCCTGGAGGAAGGTATGATTACTTATTTATAGTAATTGAACAATATTGTAAAAACTTTATATTAATCTTTATTTCTTTTTCCAATAGTTACATACGACATTGACCGTTTATCATTCTTGGAAGAACAATACATGCGATACGTACAACCAATCAAGGTACTAATGGTCCCTATGGAACCATCCACGGCGGCCGTACCGCAGCTCCCGCCGCCACCACCATCATTCGTGGTGGGCATGGCGCAACCACCATCAACCGCGGCGGGCGTGCAGCAGCCGCAACGGGAGAATGTGGTACGTTTAAAAATAATCCTTAACCAAAATTACGCCAATAATTTGTTATTAGTACTTAAAATTAATACACTGACGGACAAAATTAAAGGGACACTATTTTAAAACGTCATATCTATGGGAGTTTTCAACCGATTTTGGGGAAACTTCGCGAGGAGTAGTTTTGAAGTGTCCTCTAAATGTGTGCAAAGTTGCATTGGCGAGGGTTGATACGAAGGGGTTAATTCGCCCCCGTAAAGAGGGGCACGTCGAAAAACGCCACTTCTGAGGGGGCCAGGGATGACGGAAGGAGTTGAAAAAATAAAAAAAAACCTTTGGGCGACCCTCCTCGATGCCCTCCACAAAATGCACCCCTCAAAATCCTTCTCGGGCAAATCCACCCCTCACAACACTCCACCCCCTCCAAAATCCACAATTTTTGGACTACAGTCCCGAATTTGGGCTCAATGCATTCCCTGGAATCTCCTGATCCAGGAAATGCCAACGCCCATGCCGTACGCCCCATAGGCACCCCTTAGAGGGATGGAACAGTTCGCCACTTTTCAACACCCTTCGTAAGGGAGCACTTCCGCACCTCGAAGGGCGATGAAATTCACCATGTTTATTCTCGGTACGTTAAGGATCAATGTCATTTAAAGCTCGTTTCGAAAACTCCCCCTGGAGATGAACAGGGTGGCCCAGAGTTAAGGGTGGTCCACCCACAGGTGTAGGGGTTGGAACGATGTTTCGTTGCGTGGAACACATGTGATACGGTCCAAGGCATTGGAGTGACACAGTTTTGATGTCTTTTCCCCGCGTGGATAGCATTAAAATACGAAAATATCGTTTTTTTTGGAAAACCCACCCGCGAGTTTATGCCTGTGTACCAGGTGAACGAGTAACCCCACGTCAACGCTGTTCATGGATTCGGACGCGCGAATGCTTTATTAACAGGTCCACAAAAATTCGGATATTTTGAATCACGCTTTCATTGTCAAATCGGAGTAGATTTGAAAGAGTATTAAGTGGGCCGGACGAAGCCGGCATTCAGGAGCGCCTGGAGTTACGCAGCCAACCATTCCTCGTACCTCGCTACGGATTCTCTCGCGTCCCTCGACTGAAGCGTTTCTCACACGGTCGTGTCGCGCAAACGGTATTTTCTTGTGTTCAATCGAGTGTGTTAGAAGAACACCCTTCCAAAGCGAACGGCTTAATTCTTGCTATTTAATTGAATGGAAGAGTTCGGTGTGTAGGTGAGATTGACTTTTTATTTTAGACCGATTACTGAGCGCGTAAACCTCGAAACCAAAGAACGTTGATTTATTACCGTAAATTTTCGGAAATCGACGTGTATACTACATAATAAAAATATGTAAAAAAATAAATCTTACCACTACATTAGGGAGATTCTCGAACAGGGTGTTCAATAAAGAAAGACATTTTGCAAAAAAAAAAAAAAAACGACAAAAACTTTAATTTCTGTGATTTTTCATGAAACTCTAAAGAAGTATAGCGACTATCAGCGCGTACAATAAAACATTTGGCGTGCAGATGGTCGGGTAAATTTTGTAACGCAAAACAATACATAATAATAAAAATAAAATAAATCTTACCAGTACGTTCGGAGATTCTCGAACAGGGTCAATAAAAAAAGACAATGTACCAAAAAAATTTCTTTTATGAAACATTAACGAAGTAACGGAGGATAAATTTCTAAATTTGGAAATCAAAATAAATAAATTTTTAAATTTAGGGCAAACACAGGGTTCAGTAACGTGTGTTTCCCCCTTCAGCTTTTATCGAGTCAGTTTATGGGACAAACAACAGCGAAGCTACAGTTTTTGAGAAAGCCATTTTCTGTTCGTAATTTAGTCATACATATCATATTCTACAGGGTGATCTGCTCGCTAGTAGACACAATGAACAACCACAACAATAGCCGACCGTCATTGTAGACTTTATGACGGGGCACACCCGCAGCGAAAGCGGCTGTATGGGTGTAAATGTGTGTGTGCCGAGCAGAAACGTCACCGTCATAAAGTCTACAATGACGGTCGGCTATTGTTGTGGTTGTCCAATGTCCGAAGCACGAGTACAGGCTCTTTTTAATATCGAACCTTTTGAGCCATCCATGAGTTGGGAACGATGGGTTAAACGACTGGAAGGTGCATTTAAACTTTTCAAAGTGGCGGACGACGATAAAGTACCGTATTTGCTGCATTATATTGGATCGTCCGCGTTTGATGTAATATGTAATAAGTGTGCACCGGTTGACCCGTACACATACAACTACAAAAATTTAATCGAGAATCTCGGATAATTTTACGCCCCCGCACCGCTGGAAATTGCAAAAAATTTTCGATTTCACCAGCGACGGCGAAAAGATAGAGAAAGTCTACTACAATATGTTGCGGTCCTCCAAAAATCAAGTTTAAATTGCAAATTCGGTAATTACTTGAAGACGGCGTTACGTAATCAATTTGTTTTTGGTATTACGAGCACAAGGATCCAATTGAGACTACTTGAAACGAGAGATCTAACCTTCGACAAGGCCGTAGAATTAGCAGCAGCCATGGAGATGTCGGCGAAGGATACCGATCAGCTACAGGCAACATCGGCGGCAGTCCAAATTGCGGATACAAAGAAATTTAAAAAACGGCAGCCAGCGTTTCAGCACAAATATAACTACACATTCTAATAATCGTAATAATTCAAAATTTACAGATACTAAAAGTATTTCGTGTTACAGGTGCGGAAAAGTGCATCTTGCCACAAAATGTACGCTAAATCGCAATGTTAAATGCACTGCTTGTGGAATCCGAGGTCATCTCCAATCAGTCTGCTTTAAAAACAAAGGACAAACGCATAACGTTGAGGAAATCTTACACAACGCGTCAGATGAAGACACTTTACAGTTAGAACAAGCGGAATTCCGAAAGAAATTTCTTACCAAACTTCAGGTAAACGATAAAATTGTAGAATTTGAAGTAGACAGCGGCGCGGCGGTTACAATCGCGAATAAAGCTGAAATGCTCAAATTATTTCCAAGTTCGTTCATACATTCGACAACGCTGAAATTAATTACATATTGTAGGAGTACGCTTAAAGCAGAAGGTTATATCACAGTACGTGTCAGACACGGTCGTAGGGAACGTAAATTAAATATATATCTGACAAATGTAAATCGAGTACCGCTGTTAGGACGCGAATGGCTACGCCAATTATTAAGCGACATCGAATTACGCGAAATTACGTTAAATCATTGTACAGTAAATTCAGTAGGCATCGACAAGAAAGAAAAACTGAACTCGATTTTACAGAAATACAAAGAAATTCTGGAACCAGGTTTAAATCGTATTAAAAATAAACAGGCGCGTTTAACGCTTAAAGATGGTGCTAAGCCTATTTTCATGAAGCATCGTACAGTTCCATTTAAATTACTACCACTAGTTGAACAAGAAATAAAAAATTTAGAGGCCGCAGGAATTCTAGTAAAGGTCAATACTTCGGAATGGGCTACACCGGTACTTAAGAAAGAAGGTAAAGGTAGAATCTGTGGAGATTATAGCGTTACGATAAATTCCAACTTGATAGTGGATAATCATCTGTTATCAACAATAGATGAACTTTTCGCATCTATGGCTGGTGGTATAATTTTTTCAAAAATTGATCTTCGGCAAGCATATCTACAATTAGAAGTCCGGGAAGAAGATCAACCCTTACCTACATTAAATACACCTCTAGGATTATACAAACCGACTAGACTAATGTACGGAATTGCATCGGCTCCTGCTATATGGCAGCGAGAAATTGAAAATATTCTAAGGGGTATTGCAGGAGTTACAGTCTTTCTTGATGATATCAAGATTACAAGTACGAGTGATACGGAACATCTGCATAGATTAGAGTTAGTTTTTCAAAAATTACATGAATACCATATTAAGATAAATAGAGAAAAAAGTACGTTCTTTACAAATCAAATTAAGTATTGCGGTTATGTAATTAATAAAGAGGAAATACACAAAGATAAAATAAAAATCGATGCTATAGAAAAAATGCCTACTCCTCGTAACGTATCAGAAGTACGAGCATTTATAGATTTCGTAAATTATTACGGTAGATTTATTAAGAATCTTAGTTCGATTTTATATCCACTAAACAAGTTGTTACATAAAGAATCAAAATTTGCTTAGTCCAAGGAATGCGAACTAGCCTTTACAAAGGCTAAACGAGCTTTTCAAAGCAACGAAGTATTGGTCCATTACGATCTCAAACTGCCACTTATATTAGCTACCGATGCAAGCGCTTACGGTGTGGGAGCTGTGCTATCACACGGTTACCCAGATGGTAGCGAAAAAGCAATACACTATGCTTCCAGTACATTAAATGATACTCAACAAAAATACGCGCAAATTGATAAAGAGGCTTACAGCATAATTTTTGGCGTTAAGAAATTTCACTAGTATCTTTACGGAAATAAGTTTACATTATACACCGATCACAGACCATTAGTACATATACTTGCACCTTCGAAAAATTTACCGACTTATAGCGCGATGCGTATGCAATATTATGCGTTATTTCTGCGAGGCTTCGACTACACAATTAAGTACAAAAGTACTAAACTGCATAGCAATGCAGACTGTTTATCTAGATTACCGATTTCAAATTCCAATGAAACTACATACGACGTAGTAGATGTTTTTCAAATAGACACGATACAATCATTACCAACTACATTCGAAGAATTAGTAAAGGCGACTAAGCAAGACATACATTTAAAGAAAATAGTAGAGTCAGTAGAAGCAGGTACACCGATACAAACTAATGATAGATCCCGTAGTAAAGAATTGGAATACAGCGTTCAACAAGGAGTTCTTCTACGTGGACATAGAATAGTCATACCAAAAATTTTGCAAAGCAAAATACTAAAAGTATTACATAGCGAACATTTCGGAATTGCAAAAATGAAAATGTTAGCACGTAGCTATGTTTGGTGGGATGGTATAGATAACGATATAGAAACAATCACAAAAAACTGTGCAGAGTGCAACGCGAATAGAAATAATCCACCAAAGATTAAGCATATGTGGGAACCTGCTACATTTCCATTTGAACGCATACATGTAGATTTTGCGGGACCATTCAAGGGATATAATTTCTTAATAATAGTTGACGCCTACACAAAATGGCCCGAAGTTTTCATAGTAAAAAACATTACAGCGGAGAATACGATACAAAAATGTCGCGAAATATTTGCAAGATTTGGGTTACTGATGCAGATAGTGTGAGATAATGGACGTACATTCGTATCAAACGATTTTCAAAAGTTCTTACAAAATAATGGAATTAGCCAAAAGTTAACAGCGTCATATAACCCAGCGACAAATGGATTAGCAGAGCGTCTTGTACAAACATTAAAGAAATCTTTACATACTATAGATACACAGAAAATAAATTTATACGTAGCATTACAGCGCATACTAATGGAATACAGAATTACTCCACATTGTACGACAGGAATTTCTCCAGCGGAATTATACTCTAGATATAATGCGACCTAAAAATAACGAAACTGTTCAATATTACAACAATAAAAGTGTGTTAAATTTTAAAGAAGGAGAGAGAGTGAGCTGTAGAAACTATCAACGTGGAGACAAATGGATATTCGGGAGAATTCTTAAGCGTATAGAAAAATTGCATTATATAATTAAATTAGATGATGGACGAACTTGGATACGACACACTAATCAAATACGACTGATTGGAGAGTTTACTCCTTCACGTTTATCGTCGGAAGACAAAAACGTAGGGAGATACATGAATTATGCAACCGATATAGAACCTCAACAAGCAATGAATCCTTTAAATATGGACAGAGCGGAAGAACCGCCGGAACCATTGAATGGTGAAACAGGCGTGCGTAGATCGCAAAGAATAAGAACACCGCCAGCTAGATATGGCGATTTCAGAGTTCATTCAAAACATTACTAATTATTCAGTTATTTATTATGAGAATTTACATTTCGTTTACTATTCTTTCTTTTCCATTATTTGTACACATATGCGCTTACTTAGTTATAGAAAAACAAAATTCTATGTATATTTTTTTTCCTTACTAAAGCCGTCACGATACTATGACACGTATTCTTAAGGAAGGGGATATATATTCAAATTCCCCGCTTACATGTACCGTGTATGAAAAACTCGGAAACGAACGTTGATTACCGCGACGGATGTACACAGAGCGCCGTCCCTCTGGCTCGAGACGCCGTAGCGATCGCACGTGGCGAAATGTGTAATGCGAAATCAATATACCATTAATATACATATTTTTGTTAGTTGTCTAAGTATTAAGTAAATACATTGTGAGAATATAACAATTTCGATTAGAAATAAAGGTTGTATTGCTTAACTAACAATTATTCATAAACAAATTTCATAATAATATTTTGTTTATATATAGAAATAAGTGTTTTGGTTAACATTTTCCAATTTTAATATTTCATCCGGCCAGTGAAAATATTTTTTTTCCTAATTCGGTCTGGGGGCATAAACAGTTGACCATGCTTGGTCTAAACCATGTGGAAAACCGTGTGTAGACTGACGATATAGTAACAACAGAACAGACGACGACAGCGCCACAACGGAAAGCGCGACAGCGAGGCACCCATATTGCCATACAAATCATCAAGATTTCACAGCAACGAAGCTGATCAAGTTGTTCGAAGCGAAGAAGCAATATTTTCTCACGATTCTTTTTCTAAAATATTCTGTACATCACTCCGCATGCCACTGCACTTATGTTATAAATATATACAATTTTCTGTATTTTTATACGATGAACGCAAAAATTTTCTTATTAACATGAAATACACAGGGCGCGGTCGAATAACACGCACTAACATGCACGATAAAAGTTTTCTATATATTTTTTCTTGAACTCGGTAATTTTTAAATGCTAAATAGACATTGTTTATAAACTCGATACGCGTTACGCGATGCTCAACGAACCGTAATTCAGCCGCATTAGCTTACGCACGAATAGGATTCCCAAACTCGACTCTTTCGAAAATCCAAGCCTTGAATTAAAAAATTTTATTCCAAACTTTGTTCCTATCCCTTCACAAAAAACACCTGGCGTCCGCCAGCATACGTTATTCGACCGCATCCTATATACATTTGAAATTGTATCTTGTGTAGTTTAGTTAAGTATACAAAAGTGCTGTTTTTGTAGTTCATTGGATCTTCACAAAAAATTATGATTATTAATTTATATAAAAATCTGAAGGTGGAGCAGCCGGAATTAAAGTATGTAAACATTGACATAAATACTCAATTTGGTATTGGTAAACATTAACATACATACCCAAAATCCAGGGTAATCATTTATCCTGTTTGCTTTTGTTACAGATATAAGCAGCTAATAAAATTACTTAGCAAGAAGCTAGGTATCGGGCAATTAACGATAACTAAAACATTATCTGAATATAAGAATATAGGTGAAGTTTCGTCGCCTTGCAAAAGACGACCCCGTCTAAACATTTTGGAAAAGACGTCGGAAAAAAATATTTTAGCGATACGAAAAACAGTCCACGAGTTTTGGTTTAGGAAAGAAATTCCAAAAATTGTGACCGCTGTATATAGTAACGAATCACTCCCCAATTTCAGCAAAAGTTCATTGTACCGGCTCCTAAGGAGAATGGAATTTAAATACGTTTCCAGATCGCGAAACCGCCATGATCGACAAGAACTACATAGTTTCTTGGCGTCAAAAATTTCTATTTAATATTGTAGGAAAAGGATGATAACGTTTATCGAAGGGTTGGGTTTAATAGTATTTTAATGAAAAAAAAAAAAGAAAAGAACACACAACTGATTAAACGCTCACTACAACTTGCCTCTCGGAAATCTCATCGACGACTGGCTTCAAAACTAAACCCCGCGTAGCAACGCACGTAGCTTTTTCGTTCGGTCGTCTCAACAATCGGGCGGCACAGTTTAAAACAAAACGTGATCATGCTCGCCGATCGATGGCTCCACCCAGTGGATCACACACACACACACACACGCACGCACGCACACACACACACTACATTCGGCCATCCTGCAGAGTTATCTGCCCTCAGATATCAGACGTATCTTTATTGTCCGACTCTTCTAGGTTTTCGACCCAAAACTTCATGTATTCAACGGCGGTCGATGTTTGTCGCGGTCCTTCGTGAACACCGATCTTCACCACCAAATACTGATCATTGTGCAATACACGGGTAATTTGATACGGCCCCAGATATTTATGTGCGAACTTTAAGCCTGGTCCTGATTGCGTCCTTTTGATAGCAACCAAGTCTACTTCTCGATAGCTGTGAGCCTCTTTACGGTTTCGATTGACACTACGTCTGTTTTCTTATTGGACCTTTAAGATGTTATCTCTCGCGTGTCGTCTCAATTCGTCTCGACTTTCTTGAAACATCTTGTTCCACTCATTACT
The DNA here is from genome assembly GCF_026283585.1 of Hylaeus volcanicus. Lineage (NCBI taxonomy): Eukaryota > Metazoa > Arthropoda > Insecta > Hymenoptera > Colletidae > Hylaeus > Hylaeus volcanicus. The sequence goes on from NC_071979.1 coordinate 69,854, forward strand.
TATTATCTCCCGAACCTCGGGGTTGTTCTTCATTTTCATGTCAGTCCCGAATAGAATTTTGAAAGGTGTAGTGCCAATGCTGCGGTGAGGAGTTGCATTCAAGTATTGCTGGCATACGTCTAAGTACTTATGCCATTCCTCAGGTTTTGGTGCTGCTAACTTGGCCAATAAAGGTATAATCATCCTATTAAGTCTTTTCACCTGACCATTCGGTCTTGGCATTCCTGTTGTAATAAGACTGGATTCAATGCCTTCTTCCTTGCAGTATTCTTGAAACTCTGTTGACGTAAATGCAGTCCCACGGTCGGAAATGATCTTCCGTAGATTGCCAAAAATTGTTGCTTGTTTCCTCAAGTGATTGACAACCTCGGCAGTCGCAGTAGATTTCGTAGCATAGAGTCACGCGAATTTTGAGAAACCATCTATTACTGCGAATATGTTTTTGTAATTCTTACGTGTTGAAGGAAGGGGTCCTAAATGATCGATATGATACACATCTAACGGAACATCACCTTTTTCGATAGGGTATAATAGTCCGTCACATTTTCCAGACTTTCGGTCAGCTAAAAAACACACAATGCAGTTTCGAATCACTTTCTCCACTTTAGTTCTCAAACCCTTGAACCAATAGTCTTTTCTAAGAAGGGTCTCGGTTTTACTGCTAGAGAAGTGTCCGTTCTCATGCAGCTGTCTCACAATTTGACCTTGCATAGCATGTGGAACCACTAAGCGAACGTCGTTGTCGACTACTCTAAACAAAAGTCCGTTTTTTACCACATAGTTACTGTCAGTATTTTGTCCACTATTCACAGACTCTAATATTTCCGTTACGCCTTTTTCCTCGCGCTGCGCTTTTCGCAATCTCGCAAACACACTCGTTTCACACTCATTAATAAACATGCACGTCGGAATAGGATTCCGACTTAACGCATTGACATGCTTCATACTGTTTCCTGGACGATGTTTGATGGTATAGTCGAACTCTTCTAACAATATTGCCCATCTCGCAACTCGCACACACAAGTCCTTTTTCTTCATAGTGAGCGTGAACGCGCGACAATCAATTACTATTCTAAATGGTATTCCTAAAAGGTAAACTCTAAACTTATGTAAAGCTTTAACTATAGCTAATATTTCTAATTCATAACTAATGTATCGCGATTCTGCTTTCGATGTTTTCCACCTCGCATAATATATGGGATGGTAACATTGATCGACATCATCTTTTTGAAATAAAATAGCACCGAGACCGACACTCGACGCATCCGTGTGCAGTTCTATTTCTACACCTACGCGATATAATTTCAAAATTGGTTCATTAATCAGCGCTGCTTTTAATTGTTGAAATGCGAGAATCTGTTTTTCATCTAGTTCAAATTTGATATTTTTCTTGAACAAGTTTGACAATGGTTGGGCTATTCTTGAATATTGCGGGATAAATTTGCGAAAATATCCAGTTAGCCCTAAAAAGCTTTGTACATCTTTAACATTTTTACACGGTGGAAAGTTTATAACAGCTAATATCTTACGTTTCGACGGGCGTGCGTGACCATCCTTAATTATGTGGCCTAAGAATTCTATCCTACGCTGCAGAAAACTACACTTTTTCCAATTTACATGTAATCCGTAATCACTCGCAATACGCAATATTTCTCGCAATCTCGATATAGCTTCGCTTTCATTATTCGCAGGAATAATCAAATCGTCTATGTACGTTAATACAATACCTCTCTCTATTGGGTTACGAAATATACTATTAATAAATTTTTGAAAAATAGCCGGAGAATTACAGAGACCAAAAGGTGCCCTTGAGAATTCAAAATGCCCGTCTGGTACTATAAACGCGGTGTATTTACGGCTATTTTCGTCTATCGGGACGTGAAAAAAACCGCCTTTTAAGTCGAGAGTACTAAATATCGTCGCACCTTGTAGGCGATCCAACTTGTCTTCTATTAATTGAAGCGGGTAATGATCTTTGCATATTTTTTTATTGAGTAATCTATAATCTACACACAAACGTGTCCTGTCGTCTTTTTTCTTAACAAGAACTATCGGACTAGCGTATTCCGACGTACTTTCTTGCGCAATCCCTGCTCGCATCCATTCATCTATTTGCTCATTAACTATTTCTCTTTGAACGGACGCTAATCTACGCGGACGTTGATATATAGGTATGTCATCTTTCACCACGATTTCCATTTTAATATTAGATTCTTTAGTAGCTGTCGGGTTATACTTTTTAACAATGTTTTCTATTTCCTCTTTAACGGTATTATTTTTAATATGTTTTAAATCTAGTGAAAAATTTGTTATATTGTTTTCGGATGTTTCATCGAAAGTGTCTATGCAAAATATTTCTGGGACGTCGCAGGCATTGTTTACTCTATTATCACGCTTTGATACTTCGACTTTTTTACCATCTAAAACTAATTTTGCTTCTTCTAACAACTCCGAACCAATCAAAAGACTGTGTCTTAAATAATCGTCGGATACAACGTGAATTAGTAATCTGAAATTATTTTGTAGGTCGTGAGGGTGAAGGAATAATTAGGTGTTTATCTTTGCAATCACTTTTTATTCGCGAATTCTAACGGTTGAACTTGACCACTAGTCAACTCCACAGGACGACTCGTTAAAGATTGATCGTCCTTCAAATTTCCTTACACACCACCTCTTCCTGGCGCCCTTAGCGCGTCTCCCCAGGAAGGGGGAGATTTCCAACGGTACCACCGTTGGAAATTTGGCAATGCAGCGGGATTTTCTCCGGGGCTCAGGCCTCGCATCGTCACCCGCTGAGGATTACTTGACTTTGCCTGGCAGCCCTTCGGAACACCCATGGTTTACGACATTTGCAATATGCTATTGAGGTCGTAGCTAATTGTCGCGAGGAAATGAACATCTGTAAATAAAGGAAAAATACGGCTTTCTCAAAAATAGCTTCGTCGTTTGCTTGTCGTAAACCATTCTAGCTGTTTGTACGTGAACCGTTATTTTCGGTGCGCGCTAGCCGCTACAAGTTGTATCAATTTGTACGTCTGCATAAAAACTGTCTAGAGTAGTAACTTTATTTAAACCGAATCCTTTACAGGATATTACTGTACCGTGCAAAATTGGACATCCGAATTTAATGTACTGTTCGGCTTTCATTAAATGTAAATCACTGCCCATATCTAAAAACGCTACTACCTGCTTACCTAACAAAATTACAGGCTTGTATAATTTATTGTCCCGAACGGTAACTGTCGTAGACTCGTTTACCTGTTTATCCTGTCCCTTCTTACAATCTATCGCTCTGTGTTCAAAATCTCGACAAGCAAAACATCTCGGACCTCTGCTTTTAACGGGGCAGTTGACATTCCGATGGTTTTTGTCACCACAATTAAAACATCGTAATTCACTGTTTGGCAATTCCATTTTATTCTGCTTCTCTGTCTTCGACGTTGACCACTCGGTTTCCTTTGGCCTTGCCGCTGGGCTGATCGGCAGCAATATTCCTCGCAAAGAAATCTGGTCGAATGCCGCTAGTAGATCCCCTTTTTAACCGACTTCGAAAAGGAGGAGGTTACTCAATTCGACATGTATTTGTTTTTCTTTTTGTCTGTTCATCGATTACGCCGAGATGGCTTGACCAATCGGAATGAATCCTGTTGCATCTTGTAGAGCATGCCCCCCCCCCTCCCCGATGATCCCATTATCACGACTTTTTGCTATTTGTCATTTTTTACCCGTTTTTTTTGGCCAAAAAACCGTAATTTTG
>NC_071979.1:73710-87031 GCF_026283585.1 Hylaeus volcanicus
CCCCCCCCCCCCCCCGGTGGTCCCATTATCACGACTTTTTGCGATTTGTCATTTTTACCCGTTTTTTTACCAAAAAAACGGTGATTTTTAGGTATGCTTGCCGATTACGTCGAGATGGCTTGATGAATCGGAGTGAAACCTCTTCCATCTTATCGAATATTTCTTCTAATTGGTCGCGTAAAAGAAACATTTTGTGATTTGTCATTTTTTAACCGTTTTTTTTTTTAAACAGAAATATTTTGTCTTGCTTCTTACTCCGAGACGGATGGACCGATCAGACTGAAACTTCTTGCATCTGGAACAGCATTTGCCATTTGGTCCTATAACAAAACATTTGTCTTTGTCTTATGTTTTACCACTTTATATCACTTTTTATCGCAAAAAGTGTACTATTTCACGTATGTTTGGCCTGAAACCGATGAAATCGATGAAACCCCTTACATTTTGCTGCCGGAGAGGTTTTCGCAATGATCACAGCTGCAAAAATTTATGAATTTCTGTATTGTTTATAACTATTGTTATCGCAAAATTACTATTATATGATGTAACTCGGTGAGGAAATTACCGAGCGCGATGGAACCTTCTGCATTTATAATAGATGAATTCGTGATGTTCCCATTTGCAAAAATTTATGGACACTTTCATTGTTTCAAATCATTGTTGGTGCAAAATTGCTATGCTCTGGTGTAGCTCGACAAGGAATTTACCAAACGCAATCAATCCTTTCACATGTATTTGCACATGTATTCCTGATAATCCCATTTGCAACTATACAGGGTTTCCAAAAAGTGTTGGATGTCCTTGAATTGGGTGTTTCGCGGGGGGGGGGGATGATTTGAAACAATTTTTTCTTAATGAAAATGTTTTTCGAGGCTTCTTTAAGGAGATATTGACAGAAACTCGCGCTCTGATTGGTCCGGAGTTTCTGTTTCTGGAATATCTCCTTAAAGAAGCCTCGAGCAACATTTTCGCTAAGGAAAAATTATTTTAAACCTCCCACCCCTGCGGAACAAGCCTTTTCAAGGACCTCCAACGTTTTTGGGTCATCCTGTATATTGCTCATAACTGTTGTTATTGCATGAAACCTATTGGTTATAGATTGCCACTAAAAAGAGTGAAATAAAATAATTTTTTGGAAAAAAATTTAACCGACTTTGAAAAAGGTGCAGTGAAAAGTATGAAATCATTTCTAGGTAATTTATATGAATACGCACTAGCTCTAGATAAAAGTATGGGAAAATGCAGTGAAAAGTATGAAATAATTTCTAGTTAATTTATATGAATACACACTAGCTCTAGATATAATTGCTTAAAAGTATGGGAAAATGCAGTGAAAAGTGTGAAATAATTTCTATTTAAACTGCATTGTTATTCACCATCGTTTGATGAATTTGGTTAAACTATTAAATACATCATATTAAATGCAATGCACCTTTTGCGGAGCCGACGCAAAATTTAAAATTAAGTATATTCAAAATTTGCCAAACTTGGTTTAATTTTCTGTCGGAGAAACAAAAAGTATGGTCTTTAATTATTGCTATCATTACATCCACTTTAGACATCATATTCATTAACACTATTCAATATCGCCGCCCCTACCAAATACTATTCCAAACCTATTCAGACAGTATTTCCATGGGTAGAGTATACAGGGTGTCGTTGAATTAGTGTAAGAACCGGAAATGGGGGGTAGCTGAGAAAATTCTGAACACAATTTCCTTTGCGGATAGTGCTTCGTTTTCGTTAATAATTCGACACCATTCGAAATTTTTGCAAACGAAATCGTAGTTCAGAATCGTCTCAACTATCCCCAAAATTAAATATTATCAAACTTGGTTTAACTTTCTGTTCGAGGAACAAAAAAGATGGCCTTTAATTATTGCTATTACTATATCCGCTTTAGACATCATATTCATTAACACTATTCAATATCGCCGCCCCCACCAAATACTATCCCAAACCTATTTATACAGTATTTCCATGGAGAGAGTTTATATATTAGCATTAATCAATATTGCCGCCCCTCCCCTCCAAAAAAGCCCCAAATCTACTCAAACTATATTTCCGTGTACATACTATATACATTAATGATTAATTCCACATAGACAATAAACATGTATACATTAACAGCATTCAATATTGCCGCCTCTACCAAAAGCTAACCCAAACCAGAATTAAAAATTTTTTACATCTGCGCCGCCTCCGAAAAAGGTGCATTGCTTTAAATATGATGTATTTAATAATTTAACCAAATTCATCAAACGATGGTGAATAACAATGCAGTCTAAATAGAAATTATTTCACACTTTTCACTGCATTTTCCCATACTTTTAAGCAATTATACCTAGAGCTAGTGCGTATTCATATACATTAACTAGAAATTATTTCATACTTTCACTGCATTTTCCCATACTTTTAAGCATTTATATCTAGAGCTAGTGTGTATTCATATAAATTAACTAGAAATTATTTCATGCTTTTCTCTGCACCTTTTTCGAAGTCGGTTAAATTTTTCTCCAAAAAATTATTTTATGTCGTAATCTTCTGTACTCGTGCGAGATCCCTTAATCCTTGATCGGGTATTCCTTCTATGATGTATTGTATGATTTCCGTATCACCAATTGGGACGCGGTATCCCAATATGACTTTTTGATGCACATATTCACTGAAAGCCTCTTCTCTTTTCCAGACACGCGCCTCAAAACGTCGTCTTAACTCAAGAATGTTCTCAGGATGGTGAAACATTTCTCGTAAATTGTTCCGTAGTTCTTCTATTGACATCGCAATGTTCTCGGGTCTTGAATGTAACCACTCAAGTGCATTTCCTTTTAAACGTGATCCCATCAACAATTTGGTCATATCATCCGTCAGTTGATATGTCGTTCTTAGGGTTCGAACTTGACGTTCCCATGTGATAAAAGTATTGCTACTTCCGTCAAAATAACTTAGTAAATCCGCAATAGCGGATATATTTACCGGTTGCGGTCGTCTTTGCACTATCGATAATCTAGCTGGTTCTTCTAACTCGCCTCTGTCAAGGTTGAGCCTTTGCATTTCCCGAAGTAGCTCAATTTGTGGACGGGCTAATTCAAGCTCTCGTTCTGCCAATTGTTTTTCCCTTTGCGAGAGTTCGATTTCCCGTCGCATCTGCGCCAAATCACTCGTCGCGTCTCCTACCGCACTTATGTTGTTTTCATTTACGCAGTTCATCTGTATCTCTAACCATTCGTCGTTCGGATCGGCTTCGGTCAAACGCAGAATCAGTTCCGCTTTTGTGCCCGATATTGGGAGTCCCTTTTCCCGTAACTTCTCCTTCAGCCCTGCGACGCAGAAATCATTCGGATCTCTCACTATTGTATTCATTTTTTCGTTTACCTCACTGCGAACAGATACTTTTGACACTCGCCTTCACGGTACGCACACTACACTTGCACTTAAACAAATTCTGTTCTCGAAATGTTCACACTATGTATTTTTTATGACTTGGATTAAATTGGACGAGCCCCCAATTTGTAGGAAAAGGATGATAAAGTTTATCGATGGGTTGGGTTTAATAGTATTTTAATGAAAAAAAAGAAAAGAACACACAACTGATTAAACGCTCACTACAACTTGCCTCTCGGAAATCTCATCGACGACTGACTTCAAAACTAAACCCCGCGTAGCAACGCACGTTGCTTTTTCGTTCGGTCGTCTCAACAATCGGGCGGCACAGTTTAAAACAAACGCTCCACGCAGTAGATCACACACACACGCACACTGACATACATTCACACACTACAATATTAAAAAATATCGATCCGAAGAGAGAGCTATTTACTACCTAGACGAGACGTGGATGAACTCTGGCGATGTAAAAAGAAGACTGTGGCAGAATACATCAGTGTCAACAAAGAGGAATGCTGAGGAAAGGAGTCTGTCGACGGGAATTCCGGACCCTCCCAATAAGGGGAAACGCTTCATCGTTCTTCACATCGGGTCGGCAGATGGATTCGTTCCTGGAGAACTCCTCTGTTTCGAGTCGAAGAAAAAATTCTCCCGATTATCACGACGAAATGAATGGAGATACATTCTTCGATTGGTTTCGTAATATTTTGCTCATGCTAAGAGATGGAGCTGTCATAGTGATGGACAATGCCCCGTATCATAGCATTAAAATGGAAAAATACTCAAATATAACGTGGAGAAAAAATTACATGATTACGTGGCTTGTCAGTAAGGGGGAAAAAGTGGAACCATATATCGTGAAGGTGCAGTTATTAGATTTAGTTAAAAAGCATAAGAAACAACAGAATTATGTTATTGATGAATACGCCAAGCAAGATGTCCACGAAATGTTGCGACTTCCCCCGTACCACTGTGAATTAAACCCCATCGAATTAGCATGGTCATATATTAAAGAATACGCAAGAGCACGTAATGTGACATATAAGTTGCCAGACGTGTGGCAACTTATATATGAAGCCATCGAGAATGTATCTCCAGTGATGTGGCAGAATTTTGCTAGAGGATGGGGCTGAACGGGTGGATTCATCGGCCCCGTCGTCAGACTCCGAAACCGAGTCAGAGTAGATTTCTCGGTGGCCGTGTAACGAAAAACTGCAGATTTCGCGAAGTGATAGGTTCGATTTGGAATTAAACGACGTCACTTATGTGTTTGCTGAAAGGCGTTGTCACTTTTAATAACATTTAAAGTACAATAAAACAAACGATAACTTAGATCAAATACAATTAAAACAGAAAAGTTAAAAACCGAAATAGCACGGTGTAGTCGAGTATTGACACGGTTTTACTTTTTAGATATAAACTTGTTGTCTCGGAAATAACGGGTTAGCACGTCTTAAGCGAAACAGTATCTGGTTTTTGCTTTAAAGGTAAACCGTTCATATTGGAGACACAATAACACGGTAGGGGAAGAGCGGAACGATAATCAGCTGTAGTCGCTGGACTCGAGCCGTCAATCCCCACTCGTTTCCCCTTTTACATCTATTGCCAACGAAGAAACCTCGGTTTTAGCTGATTGTTTCGCAACATTCCGCCAGTCTTTGTTAGTTCTACTAACAAATAACTCCTTAAAACTAATATATCAACTTAAAGGAAACTAAATGACAAGTATAAAACAATTAAACATTAGAGCGCGATTTTCCTATTCCGCATTTGAAGGAAAGAGACATAGTTTTATGATCGGCCGAGTAAGAAGACTAGTGACTGTTCGAACTGTAGCAACGCGAACCTTGCCGTCAGTGCTCGAATGCACTTTCTCGACGCGACCAAGAGGCCAACATGTTGGAGGTGTATGTTCGTTATGCAAAATACAAAGATCGCCAGGTTTTACATTCTCGCTTACCTTAAACCATTTGCTTCGACTCTGCAGCGTTCGCAAGTATTCAATTGACCATCGCTCCCAAAAGTGGTCTCGCATTTGCTGCAGTAGTAGCCAGCGGTTCAATCGAGACGGTGCAACGTCAGACAGGGAGGGCTCTGGTATAGCGGTAAGAGGTGATCCCACCAAGAAATGGCCAGAAGTCGTAATTCCTCGTAAATTCCTCGAAAATTAATAACGATTCTCCGACCACACGACGCAGATGATGCTTTACGGATTACCACCGCCGCCTCCCAGAGACCTCCAAAGTGGGGAGCAGCGGGTGGATTAAATATCCAGCGCGTACCGATATCCCCAAAGGTTCGAGTTATAGTACGCATTTCGAGACTAGAAGCTGAGAGTAAACGTCGGAGTTCTTTATCAGCACCAACGAAGGTAGTTCTGCAGTCGCTACGTAATGACGAGCAGAGTCCGCGACGCGATATAAACCGCCGGTAAGCGGCGATGAAAGCATCGGAAGTATAATCAGATACTAATTCTAAATGTACGGCGCGAGTTTTTTTTTTATTTATTTATTTTAAGCATTTAAATCCTTCTGGGTCTATTTTGCTTTACAGGAATAATACAATTGAATACCATAGTATATAATACGTTAGTAATACCATAAGGATGCAATATAATACAAGTAAATCAAATAACAAGATCCGTCAACACTAAATGTGTAAATTACAATTTTTGAAAAAGGAATTGATACTTATACAAGCTTTAGTATTAGGCTTCGCTATGAGTGTGTCTATATTAACAGGTAGTTGAAGGCCCACACTGAGTTGGGAATTCGTTAGTTTACATCTTTGTGCATTATACAATTCGCATTGCCATATTATGTGATCAAGAGTTTCGCATCCCTGACCACATTTACATTGGCTGTCATTAATAATACCTACCCGCTCTAGTGAGGCAGCTCGGTTATAATGATCGGAATGCATTCTGTTTACTGTAACAACTAGGCTGAAAATTTTTTTTATCTCGGTGGGAATTTGAAAAAGAAATTGAAAAAGAAGTCAGAAAAAAGAAAGAAGCAAAAAAGAAACGAAGAAAAAAATGAAAGAAAGAAGTTGTGCAATGTCTGTTTAATATAATTAAATTGTTATTGACAAACTATAATGACGTAAGTTTTTATAAAAGCTTGTAGAAAACTCCTTTCACATCATGACTTCTTTTTCAAAGCGATAAAAAACATAAAAATTGCACAATATTGTATAAAAATAATCTTAATATATAAAAAGGTAGTTTCCATAACAAAACATCATACAAACGGAAGAAAAAGTAAAAAAAAAATAAGAGACTTCTACCGGGATCGAACCGCTTCCAGCGCAAAAGATTGCCTTCGTAATATGGCACTCTATTGATTGTCCCACACTGCTTCTATAATACCTCCGACTCTTATATGGTTGACACTCGTCAATCGAAATTTAGCTATTTTTAAAAATTTATTTCTCGAAAACGAAAGAGAGTCGCGCCTTCTCACTTGCAGAGATTGTCCTACATACCCTTCTTTACATATGAAAAAATTTGATTAAATAATTCGGGGTACACTAGGCGATGTCTCCTTATAAGCTATGTGAACGTGGGACCTGACTTAAAAAATTAACTTTTTTTACGGAAAATGATAGTATTTCGTTTGTAGTTTCATCAATTGATAAATAAAAAAAAATTCTAACAACCTAATACTACAATCGAAACGAAACACTATCATTTTCCGTAAAAAAAAGTTAATTTTTTAGCAGTTGGGTGTCAGGTTCACATACCCTAGTAGCATAAAACATTGAATACATATTCATCCAATAAAAGAGATTGAATCTTATATAAATATACACATGATGTTTATTCTAGATTTAGAAAAAAATATTTTTTTTTTTAAGTATAAAATGAATATCTATTCAATATTTAGAATGGAATAGTTTTTCCCAAATATAAAATACATATTTATTTGATATTCATGACAAAATATTTTTTCACGAATATAAAATAGATATTCATTTGATATTCGCAACAAAATATTATTTCCCGAATATAAAATATATATTTATTTAATATTCGCAACAATATATTTTTTCCAGAATATAAAATATATATTCATCTGATATTCAAATTCCCACCGAGATAAAAAAAATTAAAATAACTTGTTTTAATTGAATCCAATCACAAGAAATAAAGTAATAGAAGTAAAATCTATGAATAAATGAAACACAATATAAAATAGATTTAATTTTTTTTTGAATCTCTTAATTTCCAGGATTTATTCAACATCGCCCGAATATTCAATACGCATCTTCTAAACATAAATTTCACATTATCCGAATATTTTTTAAACGCTTCTTTTAAAATATTTATGGGAAATAGGAAACATTAATAATGGATTTTTCAGGATATGTAAGTATCAGTTTTTATAATCAATTAGTATCTTAAACTTCTTTATTTTTATAAATGAAATCAGGGTGTACAGGGTGTATAAAAATTATTGGTCACCACTTTCAGGGGTTATTGTACACATCTGGATCGGTGGACATTTGCAAAGAAAACCGTCCTCAAAATCCATTATGACCTCAAAGTTTGAGGTCAAAGTGTTTTTTAATTTTAAAAAATTCTACTCGAGGGGTAGGTAAAAAGCTTCAAAGGAGCCACATGCCGGAGACGAACCGTTGTCGCGTAAAAAATTCTTGAAGTTTTCCAAATTCTCGATAGTGCGGAGCAACTCACGAGGCGCCGCAGCGGCGCCGAGGGTCCTCCAACCTAGCTCCTATTTGTATATGCACGCGCGATGGTGAAGTGTGACCGTACTACACAAACGTAATACGCAGCGCGGAACAGAATACTACTACTTCCTTCCTAAATTTCTGGAGCCAACTGTGTCGCTTCAGCTTGTATCTGCCCTGAACTTAGCCTTGAAGTAACTCGCTCCATTAACCCATTTGCATCTGTGTACGCTGCAGAATGTATTGCGCTAAATGATGCTTTCGATATTGCTCTGGAACATCAACATCTCAGCTTTCATATATTCTCCGACTCACTCAGTGCACTTCTGGCTTTAGAAAGCACCAAAGTAGATACTAAAACTAACTTATTCATCCTGGAAATTAAAAGAAAATACAACCTGCTGATCAATAGTGATCATAATAGCTTCATCAAACTGTTTTGGATTTCATCACATTTTGGAATTAAAGGCAATGAAAATGTGGACAGGGCAGCTAAATTGGCAACGTCAATGAACACCGTAAACATTCATGCGATTCCATACACTGACCTATTCGAGAAGTTTAAAAAACAAACTAAAGATCGTACTTTCGAAATCATAAAAAATCAAGGTCTCGTTAAAGGAAAAAAATTCTTTCAAAAAGTTTTTAATGAAAGTTCAGTTCCCTGGTCCGCCCACTTAAAACTTGGGAGAAGCCTAGAAGATCCCAAGAACGAGTCACAGATAAGCTGGGACGTAACACACTGAAGGAAGAAATATACAGTATATGTTGTTGAGAAGAAATTATACTATATGGCAATAACGAGCACCTCCATCTAGTTTTTCTCCGCTGCCACATATCTAATGGTAATACCATTTCTATGCAGAGAGTAGGCTGCAGTAATACCGACCTGCCGAATCGGAGAGATCACGTGCCGTGTCTACCCCCTTAATGGCTCTGAAGGTGAGACAGTTTCGATTGGTTAAGATTTTGGCCATAAAACAGTAACATAGTTGTGAAGCGCGCTCTTTAATCAGAGACAGCTTGGATTGTCCTATCAAGATATTAAGTGGAGTGGTTTTACGGTATCCTAAAGCCAGCCTAATCGCGGTATTTTGAATGCTTTCTAATTTTGCAGTCAGGAGTTTTTGAGAAGGGAAAAAGATAAAAGATCCATAATCTATAATGGACCGAATGAAACTTTTGAATAGCGTGATAAGCGTTTCCGGATCGGACCCCCACCATGTTCCACGAAGATATTTGATTATATTAAGAGCTCTGGAACATTTCTTTATGACTCAATCAATGTGCATTTTAAACAGAAGTCTATAGTCAAAGATAATCCTTAAAAAGCGAACGGATTCACTAGAGTCTATACTGCAATTACGAAGTTTAATTTGTGTGGTACTTGGCAGTATTCTTTTATTGTTAAAACGAATTAGTTTGGTTTAATGCGAAGTGAGGGTTAGTCGAATATGGTGGAGATTCTTGCTAATTATGTTGATGGCATTAGTTAATGTACTCTGGGCTCTTTTGATTTTTTTTAATTTCACATGTATTGCGATATCATCTGCAAATTGTGAAATATAGACATTGAGAAGTAGATTTCTTGTTATGTTCGAGACATACAGAATCTACAGCGATCTCTTCTGCCCGTGGACTGAGCACTCCACCCTGTGGAACACCCTTGAAAACCAACTTGGGCTTAGACGGAGAAGTGACCGAATAGACTTGTCCCTCATGTGTCAAAAACTTTATGAACAACAGCAGATTTTTAGGACAACCCAAGTCCGCCAGTTTCGTCAATAAGACGTTACAATCTACATTGTCAAATACATCCTAAACATCCAGAAAGGCAGCCAAAACTTCACTTTTTCCTATAAAAGCTTCCTCAATTTTTAGAGTAAAATTAACTAAATGATCAGCACAGGATCTCCCACTCCTGAAGCCTTGTTGGCTAGGAGGAATGAGTGATTCATGTTCCGCCCACCATTGCATTCCACCCTTGATCATGGACTCGGAAAGTTTCCACGAACACGACGTCAGAGAGATAGGACGCAAACCGTTACCTTCTGCTTTGTTTATAAAGTGAACAAAGGATTTATTCCAGCTTAGGAGAAAATCATTCATGGTATACATACTATTGAAAATGTCCAACAAAAGAAGTTTAAATTTTAATGAAAGGTTTTTAAGAATTTCGTAATCTATACCATCCATACCGGAAGCCGACTTAGAATTTCTAGAGTCAAGGGAAATATTGAATTCCACTAGATCAAGTGGACCGTCCAGAAAGTCGTTCCGACTACAAGAAGGAAGCCACTTAGGGTCAGTTGGAACCCAAGGAGGACTGATCTTGTTTAAGGCTTGCTCGCGCTCGATATCCTGCTGCAAATTTGCAGAGTTAGTCAAGGAGGTAGATTTAACCTACTTATTTTTAAGAATTTTAAATTTGTCCCAGGCATAACTTGGACTTGTATGAAAACTAATGCTCTCCGCAAATTATTTGTAACACTCTCTTTTTTTACTTTTGAAGGTTTTTTTCGCTAGTGCTACATGCTTCTTGTAATTTACTAGGTCCTCTAAATTTCCAATGTGTTCCCATTTTTTTAGTGACCCCCGACGAAGTATCTTGATTTTATCACAATCCGAGTCCCATCAAAATACTGGATTTGAATATCGAATTTGACTACTATTTATTATTTTACTCTTTTTACTTTTAGTAGAAGGAGTGCTCGACCCAATGGTATCAGTCACAATATCGGCAAAAAATTCATATCTGGAGCGGGGCTCTAATTGTTTATATTCATTGTGCAAAATTTGGAAAACTGAGATTCAAGTTCGCATTTCAATTTATTTCAATCGGTTCTGATTGTCTTCAACTCAAACGAGTGTTTTTTATATAAAAATCTTTCTGTATCGTACGTAACTAAAAGGGGAAAATGATCAGAACCAAAGGTTTCATCTCCCACAACAACATTTATCTTATCCAGAATATTTATGGTCGAGAAGATTAAGTCAAGGTTGGATTTATGATTCCTGTATAAATCCAGGTGTGTAAGAGAATTATTGTTGTGCAAAAAGAGGTCATGAGCGTGTATGGAATTGCTTAATCTATGACCATTGGAATCAGTATATTTACAGTTCCAATTTCTATTATGGACATTAAAATCGCCCATGAAAATGCAGTTTGTATTTGCTGCAACATTTGAACAAATTAGATCCCATTGATTTTGTGTGAGAGAATTACCAGGAGTTCTATAACATGCTATTATATTGAGCGGTGAATTAAGATGATTTAGCTGAACGCCCAGTAGCTCTACCGAATCATCCGGAGATGTAAGATTTTTAATTTCGCGATAGGCAACGATTTTACGCATGATCATCAAAATACCCCCACCTCTGGCGTGAGTTCTGTCCTTCCTGAGCGTGAGAAAACCTGGAAATGTTCTGAAGATGTTCTGTTCGGCGTTAACCAGGTTTCGACGTAGACAAGAATGTCCACGTCCTTTAGGATGGTTTCGATCTCTTCTGCCCGTTGTCTTGCACTCCTTATGTTCCAGAAAATGATTTTCAATGATATGGGCTCCATAATTAATACGCTTGCGTAGGAAAGCTTAAGTTGAATCGAAGTCTTCTATTGAACTGAGGTCATCAGTGGAGGATTCTCGTGTATCAGAGTTAGACAGACGATTCATAATTCTAATCATACGTCCTTTTAACCTTCTACTAGGAAGACGAGCAGCGATCTCGGATAGCATTTTAATCAAGGATGGAATATCTTTGGTATAATTCAAAGCCATAGAATGGACGTCATGTTTCCTAAGCTTGAAACCAGAAATTTTGTCATATTATTCATGTCAATAGGAAATCTATGGGAATTTTCCGCGATGAAATCTTTAGTTGGTGCAAAAAGCATTGTAACTTCTTCTGTAGATGTGTCCACATCAAGTTGACCTTTCTTTTTGTTTGGATGATTTTACGACACGATCAAGTTTTTTGTCTGTAATCGCTGAGTTATTACTATCTTTGGAGCTCGTTAATTGCGAGAGAGGTCGTTTAGCACGTGAAGGAGAAGGAATTAAAACATCTGGATCTTTGGTCAGAATAACATATTCCTGAGTAGCAGCATCCTTATCTTGAGTGACTTTCAAGGAGCGATCAACTCAACTGGAACAATCTGAATAGCGCTTCTTTAGTCTGTTTTCTCCTTATCTCGGGTTGTTTTCGAAGAACTTTCGACTGGAGTGGTCATATTTTGGCAGAATTGGCGAGATGACCCTCTTCCTTGCACAAAAAGCAAGACACTTTCTCGGTGGATAAATAAATCCAGTAAACCGTCCCATCATATGTTAAGGATATTGATTCCGGAATTTTGTGCAGCTCCTCCGGATTCACATAGAATTGTCTCCGAAAACTTAAAATATGCGAAAAGCCAGGACCATCAACTGCTGCTTTAATGAAACTGATTGGACAAACGGTAGAGAAGTTGAGTTTGTTAAGTTCTTCCAAGATGGCTTCGTGTAGAATTATAGGACAAACATTTGACAAAATGATTCTTTTCGCCTTGGAGATGAGCGGTCTAATCGTCAATGTATGGGTGCCAATAACGACTTTAGTGTGGTTGTCTGTTAATTTATCCGCTAACTCTTTATTGCTGAGGTAGAAACAAACTCGCCCTTGAGAAATCCTGGAGACAAATCTGATGTTAATTGGACCAATCAAGTTTGCAATTGCAACGGTGTATTCCTGCACAGTGATTCCATCGATAGCATTACGGATTATTGCTTGCTCCTTAGTGGGAAACACAAACAGTAGTAAAGATAGGCGGGTTCTAACTAAGGAGCTCCGGGGAGGAGGGGGGGGGGGGGGAGAACCGAGGGAGAGGGGGTACGAGTGGTGTGGGGTCGGTAATTATTACCTACGGTCGGTAAGGTAGGGTGCAATTACCTACGGTCGTTAAGGTAGAGGGGTACACCACTGGTCGGTAATTATCAGTGATCGGTAAGAAAGAAAAACGCAAATGTTACATGTAACGAAATAAGCGCGCACGCTGTAAGGGAGGGGGACACCATGCTCGTCGTCTTACAACATATAATATTATATTATAATCTTTGACACAGCCATCGGTAGGAACGTCTCGCGATGATGGCCTCGAGCAGAAGATCCAAACACGCAAAGTTTGCAAATTACAATCCGGCAGCAAATCTTTTATTTGTGCGATACAATTTTTCAAGGACTAGATATTAAAGAAACAGTAAAGGTG
>NC_071979.1:97031-202122 GCF_026283585.1 Hylaeus volcanicus
CACCTTTACTGTTTCTTTAATATCTAGTCCTTGAAAAATTGTATCGCGCAAATAAAAGATTTGCTGCCGGATTGTAATTTGCAAACTTTGCGTGTTTGGATCTTCTGCTCGAGGCCATCATCGCGAGACGTTCCTACCGATGGCTGTGTCAAAGATTATAATATAATATTATATGTTGTAAGACGACGAGCATGGTGTCCCCCTCCCTTACAGCGTGCGCGCTTATTTCGTTACATGTAACATTTGCGTTTTTCTTTCTTACCGATCTCTGATAACGATAATAATACTTACCAAACGTCGAACAATTGATGTTCTTCTTCTTCTTTTTTACCGATCTCCGATAATTACCTATGATACCTACCTCATCTTTTCTAATCTTACATGTTGCGCGGGTAAAAGGGCATGAAGAGAGTCCGGTTTGAACCACCGTAGAGTTCGGACGCGTTTGTTGACGTTCGTGTCGACGAGTATACTGTGTATTCTGAAACCTCTCTGTTATGCCGTGCTTAACAAAAATCGTGTGTGGGTGAACGTTCTCCTCCCTTGGACACAGTCCAAGAGAGCATCTCTGTGTTTCTCAGTGCGATATCTTAATTAACACAAAATGAGCACCTCCGAAATTGGGGATGTCCATTTACACCGCTCGTTAGTAAATACCGTTTCAACACCAACAATGTCTACCTACGCTCAAGTTACTCAAAACGCGTCTTTCCCGAAAAAAGAACAAGCCATCGTCGTCGACTCAGTGGATGGAATTACTATTAATGAATACACTACCGCTATCGGGAAGTTAATAGGACCAATCAATATTAGATTTGTCTCGAGGATTTCCCACGGTCGAGTATGTTTATATCTAAGCAATCAAGCCGTTGTCGACACTCTTCTAGAAACTCACAAATCCGTAAACATAAACGGTCACATTCTTGGAATCCGCTAGTTCGTGTTCAACAGTCGACGCGTACAGACCTGTGTGACTGTGCTCCGTAAGCTTACAAACATAGTGAGTGTACGTCTACCTGTGCGTAAATAAGACTGATCGTGATACATATACATATTTCGAAGTTGCAAACGAAGAATCTTCCTTAACAACCGAATCAATATCTATGCCACTCGACTAGTTATTCCGATTTTAATCGGTAATATCTAGCTCGAAGATGGCTCTAAGTCAGATACATAATCAAGGCCTGGAATTACTTCCCAGCTATCTACCACCACCGTGGCAGATGAACACTGCAATCCGAGGACCAAGACCCAACACAAAGAAAAGAAAGCTGGACATCTCTGGAAATAATACAAAACCCAGTACTGATCTACCGACGTGTGCAATTCCCACATCAAACAGGTTTTCACTATTAGAATCGTCAACAGATATCAACATGTCCGACAATGAACTACCGCAAAAAGAGCCACACCTCCACCAATCTACCTTGAGGGCGTCATTGATATTCAAACGATGACACATTCACTAAACAAAGCTGTTAACAAGGAAGAATACAAACTTAAAACAAATAATGATCAAATCAAAATATTACCAATCGTCTCCGATGCTTATAGGAAAATAATAAAGCTCTTAAAATCGCTTAACGCAAATTTCCATACATTTCAACTAAAGCAAGAAAGATCATTCAGAGTGGTTCTACGTAATATTCATCACTCAGCAAACCTTGAAGATTTAAAGGAAGAATTCTTGAAACATGGACACGAAGTAACAAACATTTTCAACATTAATCATAGCGTTACTCAAAATCCTCTTTCTTTATTTTTTATCGATCTCAAGCAAAAACCCAATAATAAGAAAGTGTACGATATCACTCATCTGATGAACTGTATAATGAAAATAGAACCCCCACATAAAAAAAGAGAAATAGTTCAATGCAAAAGGTGTCAGAGATATGGGCACACTCAAAAATATTGTAATCATAACTTTCGTTGTGTAAAATGCTCAGGCTCACATCCAACAGTTCAATGCACGAAAGTAGCTAGTACTCCAGCAAAATGCATTCATTGCGAAGGAAACCATCCGGCGAATTATAAAGGTTGCCCAGTCTACAAAGAAATCTATAAGAAGAAGTTCCCCAGGCCTAGAACTAAGGATAATCTTACCTCGACTCCAACAACCAATACGGTGAGAAGCAATCAAAGCAACATAATTCCTTCTGTTACTTATGCCCAGGCGGTCCAAGGAAACCAAAACAAAAGAAATTCATATGGGAACACCTTGGTAAACCATGATACTGATACACAAATCACAGACAACTTCAGTAGGCTGGAGAAACTTATCGAGAAACAAACAGAACAAATAAACAATTTACTATCATTACTAACAATCATCATAAATAAACTAACGTTTAATGCTAACCAATGATGCCAGTACGTATTGCTCTTTGGAATGCCAACGGGTTAGTTCAACATAAAAATGAACTAGAATACTTTTTAAACAACCAGAATATTCACGTAATGCTTATCTCTGAAACGCATCTTACGGATAAAAACTTTATCAAAATGAACGGATATCGGATTTACCATACAAATCATCCCAGTGGCAGAGCGCACGGTGGCACTGCAATTATCGTAAAATCTAACGTGAAACACTACGAACTCTCACCTTACAAAAAAGATTACCTCCAAGCAACAAGTATCATGATTCAAGACTGGCATAGTCCGGTTGCTATATCAGCAATTTACTGTCCACCTAGACACAGTATCCCCAAAGAGGACTTCAATGACTTTTTCGCAGGATTTGAACACAAGTTCGTAGTAGGAGGCGATTTTAATGCCAAACATTCTCAATGGGGTAGCAGAATTATTACTCCTAGAGGCAGATCTCTCTTAAAAAGTATCCAAGCAAATAGATTAAATCTTCTCAGTACAGGCGAACCCACATACTGGCCAACCGATACAAATAAATTACCGGACTTACTGGATTTCTTTATAACCAAAAATATATCTTCAAGATATATTCAGGTCACTTCTTGTCTTGAGTTATCCTCTGATCACTCTCCTGTCATTGCAACAATCAATTCTACAATTATCGAAAATCGACCCTCATTCTCCATCAGCAACAAACTCACTAACTGGTCTCACTTCCGAGAATCGTTCAATTCTTCGACATCGGCCTCATTACCTCTAAACACAAACGAAGATGTAGATGCTGCTATAGAATATCTAGTTCACAATATAATTAATGCAGTCCGTTCCTCTACTCCTAACCTTGAATACATAAGCTGGCGTGAATATCCTGACTTTATAAAAAAGAAAATCGCAGACAAACGGAAACTTGGAAAATCATGGCATATCAGTAGATGTCTGGAAGATAAACGTAAATTGAACAAAGCGACAAGAGAACTTTCAAAGATACTCCAAAATTATAAAAATGATTGCTTCCAAAGGTACCTGGGAAACTTGTCCCCTACAGCCGACTCAAATTACTCCTTGTGGAAAGCAACTAAGCGACTGAATCGTCCACAACAGGTAATACCTCCCATTAGATTACCACAAGGTGGATGGGCGACAAGTCCCATAGACAAGGCTAACATATTTGCAAGGCATCTGGCAGAAGTATTCAAACCATTTCCATCTTCGACTACTTATAACGAAACAGATATAATCGATTACTTACAATCGCCACTACAGTTGTCTCCTGCTTTGGAACCGTTCTCATCTGCAGAGGTTAAACTAATGATCGGCAATCTCAACCCGAGGAAAGCCCCTGGACACGATATGGTTAGTGATAAAATGATCAAGGAACTACCTAAGAAAGGGATAGCTATCATTGCATCTATCTTTAATGCTATCCTCCGTCTAGGATTTTACCCAACCTCTTGGAAATTGTCTATCATTACTCTTATTCATAAATTAGGAAAACCAATCCACGAGGTCAACTCATATCGCCCAATTAGCCTCTTACCTAGCTTGTCCAAACTGTTTGAAAAAATTCTTGCCAAGCGCCTCTATCCTATCCTTGAAGAATTAGAAATTACGCCGAAACATCAGTTCGGATTTAGGAAACAACATACAACAACGGAGCAAGTTCATCGTTTAGTACACAACATCAGTCAGGATTTGGAAAAGAAAAAGTATTGCTCTGCATTATTCTTGGACATCAAACAAGCTTTTGATAAGGTGTGGCATACTGGTCTGCTATACAAGCTTAAACGGATTTTACCGTACCCGTATTTCCTGATTATGCAGTCATATTTAAATAACAGACAATTCAAAGTACGACTATTAAACGTAATAACTTCGCCCTTTCCTATCGAAGCTGGTGTACCTCAAGGTAGTGTCTTCGGACCGCTGTTATATTCCATATACACGGCTGATTTACCTACTACAAATAAGATAATTACAGCTACATTTGCTGACGATACAGCTCTTCTTTCATCCCATGAAGATCCTCGAACAGCTTCTGCGACTCTTCAGGAACATATCTGCAATATTGAAAAATGGATCCACAGATGGCGTATTGTCGTAAACGAAAGTAAATCATCGCATGTTACTTTCACTCTACGTAGATCCACATGCTCCCCCATAAAAATATATAATACCGAGATCCCGCACAAAGACTCAGTTAAATATCTAGGGTTGTTGTTGGACAAAAGATTAACGTGGAAACAACATATCAAAGCCAAATGCTCCTACTTCAAAGGAAGAGTAAAAAAATTCTACTGGCTCCTACGATCGAATCTAAGAATGGAAAGTAAACTTATCCTATACAAAGCCATATTAAAGCCCATATGGACTTATGGGATACAGTTATGGGGCACTGCGAGCAACTCTAACATCTTGCAAAGATTCCAATCTAAAGTATTAAGACTAATCTCTAATGCACCCTGGTATGTTACCAATGAAGTAATTCATCGTGATTTAAAGATGCCCACAGTAAAAGAAGAAATATCAAGATACAGCATCCGCTATAGCTCACGCTTCACTAGTCATCCGAATCCTCTTGTCACCCAACTCAAAGACACCGCAACTCACGTACGTAGATTGAAAAGATATTACCCGCTGGAACTCGCCAATAGATTTAATTAACTAAATATAGACTCACATATTGTAATCACACTAAATACATACATAGTTAACTCTAGAATGTAGTAACTGAAAGTTACAAACCATGCCACTGTAACATGCTAACCTAATTGCTTATAATTCTCTATGAGAATTGATTGTAATTACTTAATAAATAAAAAAAAAAAAAAAAATTCTTGGAATCCGTCCATTGGTTTCTCCGGCTAAACGAATACTTCTATCTAACGTGTGTCCAGTTATTCCACATAATATTATATTGCTGGAATGACTGACCCAGGATATAGTCATATTTTAGGCTTTAGGAGACAAGTTTATATTGATCCGGAAGACATATCTAAAGTACCTGACGCCCTTCAAGTTAATTACGACAACACGCTATATTGGATTTATATTTCAACAGAAAAACTTACATGTTTCCTATGCAAAGATGAAGGTCACCTCGCTAAACACTGCAAAAACGTGAACACCACCACCGAAGAACGAATAACAAAATCCCAAGATGAAATCACAACTACAGTAACCACAATAGTAAATCAAGCTAAAAAATCTCTTATTCCTTTAGACGTACAAGGGTCTCCCCCCTCACCAAATGACAACATCATGCCACCTCTTATAACAAAAAAGAGACCTCCATCCAACTCACTATCTACCATCGGCACTAGTGAAACCAGTTCCCTACTGAAAGAAGAGATTACAAGAGATCTGGTCACCAAAGGCGGAAAGAAAAAACGCAAAGTTGAACCTAAAACAGGGCCATCCACTGAAGAAATTTCTGCACTTCTCCTTCCATTCAAAGCGTTTTTTGAAGATGGAACTCATGTATTGCCATTAAACTTCGAAACCAGTGTTCAATTTTTAGTAGACACCTACGACAATCCAAAAGTGTTCGAAACTGCATTAACTTTTACTCGTGACATTCCAGCACTTATTAAGATGTTGACTTCTCTCAATGGTTATGCCTTGAAATGCAACCTAAAAGAACGTATTATTAGAATTATCAAACGACTCAACGGTTCACTCTCGGTCGAAGCAACCAGTGAAGACTCAAGTTCCTTCGAGGATCAAGAAGACCTTGCACACTAATCACTCCTACATATCCATTCACTCATGGCCAACATTCCTACGACTCTTCGCCCCTTCTTCTGGAATTCAAGAAGTATTCGTACAAAATTACCGGAAATTCAATCCATTTTGAATGATTATGACATCCTTATTTTTGTTGAAACTTGGCTAACCTTGAACGATACTATAAATTTCCCTGGGTTTCTATTGTTTAGGAAGGATAGGACGCACTCGAGAGGGGGCGGAATTTTTATTTTAATACGTAATAACATTGCGTTTGCACAAATAATTAACATAGCTTCTCCCGATGATTCAGTCGAGTTATGTGGAATTCACGTAACTAATGTAACCCCGTGTTTAGATATTTTTGTCTGTTATAGAGCCCTAGGTCAGATCCTTACCCAAGAACAATGGTTTACTATTGTTGGCAACATAGATAATAATCGAAATTGTATCTTTGTTGGTGACTTTAATGCACACCATACAAGTTGGATTTGTAACTATACGGACAGCAACGGAAGGAGGCTGTATAACTCTATAGAGCACGAAGACCTCTTTTTACACAATAGCGACTCATTCACTCATATAAATATGAACACAAATTTCAAATCTAATATCGACCTCCTTCTTTCCACTATGAACATTTGTGACATTATCAGTTCAAAAGTTTCTAGTGAGACCTGGGGCTCCGATCACTTTCCCATTTTCTTCGATGTCCAAGTGAGTAAATCTTACTATGAAAAGAAGACATTTAAAATAAAGTCGACCCGTTCCGACTGGTCCGGATTTAACAATTATATCGATGATGGTTTTACTAACTTCCTTACCGCTGACTATGAACAGCTTTCTCCAGTTGACAAATATGAATTCTTTGTTAATATTATCTCCAACGCAGTCAAAGACAACACAAAACAAAAACAAAGGAATAATATATGTCAGACGACATAGGAAGAATCCAGTTCCTTGGTGGGATAATGAATGTAACCGTTTGAAAAAACAGCGCAATTCTGCTTTCAGAAAATGGGAACGCTCAGGCAATCTAGCAGACCTAATTGATTACAAAAGAATCGCTGCTCTCGTAACCAAAACATTTAAGAAAAAGAAAAAAGACAGTTTCAGACTTTTTGCTGAATCAATTAATTTTCATACAAATCCAAGCTACGTTTGGGAAAAGTGCAAAATCTTCAAAAACAAACGGACTAAAATTCCTCCACCTCACAATACAGAAAACCTTCAACCTAACGATTCGATCACAACTTCCCTAAACAAGATCAGTCCTCCGTGAGTTGTAACCAATCCTCTAGTCTTTCCTAATTGCTCTTCTAACGACTTTTTCGACTCTCCTTTTAACTTTATAGAATTTAATGCATAGACGTCCTGGCATAGACGGAATTGATTTCGAAATCATAAAAAGGCTGAACATCAAATACAAACTACTTCTGTTAGATATATTCAACCTTATGTTCCATGACAATGCCTTTCCTCACACTTGGAAAGTTTCTTATATCCACTTCATAAAAAAAGCTGATGGTAAAAATTTTCGACCCATTTCTCTCACATCGTGCATGTGTAAACTTTTTGAAACCATGATAAAAAATAGACTACAATACTGGACAGAAGTAAATAACTGGCTGCCAATTAATCAACATGGTTTCCGAAAGGGCAACTCCTGTGTTGACAATTTAGCTAATTTAACCCTTAAAGTTGAAGAATCTTTTTCAGAACGAAAAGAAGTGGTAGCTGCCTTCTTGGATATAGAGGGCGCCTTCGATAATGTTAACATTAGTATCATGCTTCAAAAACTCGCTGATTTGGGCTGCTCTGATAAAATTCTAATATTTATAAACTTCATCACTCGTGAAAGAACCATATTCACTGAACACTCTCGATAAACCCAGATTTGTTTACAAAGGTGTCCCTCAAGAAATGGTTCTTAGTCCTTTGCTCTTCTTCATCTATACCGCGAAAGTTACTCAAGGTCTACCAAAGTCAGTTAATGTTTCACTTTTTGCTGATGACATTGCCATTTACACCAAATTTTCATCCTTAAAACGTGGAAAAAGCGATTAACATTGTTAGCAACAATCTCTTCAATCTAGGTCTAACCCTTACCCCAAGCAAAATTGGAGAGTATACGGTCAAATCTGTTAAGACTGTTCGATTTTTAGGTGTCCTGTTTGACAATCGCCTAAATTTTGGACCTCATGTAGATTATGTATACAATAAATGTATAAAATCTCTAAATTTGATAAAATTCTTGTGTGGAACGTGGTGGGGATCTGATCCCTCAACTCTGTTAGTAATATACAAAAGCTTTATTCGTTCCTTTATCGATTATGGTAGCTTTATATACTGGCCACGAACAATTACTCTCAAAAATAAAATGGATAAAATTCAAAACTCCGCCGTTAGGATAGCTCTCGGCTATCGAAGAAGTACCCCACTTAACGTGATGATAGCTGAATCTAAGATGATGTTACTTTCTGACAGAACGGCTTTTCTATGTGAACGCTACTTGGCCAAGATCCTATCGAATAAGGGTTCAATAATGTTCAATTCAATCTCCAAACATCATCACCTTTCCACAAGACTAAACTCAAGATTTAAACATAATATATTAAACAGTAGTATAGAATCCCTCTTTATTTTAAAAAACCAAATTATTTCTAACGATAACTTTAATTTATATTGTCAAGATTTTAACACATTATTTACATCTATTCCGATTAACACCAGCCTGGGCTGTGCGCTTAGAGACTCACCTAATCCTAATCCTCAAATCGACCAGGTCTTGTCAGACAATGCAGCTACTGCCATTTATACCGACGGCAGCAAAATTGGGAGCTCTGATTACGTAGGCTCCTCCTGTATTTGTTACGATTTAGATATTCGGTCAAAAACAAGTATTGATAGTAAAGCGTCGATCTTCACAGCAGAGTGTTTGGCCCTATGCGATGCTATGGACATTGCTCTTCAACATAGAAACCGCTCGTTCATTATTTTTTCCGACTCCTTAAGTGCCTTATTCAACTTAAACTCCACTAGCCTCAAAATTAGATTAAACCCTTACATCCTAGACATCAAAAGAAAATACTTACAATTCTGTCAAGATAATCCATATACCTTAAAATTTTTCTGGATCCCCTCGCATATTGCGCGGTAATGAAGACGCAGACTCACTAGCTAAATCTGCCACAACTTCTAACTCACTCGATTGTCCTCAAATCCCCTTTACCGACCTTACTTGCCACTTCAGATCCAAGAGCAATACTCGCACTAGAACTTTTCTTATTGAACAAAGCCAAACTAAGGGCACACACTACTTTCAAAAATTCAATAATGTATATCTAACCCCCTGGTTTGCTCACAACATGTCTATCAAATTCAAGAGTGACTTTATCTCCACAGTAAACCGCATCAGGGACAATCACTATAACCTTGCTGCTTCTTTGTACCGAGTAAATATCATTAATAATCCTAATTGTAAATGCAATGTATACGCCGAGGACTTAGACCACGTATTATGGCAGTGCTAAAGAGCTAAATTAGTAAATAAGCTACGCAAACTAAAGTTTTTTCTACCATTAAAAGCAGACATCTTTTTTGCCAAACCCAATATCAAAGCCTGTTTATACATTTTCAAATATCTTAACGATTGTAACCTCCACTTATAGCAAATAACACTGTTAAACTTTTGTACAAGCTATATAGCCAAAATAAACCTATAAGAGGTTTCAAAGGCTCAAAAAAAAAGAAAAAAAAAGGGCATGAGTGCGAGGAAGAAAATGCTCGGGCGCGAGAGAGAGGGAACCCGCGGGGCCCGAAAAAGCATCCCCACTCCTGCGCGCGAAAAGGACGGTTTCCCCCACCCTTACGCGCTTATTACGTTACATGTAAAATTTGCGTTTTTCTTATTTACTGATCACTGATAATTACCGACCAGTGGTGTCCCCCTCTACCTTAACGACCATAGGTAATAATTATATCCTACCTTACCGACCGTATGTAATAATTACCGACCCCCCACCACTTGTGCCCCCTCGCCCTCGTTTGCCCCTCCCCACACACCCCTCGCCCTCGGTTCCCCCTTCCTCCGCTCCCCCCTCGGAGCCCCTCAGCTTAGAATCGGCCTAGCTATACTACTTGCGCGAATAGATATTAAATTCAATTGGACGAAAAGTTCTATGTAATTACACTAAGTTTATTGTAACACTTATTGGTAAATGTCGGTCCTTTTTAACCGACTTCGAAAAGGAGGAGGTTATTCAATTCGACATGTATTTGTTTTTTTTTTGTCTGTTCACCGATTACGCCGAGATGGCTTGACCAATCGGAATGAATCCTCTTGCATCTTGTCGAATATTTCTTCCAGTTGGTCACGTGAAAGAAACATTTTGTGAGTTGTCATTTTTTAGCCGTTTTTTTTTTTAAACAGAAAAATTTTGTCTTGCTTCTTACTCCGAGACGGATGGACCAATCAGATTGAAACTTCTTGCATCTAGAAGAGCATTTGCCATTTGGTCCCATAACAAAACATTTGTCCTTAGTTTGTTTTTTACCACTTTATATCACTTTTTATCGCAAAGAGCGTACTATTTCACGTATGTTTGGCCTGAAATCGATGAAATCCCTTACATTTTGCTGCCGTACAGGTTTTCGCGATGATCACATTTCCAAAAATTTATGAATTTTTTAATTCTTTATAATTATTGCTATTGCAAAATTCCTTTTCTTTGCTGAAACTCGGCACGGAATTAACCGATCGAGATGGATTTTTCCGCAATTCATGATAGATGAATTCGTGATGTTCCCATTTGCAAAAATGTATGGACACTTCCATTGTTTGAAACCATTGTTGGTGCAAAATTGCTATGCTCTGGTGTAGCTCAATAAGGAATTTACGAAACGCAATCAATCCTTTCACATTTATTCCTGATAATCCCATTTGCAACAATACAAGGTGTCCTAAAAATGTTGGATGTTCTTGAATCGGGTGTTCTGTAATAAAAAATAAAATAACTTTTTGGAAAAAAATTTAACCGACTTCGAAAAAGGTGCAGTGAAAAGCATGAAATAATTTCTAGATAATGTATATGAATACGCACTAGCTCTAGATATAATTGCTTAAAAGTATGGGAAAATGCAGTGAAAAGCATGAAATAATTTCTAGTTAATGTATATGAATACGCACTAGCTCTAGATATAATTGTTTAAAAGTATGGGAAAATGCAGTGAAAAGCATGAAATAATTTCTAGTTAATGTGTATGAATACGCACTAGCTCTAGATATAATTGCTTAAAAGTATGGGAAAATGCAGTGAAAAGTGTGAAATAATTTCTATTTAAACTTCATTGTTCTTCACCGTCGTTTGATGAATTTGGTTAAATTATTCAATACATTATATTAAATGCAATGCACATTTTTCGGAGGCGGCGCATAATGTAAAATTACTGTCCTAGCGAATTATCGAGGACTGTCTGGATTCCAAAAAGATCGATATACGTCAACACGATTCGCCTGTCTCTCTCTCTTCTGTCTCTCTGACAATGTTGGCCACCACGGAGAGCGACGTGGTGCGGAGAGACGTAACCGCCTGGAAATTTTGACGTCCAAATTGTTCTTCGAAGATAGGAATACATAGAGCGCCACCGCTGACATGCGTCACGTAATCGTCATCGGCGTTTGCGAGAAATATGTTACAAAGCTTCGTGCTTCGTCTGTTTCGAACTGCGAGACTTCTTGACTTTCTTGTGATTCACCAGTTTCACATAAAAATCTTTATTTCCTTTAGACATCCGTATTTGCTTCGTCTGCGAAGTGGGACATTTCTTACGTTAATTCTGTCAACTCGACAAAATTCTGTTCAAGCAAAGATACCGAACAACTACCTACAGACACAACTACCAAATTTGGTTTAAC
Source organism: Hylaeus volcanicus (assembly GCF_026283585.1). NCBI lineage: Eukaryota > Metazoa > Arthropoda > Insecta > Hymenoptera > Colletidae > Hylaeus > Hylaeus volcanicus. The sequence goes on from NC_071979.1 coordinate 109,042, forward strand.
TATTTGTCGAAGGAACAAAAAATATGAACTGTAATTATTGCTATTATACGTATTCATATTCATACAGTATTTCCATGGGGAGAGTTTATACATTAGCAGTAATCAATTTTGCCGCCTCTCCCCTCCAAAAAAGCCCCAAATCTACTCAAACTATATTTCCGTGTACATACTATATACATTAACTATTAATTCCACATAGACAATAAACATGTGTACATTGACAGCATTCAATATTGCCGCCTCTACCAAAAGCTAACCCAAACCAGAATTAAAAATTTTTTACATCTGCGCCGCCACCGAAAAATGTGCATTGCTTTTAATATAATGTATTGAATAATTTAACCAAATTCATCAAACGACGGTGAATAACAATGAAGTTTAAATAGAAATTATTTCACACTTTTCACTGCATTTTCCCATACTTTTAAGCAATTATATCTAGAGCTAGTGCGTATTCATATACATTAACTAGAAATTATTTCATGCTTTTCACTGCATTTTCCCATACTTTTAAACAATTATATCTAAAACTAGTGCGTATTCATATACATTAACTAGAAATTATTTCATGCTTTTCACTGCACCTTTTTCGAAGTCGGTTAAATTTTTTTCCAAAAAGTTATTTTTTTGTTTTTACACTCAATAGGTTCTTGTATATCACTACGCAAAACGGAAAATGTTTGTTAGACGTAACATGTCCACCGAGAATGTATCTCTGCAATTAACGAGGAATTGCATGTAAAAGTAATGTGCGGAAAAAGGAACACGCGATTTACTTGATTATCGTTTGCGATGCGTAAAAAACTCACTTGGTTAAAATCACACTTTTGTCTTGGAAATCGGCAATGGATAAAGGCGTTTCAAGGAGCGTACGCGACTTATATAGTCTCGTCTAACAAAGGATTATAGCCACACGATCGATAGATCGAAGAATTGATCTATCGATATTTGGCGAGGTACAGCGCGCGCAATCGCGCTTGCGTGGAGAGGTACATTCTCGGTGGAACTCAGTGAAGTAACTAGCAAGTTACATGGGTGGGGACTCAGCGAAAGCTACGTAGTCGCTTAAGCCAGTTCCCGTGTCTACAGGCAGTCGAAATGTATGTTAATCCCGAAACAGTTACAAATAGTGGACATATTTTTCTTATTTCTCACTTCATCTTTAACATTTCAGTTTCTTGCAACCATAAGTCGGTTCGAGTACCATAAACTGTACACAAAGTACTATATACGTATAATATAAAAATTATTTAAAGTCATTCACTATGCAAATTACCTTTGCAAAAAAAAGTGAAATTCCATAAAAAACTTCGAAAAAGTAAAAAAAATTACGCCAAGTACATGAAAAAATGGAGGACCCAAGGAGTTATCATAGCAAAATAAAAGATCCCCATAAAAAATTACAAGAAAGTAGAAAAAGATGTGAAATCGAGATGAGCTGCCAGTACATGAAAGTCCTTTCCAATAAAGTGTAAATGCAATACTGTGTAACACAATATAAAATTCGGTGCTTTCCAACTATGCGCAGCTAAAATGCTGTGTTCATATTCTAATGACAATTCATATAAAGTGACTGCTCCGCACTTTGGTGGTGAAATGAAGAAGCTAAATAGCATGTTATCCACAAACTGAGACTGTTTAAAAATTTGCCTAGATGTCCGCGGCCTGGAAGTGAAATGCTTGGCGTGGCCAGTCAAGGCATTCTCAGATCATCAATATTCATACTTCCTCTCTCGCAGGCTTTCACATAATTTATCAATTAAAAACTCTAACAATTTCAGTACATTTTCATTGTATTGCATTTTCAAATATTTCTAAGATCATTCATCGACACCGATACCTTTCCTCTTACAAGCTTTCAGATAATTTGTCAGTTTTAAGCACTGACAATATGAGTACACTTTTATATTTAGCGTTTTAAAATAATTCTTATTCATCGACACCTTGACCTTGGCTGGCCAAGCCAAGCATTTGACTTCCAGGCCGCGGACATCTAGGCAAATTTCTAAACTGTCTCAGTTTGTGGCTGATACGCTATTTAGCTTCTTTATTGTACCGCCAAAGTGCGGAGCAGTCAATTTACATGAGTTGTCATTAGTAGCTGAACGTCAGCATTGTTGAACACAGCATTTTAGCTGCGCATAGTTAGAAAGCACCGAATTTTACATTGTGTTAGTCACTGTCGCCTTTGCACTTTGCTGGAAAGTACCTCCATATACTGGCAGCCAGGATTACGAGTAATTAATTACTTTTTAGTCCTTGCAGCAATCACAGGCCCTACGGAGACACGGCTAAGCCTGCCGCGCGCCACTTCGGGCCGACGCGGTTCGATGCAGCGTTCCCTTCAATCAATTTTCATTCAGCCAATTTCAATTTGCCCATCTTTCTACAAGTACCACCAGAGAGAGGAAAAATGGGGCTATAAACTCATTTTTTTCAGATTTTTAAATACACACCCAGTGTAAAATTAAGGGATTTGTTTAAAACATTAAAAAAAGAATGGTTCAAAAAACTCTCTTTTGTTGTGAAATAATTTTTATTTGATACTTCCATGTCTTCATTATAAGCACGAAGAAGGTCATTCTCATCCATTGCCTAGTTCAATAGCTATATTTTTTTTAAGAGAAGATAGCACAAAACTTTAAACAGCTGTTAAATCGACAATTTTCAAAATTTTTTTAAATCCTTTGAGATACGTTGAAATATCACTAAAGACTACGACATATCCAAAATTCGGCAAAATCTAAGATGTTATTCCAAAAAGTGTCCCAGTTGGCATCGAATGACCCTCCAGCGATAAAAAAAATCTCCACTTTTTTAACTTAAACTTTTTTAAAGCGTCTGATTTAGCCTGCAATGCTCCTTATATTAGAACAATTTCGATTAGAGTTTCAGATTTTTTCTAAGTATAAATTATTACCAGCCAGCATTTACGGCTGGCAGTTTCAATAAAAAAATTAGTTTATTTGTCGAAAACGATTATTTGTGTAATACTATTAAGTCTTATATAGGTACATTTACCTTATGCAGATGTAAATAAATTTAATAACTAATTTCTACTTTGAACATATAGCATATAAATTAATATTCTGTTTTGTTTTCATTGCAGAATGGCTGGCATCGCAAAAAGTAAGACCTCCTATCTGTAATAACTGAACAATGTTGTAAGTACTTTATATATATAATTATATTTTTTTTCCAAAAGTCATTTATAGAATGTGCACTTGTTACTTGCGCCCACAGTTGTGGTCCGCAGTGGTGCCCCTGCCGCTGCTGCAGCCACCGCCGCACAGTGCACTGAACATATGGAAGATATGGACAAAAATCAAATGAGTAGTTAGATACTGTTTTTAATTTTCTATTTTTTTCAATTACATATAATAAACTTATTAAAAGTGTTTTTCTAACAATTACAAATTATTCAGAGTCATCGGTATCCGAATCAATTGACAAGTTTGAAATAAAATTAAAAAAAAAAATCTTAAAAACTTCAGATTGAACTTTTTCTGAACTATCACTTAACTTGAAATAATTCGAAGTGAATTTAAAAATTTCCAAATTCCTAGCATTGCTCGGAGTGGAACGTTTTCTATAAACAAAATTTTATTACAATTAGAGGGGCGAATTGGGGCAGAATTTTTTTTCATAATCTTTTACTAGGCAATCCAATAAAGAGTCTAAGCTAAAAATTCTAGAGACGGTTTTACCTTTTTTGAGAAAAATCAATTTCAAACTCTTGTTCAGAAGAAAAGGAGATAGTGACAAATTTGAAGTTAAAAAAATGGAAAATCGTTCAAAATAGTTCAAAATTATTTACCACACATCGTGAGACTCGTTTTGAATACGATAAAAAATAATACGGAAAGCTGAATAAATGTTTTCGGTTGGAGAATTTTTCGTAAGCTTTAAACTCAGTGGCGCCACTAATCCCAGTAGCTAAACAAAAATTTTCAAAAACTTTTTTTTGTACTTTTGTCCATTGTTCGATGCACTGTGCGCCGGCGGGGTTCGTATATGTACCACCATCCCCACCAACAGCGGCTGAATAACTACGGCTGTTTTCTCCACCGCCGGGGCCGCCGCTGTTTCCTCCAGAGACTCCTCCACCGCCTCCGAAAATATAGTACGTTTAAAAATAGTCCTTAATCAAAGTTATTATGTCAATAATTTGTTATTAGTACTTAAAACTAATGAATTCCGTTCTATTATTTTCAGAGAAGAAGAAGACAGAAGAGGAGGGCCTGGCGAGATATGGCCCAGGCGGCAATACGATTACTAAACGACAGTGGCTACACGGTAGCGCAGCCACAGCTCCAGCCGCAGCCACAGCCCCAGCCCAAGACGTAGCCCCCTGCTTTTTTTTTTTACGTGGAGAATGCCTTTACGCACACACCCCTCGAACAGGAGGGGGGTACTGTGGGACTCGCCCCTCTGAGGCGGGAGAGGGGAATACCCACTAAACTCCACGGCGACCCTCGGACGCCCTTCCGGCTTCTGGGGTATCGGGGGAGTCACGGGAACTCTTGCAAAACACTACCCCCTATCGTTCGACCGGTCATCTAGCCTTTGATAGCCGGCCGCGTCCCGAGGGGGGGATATACTGACCCCCCCCCCCTATCACCTTTCATTCTGCAGTGCAGGGAGGCCGCGTCCCGCACTGCTCCATCTCGGCGGTCGCTTTGTACAGGTGACCCAAGGCCCCCGCACTGGGTATCGCGGCCGCCCGGGGGGACAGTCGGCGGCGGAGGTTCATTTCAACCGTCCCCACCGCCAGCCAATATTCTTATCCGGGGGGCCCAACCGGGGGGACCGTCTCTGGCTCCAGCGGGTTCCCCCGAACCAGACGGGTAGCCCCCACGAGCGCATAGACTGACGCACGTGCAGCCGCCTGAAGTTCAAAGGGAATTTCCCCCGCCAGAGCCTGTGAAATAATTGTTGCTCTCACAGAGCACTCTTGCACTTGTGTGCACTTTACCTTACAGGAAAAAACTCTCTTTTTGCCATCTCATTGTCCATTTCTCTTTGTCTCATATCACTTGTTCAAAATGCTTTCGTATTACAAGGAAGCCCATGCCTTAAAAAACTGAGCGGACCGGCCGAGCTTCTCAGCGTGGTAGTCGGCTCCGCTACTCACTGCTCTACTGTCTGCCTAAGACGCAGCCCTAGGTTGTACCCCTACAACCGAGAGGCCGGGGAAGAGGAAAGAGCCGGGGAAGACGAAGGGGCATCATTAAAAATGTCAAAGTGATTTATATTAATAAATTTTAAGTTTAGTATAAATTTATCATAAGTTTATTATAAGTTTAGTATAAGTTTATTATACGTTTACTATATGCTAATAAATTTTGTTTACTTAAAGAAATAAGTGTTTTGCTTAACATTTTTCAATTTTAATATTTCGTCCGATCCGTGAAAATAATTTTTTTCCAACCGGCCTTTTTTTTTTTTTTATTATTATTATTATTATTATTGTGGGGACATGCGTAACGCATACCTCGGTTTCCCGGGGGGAAAAACCGAGGTTATGTGGGACTACCATCGGGGAGTGGGGACGGGCCGACCACACAACCTCGGCCCGTCCCGAGGGGAATTATATCCCCTCAGGGGGCCAGGGTCAGCTCAAGCCCCGGCCCCTCACATTCGCCGCCTCCATGCGAGGCACCTGTCGTCGCGGGGGCGCCCCTCGCGGCCCACCACTTTTTCCAACCGGCCTGGGGGCCAAAACAGTTGGCCATCCCTGGTCTAAACCATGTAGAAAACCGTATGTAGACTGACGATATAATAACAGCAGAAAAGACTGGTTTTAATATAATTAATTATATTCTTTAATATAATTCTTTAAATAATTCTGGTTTTAATATATTCGTTACACTTTGGCGGATGCGACTCCAAGGCCTGATTTTGCAATGTCGGCCTTAAAACTTTATAAACAATAAAAGTACGTTTTTTTTCTTATAAAAGAAATTTGTTTACAAACACTTTTTCCAACATCAGGCCTTGGAGTCGCATTTGCCAAAGTGTTACGAATATATTAAAACCAGAATTATTAGAAAATATTGCTTCTTTGCTTCAATATCATTGAAAAAACTCATGCTAGTCTAATCGTCCTGTCCTCGTCTCTTCTACAATTGTTGTATCGCCCTCTCCATCACAGCATCACTGGAGAGACAAGGATTTATCAATCCTTGTCCCGGAGTTTCCTACTTTTTCCGCGACTGTCGCTAAAGTCAATTCGGAGTTCTGTTCTGACGTTCTGACTCCTGCGCATCCTTAACGACCCTGATCCTGCAAACGACGGAACGTTTTTCCTTTTCCGTCGTATGCGCAAACGGGCTGCGCAGTCGTCTCCGCACAATCTCCGCCAATCTCTGCGCTTTTGGCATCCCTGGAAGCAGCCGCGAATTTCCCCAGCCCGGTGCCACGAGAGCGAACCGTGCATACAGGCTCGCCGGAAAAAAGCGCACTGAAAAATTCAGATCGTGATTGTGAGAAAACTAATTATCCGACAATCTCTGTTTTTGCACACATAGAGAACAGATTAATCGCTACTTATCCCTAAAAGGCCAGGTCAAAAAATGGCGGAGTTGCGAATTTTTGAAGAAACGCTGAATTTTCCGGTTTTTTCCAATTTTTCTCCGTTTCTCATTATCCGATCTAGGCATTCGACGTCTCATTCTATAGGTATTTTCATCATCTACATTTTATCTACTTCGAGCAATGATATTGCTGCATTAGTTTATAATTTACAAGCAAAAAACGACAAAAATCACGATTTCCTTGGATTAAATTGTTTATAACGAGAAAACGGAAAAGAGTTGAGAGTGAAAAACATATAACTATTCATCTACGCATCCCCTTTTATGTAATTGCACAATCGGTTTGCTGTTAGTAATTTTGTCACAAAAATGCTGTTTTAATTCTCTACCGATTATATTGTTGACGAATGGAGGAAAGTTGTTTTTGTGACGTATCTCGTGCCTGTATCGGGACAAGCGATAATGCTGGAAAATTCGTTTGGAGAAGAATGAATGAAAAGTTTCATCTAGACTGTTTGGAGTTTAAACAGAAATACTTACAATCGTATGTGGTGTGAAGTTGTATAAAGTTGTGTGTAGTTGTCATCGTAGCAAATTAGTACAAAATTATTTAATGAATAATGAGTTAGAAGTATTAGAAGTAACGGTTCCTTCAATCGTAAAGGAAATTTCGGAGACATCAACAAGTCTTCGAGGACTCCCAAACGCAGGTATGCCGCCCACCCGCGCTTCAAGGGGGCTGGCTAAAGGGGACCTGGAAGTGTCGTCGCGAACGTCGATAGGATCGTACGTCACTTCAGTTAAAAACGTCGAAGCGTGAAGAGTTTAAAAACGAAGTGACATTGAATATTTAAGGTAATTAATTAAGTATACTGACAAGACATCGCGAAGTGTGCACCGAATTCTGTAATCAGAAGTTTTTCCTGTGTAAAGAAACGTATGTAGAACAATCTGTGAAAGTAGTAACGCGCAACTCTCTCGTTTTCGAAAAATAAATGTTTAAATGTGGGTGGAGTGTCAAGTTGTGAAGTGAATATTTTGCCCTGAACGCGGTTCGATCCCGGTAGGAGACACTTATTAACTTCCCGATTTATAGGGAAGTTATTGTATTTGCCCCTAAAATGAAAAATCGATTTTTTTAGCAGATCTCCATGTTTTAAGGTCATTGGAGTAATTTTAACCTACTTTTAACAAATTGTTCGTACGTGCGCGTGCGTGCATGCGTGCGTGCGTATGTAAACAAATTTTTCGTTAACGTTTTCTAAAAAACTAATAGCGAGATCAAAATGATCGATGATGCAATCAATGTGTGCAATCTAACTTAGAGCTGATTAAATTTTGTTCTAATTCGGTCCAATTGTTTTTTAGTGTTTTCAAGAAAACTTAACTCACTAACGCAATCTAAATGAGGGAATATAAATTTATGAGTGAATAACTAAACGGAAATAAATAATATATATACATATATTATTATTATTATATTTATGCGTATATAATGCATGTATATATGTATAGTATATAATATACAAAAAGTATATTTCTGATAGAAAATTGAAATAGAAAAGAAAAACAGCAATCGGGATTCGTACCCGGGCCAGCAGCGTTACAACCTAATACTCTACCAATGTATTAAATGAACCTTGCTAGATACTTTTATTGTACATTGAAAACGAAGGCCCATTCTGGAAAAAAAACGCAAAATGGTTTTGCAGTACTACATGCAAAATCGGACGTTAGAGTGGCATGCGGAGTGATGTAAAGAATATTTTAGAAAAAGAATCGTGAGAAAATATTGCTTCTTCGCTTCAAAAAACTTGATGAGCTTCGTTGCTGTGAAATCTTGATGATTTGTATGACAATATGGCTGCCTCGCTATCGCGCTTTCCGTTGTGGCACTGTCGTCGTCTGTTCTGTTGTTACTATATCGTCAGTCTACACACGGTTTTTCCGAATTGAAAAAAAAAATATTTACGCTGGCCGGATGAAATATTAAAATTGAAAAATGTGAAACAAACACTTATTTCTTTATGTAAAGAAAATATTATTATGAAATTTGTTTATGAATAATTGTTAGTTAAGCAATACATTCATTTCTAATCGAAATGAATTAAATAAATTTAATTATTCGCGTAATGTAAATTCTACATATCACGCTGTTACACAGCAAAAAAATCTTAAATTAATCGATATTGTATCGTGTTTGGTACCATTTTCATCAGTATAACATCAGGAATTCAGTAGTGCAATTTGTTTCTTTAACTTTTATAAAACACAACAAAAAGTGAACAAATCATGACAAACATTTCACACTTTAATGCTCGGACCCTTTGAGGTCCGTCGTGGGTTAAAGTCGACTTTGGATGGTTCAACCCTTGGTTTTTGACTTTTAGTAATCACCCGATTTCACTTCATATGCATCGTATTATTACGGGAGTATAATGGATTCCTCCGCCGATGGATTCCTTACGTTTTCCTGATGAAAACGCTACTAAACACTATGTAAATCGGACTATTTTTAACGAAAATAGGCAAAAAGCGTGCAAATTATTTTTTCCGTATAATTTCCTTCTAAATAATTCGAATTGTATCGTGTCTGATACCGTTTTCATCGGGAGAACATAAGGAATCGATTGGTAATACAACTGTTAAGATCCGATAAGAAATACGGAAAATGATGGTTGGCCTTCTTTAGGTTTAGTTCGCTACGTCTTTTTTATGATACCATTGTTACCCGGCGGCGGAGTAACATGTGTACTCGGAAAAGCTTTAAACCATTCGAGTTGCCCGGTTCTTTCGGGCCATTTGGTTTTTTCGGACCGCTCGATTCTATTTGGGTAGCTTGAAAAATTCAAGTTATATATTTGGTAGCTTGAATCTTTCAAGCTACTCGGTTTTTTCAAGTACTCGACTCGGCTCGAAAATCGGGTCCCGGTTTGACTCGGCTTGAAAGCCGTTTGAATATTCACCGAATTCTTGATATCGGACAAGCGACAAGCGTTCAGGAACAAACCCCCGTACTCTCCCATCTTCGAGCAGGGGTCTAACGATGAGACTCTTATAGATTATTAATTTTAAGTGTAATGATCGTTAAATATATTATTATAATTTTAAATTTAAATTTATATGAAAATACTTAGGATACGATATGATACGATACGATATAGGATATGAAAATGCGAGGATTAGAAATTATACGATTAATATCGAGATATTATTTTATATTTTACACATTATTTTTTTCTTTACCTTTAGTAATATTTATTTTTTATATTAGAAATAAGGTTAAATAATGATAATTTAAATATAAATAAATTTACATTTATTTATATAATATATTAACAACAGATTAATAATTATCTATTTTTATTAAAATTCCTACATATTTAATTACTGGTTGGTTATTGAAAGCTCATGTTGAAGTTCCAGTTTTCGGTCGATGATTTTAGCTGTAATTTGTAGTTTATAACGCTGTTTCTATGACATCTCCAACACTTATACGAACACTTACACTCGTCAATCGAAATTTAAATATTTTTAAAATTTTATTTTTCGGAAACGAAAGAGAGTCGCTCCTTGCCGATTTTACATACTCGACTTTCTTATACATACCTTTACGAGAGAGAGAGAGAGAGAGAGAGAGAGAGAGAGAGAGAAGCTAAACACAGCCGTAGAATAAAAGTATTTTTAGGTTACTAAGTGGATTTTGTGACTCAAATGATGACTAGAGCACTCTTCGTTGGACCTTCCTCTTTCGAATGAGCCCTCATTCGACCCAAAATATGCTAATATAAGAACAAAAAGCGAAAAATCGTGAAAACATTCCTCAAGACGAGTTCTGCCATTTTGATGATAATGCAGAGCAAGTTACGTCACAAATTTAGTTCAGACAATCGATAGGAGATTGCGCTTACTGAGGACGACTGCTAACGTGAATCCGATACAATTGCGATGTTGCCGTTCTCACAGCAGCGCCTCTCTACACTGTTGCCATTTCACTGAAGTCGAAATCGCGCTTAGCATCCCGATCTCGTATCCTTACATTTGCCAACGTCGACTCTCAGTCTCCCTTCCTTATTCATCCAACTGTTTCTTTCTACTTTCGTCGTCGCTTCGAAACTAGCTTTGCGCTGGATGCGGTTCGATACGGTGAAAGGAGTTTCTACAAGTTTTTATAAAAACTTACGCCCTTATAGTTTGTTAATAACAATTTAATTATATTAAACAAACATTGCACAACTTCTTTCTTCTTTCTTTTTTCCTTTCCTTTTTTTCTTTTCTTTTCATCTTTTTTCTGACTTCTTTTTCAATTCGACAAAAAACAAAAATTACACACTATTGTATAAAAATAATCTTAATATATAAAAAGGTACTTTCCATAACAAAACATCATACAAACGGAAGAAAAAGTAAACAAAAAAATAATCGACTCCTACCGGGATCGAACCGCTTCCACCGCAAAAGATTGCCTTCGCAATATGGCACTCTATTGACTGTGCCACGCTGCTTCCATAATACTTCCGACTCTTATACGGTTGACATTCGTCAATCGAAATTTAGCTATTTTTAATCATTTATTTCTCGAAAACGAAAGAGAGTCGCGCCTTTTCACTTGCAGAGATTGTACTACATACCCTTCTTTACATATGAAAAAAATTTGATTAAATAATTCGGGGGATACTAGGCGATGTCTCCTTGTAAGCTATGTGAACGTGGGACCTGACTTAAAAAATTAACTTTTTTTACGGAAAGGTATAGTATTTCGTTTGTAGTTTCATCAATTGATAAATGATAAAAAATTGTAACAACCTAATACTAAAATCGAAACGAAACACTATCATTTTCCGTAAAAAAAAGTTAATTTTTTGGCAGTTGGGTGTCAGGTTCACATACCCTAGTAGCACAAAATATTGAATACATGTTCATCCAATAAAAGAGATTGAATCTCATTTTAATATTTAAATATACATATGATGTTTATTCTAGATTCAGAAAAAAATATTTTTTTTTAAGTATAAAATGACGATCTATTCAACATTTAGAATGGAATATTTTTTCCCAAATATAAAATACATATTTATTTGATATTCATAACAAAATATTTTTTCACGAATATAAAATAGATATTCATTTGATATTCGCAACAAAATATTATTTCCCGAATATAAAATACTGTGACGTGGATTCTCAAGGACGACTCGTTCCTCTTCGCCACTGATGGTTTCTTGGGCGCCAGGTGCAATTGCACCACCTCGACTCGTTCTCGATGCTTGGTAGAGGTGTTACGTCCCAATTAGTTTGGGACTTTCTTTAGGGATTCTTGTCTTCGGTTAAAGAGCTAAAGCTCATCTTATCTGTATTTAATTGGAAAAGAAGGAATTCTGGGATTCTATAATGATTGTCACTAAGTTTAAGTATTAACAAATATAATTATGAAACAAAACTGAGTTTGGGATTACATACAAACAAGAATATAAATTATACAATTGAAGATGGTTTTAACAATACCAATCGTTGATCTTATGCTATCGGCGGCGTTGTCAGGTTGTCCCGGGCTCGGCTGTGGCGAGGATCTGGTCTGATTGTACACTCGCTACACGGGACTCGACTACTACGAGACGATGCTGTCTGGCATCGGCAGCCAGTGTTTACGTCCGTGACTGTTGTTAGTTTTTGTCGCAGCGTGGGAACGCGGTTCCCACGGTCGGCGACTCGGTAAACGTTCGCTATGTGTCCGCGTTTCTTAATTTATCGTCTTAATCCTAATTGCACGTCTTGTAATAGATAGCGCCGGTTTTCTGTTACAATACATATTTATTTAATATTCGCAATAATATATTTTTTCCCGATTATAAAATATACAGGGTGTCCCAAAACTCGGGGAGGAGCCGGAAATGGGGGGTAGCTGAGACGATTCCGAACAACAATTTCCTTTGCAAAAATGTCGGATGGGGCTTCGTTTTTGAATTATTAACGAAAAACACTGACCAATCACAGCGTCCGAGGAGCGCGCGCTCAGAGCATAGGCGTAAGCCAGGAGGCTCGAGCCAGCGAACAAGCGGGCCGGTAAAACAGCACGCGTTAATACCAGTGTGAGGTTGTAGCACATGAAACGTCTGATTTATAATGAAAACTTTAAGCAAATATAACTTTTTCTTTATATTAAACGTTACTGATCAAGATAGGAGGTATCGAAATCTGTACATTTAATGAAGAAATTACACGTTTCCTACCTTCAAATACGTAATCGTTAAAAAATTTCAATGACAATTTATCATAATAAATTTGAATCTAACTTTAACATGAGAATCGTTAAAATGTACAACTTACAACTATAAGAAAATGGGTGAAAATATGTAAATGTTTGAAAATTAAAATGAAGGAGACTCTAAACTTTGCATTAATGCGTCAAAGATCTGAAGGATAGAAATATTTTTCGAGAAAGTGGATAAAAAAATTTGCCAATACAAAATGAGGCATTTCATGTGTTACACCGTAAAAATACCAGTAATAAAAATGCCTGAAATTAACCCTTAAATGCCCTAAGTTTCAAATTTGATACCGAACTTTTAAATCGAATTGTACACTTGCAATTGGTTTGTTTTTAATATTTGGCTGTATGTATGTTACCATTGCATAATGTTCTTTTGAACAAAAGTTGAAAAAATAAACGTGTCATCTGTCAAAATTGTTCAAATCATAAATACATTGATATTTTTTAAAATTTAATTTGGAAAATCAGGCTTCTAAGGGTTAACATGTGAAGGCAGAATTAAAATTAGGCTCACCCATTGACTTGTAAGTTGACCTGTTTTCGTGAAGAAGGGCTTCCAGCGCAAAAGATCGACTTCCCAATCTGGCACTCCAACGACTGCGCCACGCTGCTTCTATGATACCTCCGACTCTTGTATGGTCGACACTCGTCAATCGAAATTTAGCTATTTTTAAAAATTTATTTCTCGAAAATGAAAGACAGTCGCGCCATCTCACTTGCAGAGATTGTCCTACATACCCTTCTTTACATATGAAAAAAATCTGATTAAAAAATTCGGGGGACACTAGGCGATGTCTCTTTCTGAGCTCGATCTCGTTCAAAAAGCGCTCGTCCGGATCGCGATCTCCCCTTGTGAGCTGTTGAACGTTTTCGAAACGGCATTTTCTCCGCGTCATCCATAAATGATTGTAAATACTACCCGAACTGTATTATATGTGGTATCATTGTAATCAGAAAAATGTCACAAATGTAATATTGAAAGTCTCGCTTATTCGGCTAGTCCCTTACTTTCAGGTATCGCGGCATCACGCAGCCTACTCGTAGGCACACGAACATGCCACCGGGCATTGCATGAATGAGTGTGTCTTGACAATGCTGCTCGCCAGCCTTCATGGCCGGCACCATGCTGCCGAATATTGTTAACCCTTTCGTTACGAATGCCGACTATAGTCGGCGGCCGCGTGACGACCTGTGTGTACGGGTGCCGACTATAGTCGGCGGCCGTGCGACGTCCTGTGTGTACGGGTCCAACTATAGCCGACCGCGGGGCCCGCGGGATGACCTGTGTGTATGGGTGCGGCACATTTCGCGGCACGATGCCCCGTTCAGTGGCGTCACTCCCGCGGCGCGTACTGCCGTAACCAAAGGGTTAATTATGACACAAAAGAGCAAAAGTAGACTACCCATAGGAGCTTGCACTCTAGTTTGAACATTTATCTAGCGGAAACGACTATTGAGAGGTCTCAAATTTGCATTGTCGAGACAAAAATAGGACAATACGGAACCCTTGCAGTTCCGTGTACGTATACAGTGGTGTGGAGCTGTGTGAGTGCGTACGAGGTCATACAAGGCACGGGAGTCCACTCCCATAAGTACATTGTAACGTAGTCTTAGCTTAGTTCAGTTTAGTTTAATTTATGACCAGGCCACTTGAGTCGATATTATGTGCAGGCGCGCCCCGGTGAGGCCGCCTGTATTTTAGCGTGTTATCTTTTAACATTTTCCCATATTCCAAAATAATTTTAATGTAAAAATCAAATACAAGTATAACATTTTTATAAATATATTGCTTATTTTCCATTATTAAATTTATATTTGTAGATGTAATATAGAATTAGGCAATTCCAGTAGTTCGAGGAGGTTACTCTATTCGACATGTATATATATATTTTTTTTACTACTACACTTTTACCATTTATTCTCTTTCAATAACACTTATATTTCATTATGCGTATGCTTTTACCTATCTTATTACGTTCATACTAGCTATACCTACTTTTTTCATCATCGCAAAAGACAATTTTTTCAATCTATTGTAATCAATCCAAGTTAGTTTACACGTACATAATGTTTTTTACCAATTTCTATATATACACACCTACTTAAAAGAAAAATGTATGACCGCGGGCATTTTTTAAACTTACTACGATACTGAACCATGATGAAAAGCGTCTTAGACTATTAGCGCAACGACCGCAGCAGAGACGACAGCAGCGCTACAGTGGACAGCATGATAGCGAGGCAGCCATATGGGCATACAAATCAAGATTTCACAGCAACGAAGCTCATCAAGTTTTTTGAAGCGAAGAAGCAATATTTTCTCACGATTCTTTTTCTAAAATATTCTTTACATCACTCCGCATGCCACTCTAACGTCCAATTTTGCAATTTCAACTTTAAAATATGATAAAAATATGTTTTTAAGGAACAAATTTGTTTTTTGCTAATTTTCAAAACAAACTCTTGATAGATCGATAGATTTACTTCCCCTGATTACGAAATGCATAATCATTATGTGTTTGTTTTCATTATTGTGCATAAAAAACGCGAAAAACAGTTTCGTAGTTCACCTATTCTCCGTTGCTCTTCGTTGGAATAAATATTATCCATCTGTAACCTTCTTTAGCTATGCTCATATTCAAAATGGCGACGTGCTTGGTAGTTATCTCATTCATGGAATAGGTTATACGACACAAGTCAAAATATTTAAAACAATAACTAAATAAACCGGTTTGTCAAAGTTACGAAAACAATACTATGATTACGTTGAAATAACGTATTACGTTTTGACGCCTTTAATGTTATATTGATCGACGAATTCGTGGATAATGGCTGAAAATGCTGTTCAGTGCGACGACGAGTTTTTACATTCCATCAAAACACTTCTTTGGGGTAATGCTGTCAAGGAAGATGTTTTTAAACGCTGGGCCCAAGGTAAATGTATATTTGAATAAATTTTCAACGCTTTTATGATTTAGTCAGTGTTTTGAATTGACTCTCTGTTATTTTCAAATCATTACAACAGTAAATGACTATTAATCGATAAAGTTCATTTTGGTCATTAATAACAAAAAAATAGGTTGGAAGAATAACAAAATCATGCTTATAAATAATTTAATTATTTCTACATAATTAATTTAAATACTTGTTTAATAATTTTAATTTACTTACAGTTTTGAAAATCGGAATATTATGAATTATCAAATAATGTTATAATATATTATATATATATATATATACTTTAGATGACAGTGAGTAAATTACATTAACAACTGGTTTAGTTAATCAATGTTTGAAATAATCACAATTGAGTTTATATATTTTAGTAAGCTCTTAAGCTAAAAACTGTAATATAGGATTAGATTCTTTGCTCTATGTCTTTTGTAAATAAATGATAATATTTATTAAAATTGTAAAAGTATTAAGTTTTCTTATATATCATGATTTACTCCTTCCATACTATCCTTCTTGAAGGATAAAAAAGTTATATGTTAACACTAAATATTATTCTAATAATGGAATTCAAAACATCAATTTACAACATTGAAATTATTAAGAAAACAATTTAACGACACATAGAAAGCGCAGTAACAGAAATGATAATAAAAAATATTATTACTTAAGCTTGTAATAAAAACCTTATAGTTGATATGATTTATGTTAATTTATTTCAGGTTTCTATTTTAGTCCAGATGAACCCACAGCATTAATACAAGCAGAAGGTGGTCCGTGTGCAGTGATAGCCCCTGTTCAAGCTTTCATCTTAAAGCAGTTACTCTCTGAAACAGACATTTCAACCTGGAGAAGTATAAATTTAGACAAATGTTATCAGCTTCTTGTGCGAGCTTCTGTTGAAATTCTAAAACAAGCTGCAGGAGAAAAAGGTCCAAAATATTCTGTTATCTATATGGAATGCAAGGTTCCAAATGAAACAAGCGAAGAAGAACCTAGGTGGTCGAAGAAAGTGTCAAAAAAAGGAAGCGAGGAAGAAGAAGCAAATGCAGATAACCAAGAAGTCATTAATACGAGGGACAAAACATTAGCAAAGGAAATCAATGAGGATCTTAAAAGCATACACCCAGATGTCTTTCATTCTCAATTGAGGTAAGAAATCGACTTTATTATATATGATACAGAAATGACTACAACACAATCATATATAGAGCAATTCATTGTGCAGAAATAAGTAAAAATTGTGAATGAAATTATCTTTCTCTGAATGCTTTGTAAGCAAATTCAAATATAGTATATCCGTAGATTGGGTGTGCGCTGAACTAACATGCAGCATTATCGAAATGATCAGCGTAGAGCAAAATCTGAAATTTGTTACAACAATAAACAATGTTTTAGGTTATTTACAACGAATATCTCGGAACATGTGGAAGAATTCTTATCAGAGAGGTTGGAAATGTTGAAAGACCGATATGGTGTCTTATTGCTTCTTTACAGCGTAATTGTTACAAAAGGTATTACCGAAATTCATGTGGAAATGTCGGATCCTTTAGAGGCAATGATTGATGCAACATATGGTTACGGAAGTCAAAGTCTTATAAATTTGATACTCACTGGCAGGGCAGTCAGCCACGTATGGGATTACGATCAAACCATTGGAGACCTCAGTAAGACATTTATTATCTAATAAGCAAATTACATACTAAACCAAAAAATATACCAGTAGAAAATGGTTTCTACTTATGTCATCGATCAGTTCCATTCATTAGTTTGAGAAATAGTTTATAAAATCATTTTATTAACCTTTCCAGTATGGTAATGTCTGGTCATTATTTGGTAGCTGTTTGTATAGTAATAATTTAATAACAGATACTTTCCTTTGTTACTTTAGGTAGCACACTTTTATATCTTTCCAAGTAACCATTTATTTGCTTATGTGCTGCATTGTCTTTTGACTGATCCTAAATTTAGATGGTATCATGTAAGAAATTATGATGCAACTAGGTTAGGTCTAGATTAGATTTTTCCTCTATCTTTGGCTTCACAGATTTCCTTTGTTTCCTTAGTCACTCTCAATATCCATTATCATAGCAGAGAAACAAAATTAACTCAATGTACTTAAATTATTAATTAATATGCAGAGTGTTTTGACGTATAGGATAGTCAGAAAACTTATATGCACAAAATAGACTATTGCCATACTCAATTAATATTTGTATCGAATTAAAAGCAATTTAGTTAAATTAATATATATTAATTAGGGTGGTCCTTATTTCAGTGATTTTTGAAATCTACGTCACGCACCTCCTAAATACATTGCAAATACATACAATAAAATTCCTGCAAAATTTAAGCTCTCAATTTTAACTTTAACGCGTGCCCCAAATCTTCGAAAGTTTTAAATGGAATACATGGAATTCAGTTACTAATTTTTTTAATCGACTTTGAAAAAGGATGGCTTGACCAATCGGGATGAAACCTTTTGCATCTTGTAGAGCATGTCTCCAGTTGGTCCCGTTATCAAGACATTTTGCGATTTGTCATTTTTTTACACGTTTTTTTTTTTCGAATAACCGAAAAATGTTGTACTGCTTCTTACTTCGAAACAGATGAATCAATCGAATTGAAACTTCTTGCATCTGGTAGAACATCACTGCCACTTGGTCCCATAAAATAACATTTGACCTTATTTTATTTTTTATCGCACAAAGAGTACTATTTCACGTATGTTCGGCCTAACATCGATGAAATCGATGGTACTTTTTGCTGCCGGGCAGGTTTTCGCGATGGTCATATTTGCAAAAATTTATGAATTTTGTTATTGTTTATAACTATTGTTATTGCAGAATTTCAATTATATGATGTAACTCGGCGAGGAACTTGACCGATCGAGATGGAATTTTTCACATTTAGTGACTGCTGATTTCATGATGTTCTTATTTGAAAAAATTTATGGATTTCTTAATGTTTATAACAATTGTTATTGCAAAATTCCTATTCTTTGATGTAACTCGGCAAGGAATTTACCGATCGCGATGAATCCTTTCCCATGTAGTTGCACATGTATTCCTGATGATCCGATTTGTAACAATATACATATTGTTCATAACTATTGTTATTGCATAAAGCCTATTGGTTACAGATTGCCACAAAAAAATCTAAATTAAATTACTTTTTGGGATAGAAAATATAACCGACTTCGAAAAAATATTAAATTGCACTAAAAAGTATGAACATAATTTCTAGTTATTTATATGAATACTCACCAGCTCTAGATATAATTGCTTAAAAGTATGAGGAAATGCATTGAAAAGTATGAAATAATTTCTGTTTAAATTGCATTATTGCTTACCAGCTCTTGATGAATTTGATTAAATTATTAAATACAGCGTATTAGATACAATGCAATTCTGATTGCTGTTAATGTATACATGTATACTGTTTATGTGGAAATACTATCTGCGTAGGTTTAGGATAATATTTAGTGAGGGCGGCAACATTGAATAGTGTTGATATATATGATGTCTAAAGCGGATATAATAATAGCAATAAGTAAAGGCCCAATTTTGATTCCTCCGACAGAAAGTTAAATCAAGTTTGGTAATTTTTTAATTTTTCGCCGCCTCTGAACAGGTTTCTTTGATTAAAAGAAAATGTAATCAAATTCATTAAAAGCTGGCGAGCAATAATGCAGTTTAAATATAATTATTTCATACTTTTTAGTGCAGTTTTAATGTTTTTTGAAATCGGTTATATTTTTTTCCAAAAATTAATCTTTAATTCCAATAAAAATAGATGAAATGATTTGAAATTTCGCAGAGTTATTACTTATAATAATAATAATAGGACCAAGCTCTGAAAATTCAAAATTTGTATCCTAATTATTTCCTTATATATCAGCCTAATAAATAAAAACCTATTTTTTTTAATTAAACTATTTTTATAATATTTTTTTTTTAATGTCTTAAAGAGAAACTTATTTATTATTTTTTATCAATTTTTCATAAACAAAAATTCTTTTCCTTTTATTTACTGGACTAATATATAAGGAAATAATTCAGATAAAAGTTTGAAATTTGTAGGGTTCGATCCTACTATTATAAGTAACAACTCATTCAAATTTCAAATCGTTTCATCAATTTGTATTGGGATAAAAGAAAAAAGAAATAACTGATTGAAAAAATTCCATGTATTTTCCATTTAAAACTTTCGAAGATTTGGGGCACGCGTTAATGTTAAAATTGAGAGCTTAAATTTTGCAGGAATTTTGTTGTATGTATTTGCAATGTATTTAGGAGGTGCGTGACGTAGATTTCAAAAATCATTGAAATAAGGACCATTCTAATGAATATATTTATATGTGTGCTATAACTACTTTGCTAATTTCAGAGTTACGAGGGATAGACAAGCAGAATTCTGTTGGATTTCTTGCACTTCTTGAACATTTACGTTACTTTGAAGTGGGAACGTTCTTAAAGTCTCCATCGAATCCTGTTTGGGTGTTGGGTTCAGACACGCACTTGAGCGTACTTTTCTCTTCTGAGAAGAGATTGGTGAGTCCCGAAACACCTGCTGAACAAGCTAAAAGGGTTTTCCGAAAGTTCGATCACGAAGGAAATAATTTCATTCCTGCTAATTTACTGCAAGATGTTCTTGCTGAACTGGGATTAGTCGCAGATGCAGAATAGTAAGTATTATTAATTCATTCCAGAAAAATAAGAAAAGAATTTGTTAATGCTTCATTTTTTAAGTTGGTATAATTATTATAGTCTGCAAATCTATATTTCATATTTATGTGAAAAAGCTGCGTACAGCGACACTTCTGCTTTTATTCAAATAAGATTTTGTTATAATAAAATATTAATTAGTAGAGAAAAAAGTATTGACCCTTTTCGCTCTGGAGATTCTGCTACGGCTCCCAAACATAGTATATGCACCACAGCTCCACAGACGTCACTATAGTAACATACTGAACCGCAAGATATACTGTGATGAGACTGGAGAGTTAAGGGTTAATATTATACATTAATTTTAATATTGATTTGGCTATTACTGTTAATCGTGTAAAGCCCCTGAGACAAAGTTTAACCCATAATTTTATTTACAGCGTCGACATAATGAGGAAAAAATTGGATAGTGAAAATTTGGGAATTATTTTGCGTTCTTCATTTATGGACGAATTCTTTCCCGAAGAAACAAGAACTTGTCCTGACATATTTCCCTTATATCATTATAATGGTCTTCAACGTAGCAACTACGAAAATAAAGTGATATATCGCAAAGGTCAAGCGGTATTATTAGAATGTACTATTAAGGGCATTTTGGAAAGCAATCCCATGCTGACGGTACTTCAAACAAAGTGGCCCAGAATTGAAGTTCAGTGGGATGGTGAACAGACTCCGAGCCTTAATTAATAAGTGTTGCTCAAATTGTATTTTTAACGATATTGTTGGAATTCCTGGACGCGGAAACCAGTGACTAAATTATAAAATGATTCGAAAATAAGTGCTACACTTATGACTACACGGAACTTAAACAGAAAGATGTCTTTGTGTTTAACGAAGCTAGAGGTGTTCAGTTATAGAACTAATTTACAATGAAAAGGACTTGTTAAAGATATTTAATACTAATTAGATATTATTTTTTAATTTTTAATTATCAAAATTCAATAAATTTTAATGTCATTGCCACTGAAAATTCAAATGATTTGAATATCATGGAATGATTTCAGTTATAAAAGAAATTCAGTTCAAAACTAAATTCTGTGCTACAATTTAAAAGAATTTGAAGTATACTTTACATGTATATTTGATATTGTAGCGATTATGTTGTATTATCACAATTTGGGAAGAAATTTAACAATTTATGTAATACTATACCTTAGTTTATTTCAACATCAAATAAGTTATAGTTATTCGATTATGTTCATTTAAAGGAAGAAAAGGAACGTACTAATTAATTGAAACGAAAGGAGATTAAATAGTCAATGAGGATAAATGAAGGGACACGCAACGTTATTTACAAAACAAAAGTGAAGACGATAATAACAGGAACAAAAAATAATAAAATTAACAAGAAAATTTTTATTATTGAAACGTGATATTTATAAATAAAAACACGTTGAATGTAACGAGAAATACGAAAAGTGGTTAAGTGCAAAATAATGAAAAAAGTATAAAATATGTAACAAAGAAAAACTGAAATGTAAAAAAAACGAAAAAAGGAAAATGTTGGATGAGTATGTACAATTCTGCATAAGTCGTACATAATCTAAATATATAATTTACTTTAAAGTTATAGTCTAGTCACTTTATAGGAGTTTTATCGATGGTTGTTACTATTCCTGTGTTCTAGGTCAAACAATGCATTTAGTTCTGAAATCAGTGTTGGTATTATTTTGATCTTTTGGCTGGTGATACGTACAGAGTGACTCAAAATTATGAAAGAAATCGAAGCATGCAAGTTCCTCGTGGGGAAAAGGTCGAATAACCTACCGTTTTGCAACCTGAGAATCTCTTTTGAACATATAAGCACTTAAAGTTTTTACACATTGGTCAATTTTAACTACTTATATATCGAAAACGAAATTTCAGATTGCATGTTTCGACTTCTCTTACAATATTAGGACACTGTATATATGTATCTAATGGTGGAGCAATAATTGCTTGTTGTTAATAATGATGCTGGAAAATTTAATGATGCGAGCGACTGTTGGAAGGAGACCTTTGCTAATAAATTTTCGGGCATCGATGTGTATATGTCACCGAACAATATACAATGAATCCCGTCTAAGAGGCGTTGGCTCAGTTTCGAACTATCTCAGTTAGAAAGAGGAGTAGATGAAATTTAATTGCTATTTAATTAGTATGACTGAAATCCAAAATCTCTAACACGTAACGCAAAAACATTTATTAAGAAAATCCACGAATACGATTGATTTTGCCCTAATAAGCTTCTGATCTTTTCTTAGACAGGATTTATTGTCCATAATAATAGTTGATTCCTGCTGTCCTACTAGTCCTTAAGCGACGCTTACGTCAAATTTTAAAGTGTTACAATTCAGAGCATACTCTATAATGTGAATACTAAAACAGTGTTATAATTTTTCTCATGAACGTGAATTTTATTTGAACACAAAGGGCTCTTAAAGGCCAGTAGGGATCGAACTTTAGTATTCTACTTCGTTTGAAAAACAGGAAATTATCAAACTACGTAGGTACGTACAATTTTTGCAGGGCTGTACTAATTATTTCTGTTTTGACGGTATGTAATAATTTAAATTATTTGACAAAGCGGTTGATTTTGTTTTGCATGTAATGTATAAGTGAAGGTAAGTAAGTGTACAATCTGCTAAATTCGTATACATTGTTCACCTAAATTGTTTCCAATGTTAGTGGACCAATTTAGTTTAAATTTATCCGAAATAAATTTTAATATTAGAAAACCACGTAACACTTCATGGACTCTTCCTAAAGCCATACATCTCATGTGCAATGTTACTAAAAATATAAAAAGATTTATTTAAATGTAAATTAATGTCTCGCTTGTAGGAAACTTCGTCGATAAGAGAAATTATTCTGGTGATAAATCCTTCGATCACTTACTAACAGGATAACCCTTTCCTGATATTCAACCGACTGCCGCACAGCAGGTATATTATTTTCTCAAATATTAATGTTGAACATGTTCCAAACTATTAACTAAAAGCATCCAAAACTATATTCCATAATCTTAG
Source organism: Hylaeus volcanicus (assembly GCF_026283585.1). Taxonomy (NCBI): domain Eukaryota; kingdom Metazoa; phylum Arthropoda; class Insecta; order Hymenoptera; family Colletidae; genus Hylaeus; species Hylaeus volcanicus. The sequence goes on from NC_071979.1 coordinate 132,536, forward strand.
CATTTCAACTTCCGTTGTTATGCAAAAGCTCGTTTTATTTACATATCAGTAAGTCTATTGGGGAAGTCTCTTTATAACTGCCGAGCTTTATATTTATATTGTTACTTTAGACACAGCTGAGTTACTCTAACTATTACAACTACTGTCTCCTAAAGGATGCAGTCTGCTTACAGTTTCGAACATAAGGATAATTAGTAAAGACTGATAATATTTTTCTACAATTCATCTGTTAAGATATTCCATGAAAAATAGTTCAAAATAGTTCTGTTGCGACTAATGTCTAGGCATTATTCAATCAAGAAGTTAATGTTCTGTTATATTAATGTGCTTATTAATTATACAAAATATTATTTTGACTTACAATTTCATTGTTTTGACTTAAAAATGACCTCCTCATAAAAGATCTCGAAACATGTAAAATTCTTGACTGTTAAAAGGTTACTGTCAACCTAATATTTGTTTCTTCTACATACGAATTTACGAGTGGTCGTTCTAATGTACAGAAAAGAATGTTCAGGAACGTTATGCGAAAAAGTTACATATCAAGTAATTGAAAGTAATTAATAATAATAATGGATACCCTGCTGCATTGTAGTATTAGTCTAGTAATACTTTGCCAGTAATATTTTAATCGAGTCACTAACATCGGAAATAATAAAGATGATACGAATGTTACAATAATATGAATTGGTTCATTCTGCATTTGCAAACGAGAAAATATTTATTAGAAGCATGTATATTGTTGAAGTTAGTACAACCCACTTTTTAATGTACGCATGTTGAGTAACGCTTATGTGAAGCAAAACGATACAAAGAACATCGGCGATCATACCTATTAAAAATATGAATTCATTATTGAAAATTTCATTGCTTTTGGGTCCCATGTCAGCTATGCGATTCTAATAGTTAAAGGTCATACTCTCACACATAAGTCGTGCATAATGATAAATATTTGCGTAAAATTATATAACTAATAATTACTATTAATTAACCGCCGTAATTAAAAAGGATTAAAATACTGCTATTGAAAGAATTATATTATATTACATAAACACACCAAGGTAAATTTCATTTTTCCGTGATGCCTCCACCTAGAATGCAAATATTTTCATCATCTAATGCACTCAGTGTAACCATATTATACCATGGAAACAGTTTTTGAAGTAATGGGAACAGAGGAAGTATTCTATACAATAGACGGAATAATTTGCAGATCATTTTGTGTTTTAAATAAACTATATTATCACATAATTATAGTCGGGTTGAGAACTGTATTTAAGAATTTTATAAAACAAATATATTTATTTATTATTCCTCCTATTACTATTATCATCGTTAAAATAATCGCTATAATTTATTTTATTATTATTAGCTGAGTTCTTGATGAAGTTATTAAACAAAACGCAAAGATTTTGAAGAAACTTTATGAAATTTATAACGCTTTTCTAATTATTGTTAAGTAGTGCCAAGAGACCAGATGATGGATTGAGGATTTTATAAAATCTATCGTGACAAGTGCATTTCAAGAAGATGCGTCAGTTCACGTTAGTACTACCTGTTTCTCTACATTATTCAAGTAAAGCTCTCATTAGCTCTGATTTAAATGTTACAGAAATTATTTTTTTATGAATTAGAATTATTGTAATGGAAAAGATTGAGACAACATTCGTAATATATATATTTATTTATTTTTGTATTATATTACACTTGTACACATAGGGTATGCTCGTTTTGGACGCTTATGTACTATTTAGAATCATTCCCTTTGGCTTCTCAGCACTTACACTCGTACGTGTGGCAAAATGTTGGATACACACAAAATTACTTTTTTTATACTTAAGAATACCGTAACTAAAAACGCCAATTATGAACCCTGTTAATATTATTACTTTTATTACACTGTTTGTTGTATGTAATGTTATTGAAGTACAAAAAAGTGTATAAAATATTGGATGTACATATTAAATTCATTCTAACCATATGGCAAAACACAGTTAATAAATAACAGTGGTATTTGACTTAAATAAACAATTTGAAGGTGATATTGACAGAGTATTGTCCCCATCATGCAACCTATCACATATCATTTTCCTTATTGCAAATGTATGAATTTGCTATTTTATATAAATTTAATTGAAACGTACGGGTTGGTAGTGACTCTTTAACTACCGTACCTCAACGAAAATAAGTATTTAACGTAATCGAAGTTTACAAGCACTATCAATGCATAAGGGTTCAAAGCGAACCCACCTTTATTCGTTTACCTGTTAAATTTGTGTGTATTGTTTATTTGTATTTTTACGTTCCTGTTTGTAGTTAATGTTACAAGTAAGCAATTCTGTTAAATAATCAGAAAAGTACAAGATGTCAATAAGAGTATTATATCATTTCGTAACTTAGATATATTAAAGTGTTGAAAAATATAGTAGTAAAGGGTAATTTGATAAAAAATTAAGAGTGAGAAAACCAAAAGGTCCTTAACAGATTCAAAACCAGAACCTTACCTTGAACCATTGATGTCAGCCTTACATTCATCGTTACTATTGAAAATGAAGCGAAATTTGTTCCTACATCCAGGATTACACAATTAAAAAAATGATAACCAAACTTATAATTTTATATCATATTGGTATATGATGATATTTTCACAATAATGGCTAGCCAACTAGTATACTGTATATTAAACAGCATTCTCATAGTCATCAGCCCCTATGATTTAGGCTCCATCCCTGTACGCAATTCTCTCATTTGAATCGTAAACCTTCTCAAAGATTTAACATATACCAACTAAACACCATTGTAATAAATCACAGCACCACCAAAGGTAACGAAAATACATTCACTTTTCTACGTGGAAGTTGTGTTTTAAGCAATATATAATATGTTAACTCATATCTTACAAGTTAAAACACTTTCGAAATACAATCACTTATGTTTTTATAGCTTTCAAGGAATTCATAATTAATATTGTACTGATTTCAATAAATTAGTAATAAAAAATAAGGAAAACACTTTAAAATAAACCTATTATAATTATACATCGTTAACTAACCGAACTATCATATTGAACGAAATTTAATACTTTCATAATTATTGAAAATATTATAGATCTAAGTGGGATATTTTGTACATTTCAATAACATTGATATTCATGATTACTTCGAAATATATACCTGTCAAGTCGTACATTATTTCTTTTTTTTTTAGATGACAAAATTATCGCAACAGTTACGTATACAATACACTCTGCAACAATCACATTGTAATTCTTACTACATTCCAACTGACGGAGTACCAGTATACACCATTTCGCCTGCTCTTGTTTGGAATATTATCGATAACGATATCTGTACTAGTTCTTCAATTACATTAACAATTAATAAGTAGTACATATGTCAAACCTTTCTTTTACGCAACTTTGCTTTTGCTTCTTGCAATAGAAGGTCGAACGTATTGTCCTCGCTGCCCTGTGATTTGTGTGCACTATTAGGAGAACTGCTTGCCATACCATCTGTCAGAAACAATGTACCGTATTTAAAATACCGAGTTTAGCTTAAATCGAACTTTATTATATTCAATTAAACACAGAACGCGACGTATCGTGTATAATTTGTTCTTACCAAGATCAGCATATTTCACTTTACAAAATGCTCGACGGCCCCCGAAACATAAATCATATCTGGGTAAATTTCGATCATCGTTACCATGTTCTACTGCTTCGTATGCGTCATTTTTATATGCAAATGTTACAAAACCGTAATTGTCACTAAAACGTGACGAAAAAATTTAGATTTTTTACGTTTTTAGGAATACAAGATAAACTTACAGAACATCAAAACACTTACCCATGTTCACGAATATGTATACTAATGTCTACGATAGGGCCGAAAGTTTCGAATCTTCGGCGCAAATCAGCTTTAGTAATTCCTTCGTCTAAACGACCGACATAAATCACCCTTCGTTCCTCCACTTGTCTTTGCTTTTCTCTGTCACACCAATCGTATGATTTCCGGTAAGAGCTGGACGGAGATCTAATACAATTAAAACCATGAAATTTCATTAACTGCAATTTATTTTGTTGAAAATTTCTAAATTCGTCAAAACAATTTTTAAAAAATATCTCCTTACAGAGAATGACAAAGTGAAGCTTTTTTATATTTACATTTTATTTTATTTACTCGACGTTTAGTTTCAAAAATAAAAATAAAAAACTTAAAAGTCCTTTCTCCCAAAATTCTCAAATTCAAATCTCGTTCATTTTATAAGAATAACTCCTCACAAGGTCGTCTGAAGGTCAACATATTGTACATGTTTGAATTTGTCTTTTGATGAGCTATAAGAATATAATAATGAAAATATTCAATCCTAAAAAAAATGCCAATGACCTTGAAACCTGGAAAAAATGACCTTTAGGAAAAAATGATTTCGCCATTACATGCGATCCTTGAAACAGTGTAACTTTGTTCTCTAAATTTTTTCGTAAAAATTTTATTTCGTAATTTTAATTCGTAATTCGCATCACCCTGTATACATATACATATGTATATTGACTTTGTATGGTCAGCCCAGCTGTCTGACAAAAGAAGGCACGGATGTGGAAATCGCGTTTGGAACGATACCCTATAGAGGTGTAGTACGTACAGTCGGTCATGAAAATATTCGGACTCCATTATAGTTCTGATTATTATAGTGCGTACTTCAGAAATGTATGCATTAAGAACAAAAAAAGGTTTCGCGTATGTTACTATGCAGTGTGTAGTTAACCAAAACATAAAAGATGTTTATTTACAATAGGTGATTACATAAATAATAAAAGAAAAATTAAAAGTACGCTCATTTTCATGTCACGAAAATATTCGGACACTATCAAAACTAAGTTTATAACATTATACATAAATCTTGTTTTTAGAAATTAATATTTAGTTGGATATCCCATATGCTTTATGACGTGCCGCAATCGCGTTGGCATATTATAAATTATTCTTTTTAAATAATATTGCCCAATACGTAGCCATTCTTCTTACAGAGTCTTTTTAGTTCGTCCTGTGTGTTTATGGGGGTTATTCGAATTCGGCGATCTAATTCATCCCATAAATTTTCAATGGAATTTAAATCTGGCGATTGCGGTGGTGGGTGGAGGACGTTCTTGCAAGTGTATAGTAAGAATTCTTGAACAATATGGGACTTGTTTTGGATCGTTATCCTGATAAAATTTGATTCCGCTTTGCAGTCCCATGTTATCAGCACTTTTTTTTAAATTGTTTTGCAAAATGTGCAGATACCTATTTTTATCGAGGATGTCGTCGATAAAAACTAATTCGCTCTTGGGCCAAAATACATCCCCACACCATCACAGACCCATCACCGTGTTTCACAGTCGGTTGCAAATGTCTCGGATTTAATTCTTCTCTCGATCTCCGCCATACCCTAATTCTTCCATTGCTTCCATAAATATTAACTTTTGCCTCGTCCGGGAAAATTACGTCTTCCCACCACTGACTCTCCTTTGAAATATACACTAGCTGTCAAAAAAAACGGGACACTATTTTAAAACGTCATAACTCCGAGAGTTTTCAACCGATCTTCGGGAAACTTCGTGAGGTTTAGTTTTGAAGTGTTCTCTGGGTGTGTGCAAAGTTGCATTGACGAGGGTTGATGAGAAAGGGTTAATTCACCTCCCCCCCCCCCCCCCCACCCACCCCTAAATGGGTAATGCAGAATAACGGCACTTCAAAGGAAGCGAGTTTTTAAAAAAATCGACATTTTCGAATTTTATTGCCATACACGCGGGAAAAAGACATAAAAACTGTGTCGCACCGATGCCCTGGACTGTTGGACATGTGAGCCACGCAACGAAACAACGTTCCAACCCTTACACTTGGGGGTGCACCACCCCTACCTTTGCCCCCCTTCCTTCAGCTCTGGGGGCAGTTTTCGAAACGGGACCTTTTCGGCATTCATCCTTAACGTATTGAGAACAAACATGGTGAATTCCATCGCCCTGCGATGTGTGGAAGTGCTCCGCTACGAAGGGGGTTGAAAATTTGTGAGCTGTTCCACCCCCCCCCCCCCAAAAAGGGTGCCTGTGGGGTGCACGGTATGGGTGATAGCATTTTCTGGATCAGGGGAGTCCAGAGAATGCATTGAGCCCAAAATCGAGACTGTAGTCCAAAAATTGTGGATTTTAGGGGGAGTGGGTTTGTCCGAGAGCAATTTCAAAAGGTGCATTTTGTAGGCGGTATCAAACAGAGTCGCCTGAAAGGTTTTTTTGATTTTTTCACCACCTTCCGTCGCCCCTGGACCCTTCTGAAGTGCCGTTTTTCTGCATTACGCCTTTAGGAGGGGGGGGGGGGGTGAATTAACCCTTTATCATCAACCCTCGTCAATGCAACTTTGCACACACCCAGAGGACACTTCAAAACTAAACCTCACGAAGTTTCCCGAAGATTGGTTGAAAACTCGCGGAGTTATGACGTTTTAAAATAGTGTCCCATTTTTTTTACGGCTAGTGTAGTTTCTTGCAACATTCAGTCTCTTCGTCCTGTTCTTCGCGTTAATATACGGTTTTTTTTCGAGCTATTCTTCCATTATAGCCCTCTGATCGTAACACTCTTCTTATGTTTTCCGGATGCACTGACATTCCACGATTATTATTTATTTCAGTTGCTAACTTTGGAACATTTATCCGAGGATCACAGTTAATTCTCCTAATTATGGCGTTTATCACGAGTATTGAGGATCGGTTTGCGTCCGCTTTGAGGGATAGATTCAATTCTATCATCATTGTTGTAACGTCGCAGAATATCCCATACCGTGCTCTTACTAATATTTAATAAATCTGCAATTTTGCGAATCGATTTCCCCTTCTCACGATGAAAAATTACTAATTGTCGCATATCAAACGACGTGTTCTTACTTTTCCGACTCATTCCGTACAAATTTTGAGCAAGACTGACAAATATTAGATCTCTAACGTACTCTGTACATAGTAGGAACGCTATGTTTACAAACACTGTTTCAGTCAGTTCCTGGAACCTGGAAATTTGAGAAGTACAGCAAGTGTCCGAATATTTTCGTGACATGAAAACGAGCGTACTTTCCATTTTTCTTTTATTATTTATGTAATCACCTATTGTAAATAAACATCTTTTATGTTTTGGTTAACTACACACTGCATAGTAACATACGTGAAACCTCTTTGTTCTTATTGCATAAATTTCTGAAGTACGGACTATAATAGTCAGAACTATAGCGATGTCCGAATATTTTCGTGACCAACTGTATGTAGTACTGCAAAACAATTTTGGCTTTTTTCAAAAGGGGCCTCCGTTTTCGAAGTATTTTGGTTTAAAGTTTTTTGTATGTCTTCTTGAGGGGTCATATACGGTTCTCGGTAGTAAAATGTGCTCAATGTTTGCAAAAGATTTGAGGGAAAATTATTAAGCCATTTGGTTTAATTCTTTTTGTAACATAAAAGTACATGCTTATACAGTAGTAAACCCGCATGAAAAAGTATAAATTGTTAAAATTTTGCCCTCTAAGTACGTTGTAATAAAACAATTTTTTGGACGTCACCGCTAACGGTGGGCGTGATTAAACTTGTACAAATGATCTCAATCAAAAATTTCCGATTTATTTACACTTTCTCGTACCGTAGTTTTCGGTTGACGAGAGGATTTTTTAAAAAACAAAAAATTATGGTTGTAGCAACGATTAGAAGGCAAGGATCATGATTTCCGTATAAAAATCCATACATTATTATTTGCTATTAAAAAATGGTATAATTTATTTAAAAAACTCTTCATTGACCGATAAATAATTTTATTTAGAACATGTATGTAAAAGATAAAGTCAATCGGATAAACGGTGAGGCATTCCCCTCCACCGCCCTAAGAAATACTATTTCGAAAAAAACGCGTTTAAAGTTTTAGGAGAGTTTAGAGTTTGATAAAAGAGAAATTTTGTAACTCATCCTCAATCTGCAATAGTGACACCATAAAGTTGAGCTTCCTATGCAATGTGACACATGCTGCACGCTGCATTGCCAATGCTAACATTTAATGTGACCAAAATTTTCAATAAAGACATGTGCCCTTCATTGAGTATTAATGTTGCAACGTATGCAGCGATTTCAAGAATGGTAGGACCGCTACATGTTTATTTTGGATCGACCTTCCATGAGAGCATTCAGACTCTCATTAGAGTTTCTTTTCCATGATCTGCGGATCTAGCAGCCCTAAACAACGCGTATCGTGGGGAACATACAATTTTCTACGGTTTTAGTTCGGGGTAATCACGGATACAACTCCCCGTACATTTCAAGAGTCAAATCAAACAAGGACAATCAACGCTCTAACCCGCTGATACGTGATGTAGCGTGACTTGTTCCATATACACGACTGTAACTTTGTAAATAATTCGAATTTTATGTTCGTTGTAGGCGTAAAAATTTTCTACGACGTGCACCTGTAAAAGTATATAATAAAAAAAAATCGATATTTTGAAGTGGAGAAACGTATATGACCCCTTAAGAAATGTATAATAAAAGCATCTATAACAAGATTCATTGGGTTAATTGATAAAGTATTAGGTTGTAACGCTGTTGGCCCGGATTCGTGTCCCAATAGATTTTTTTTTTTTCAATTTTGTATGATAGAAATTTACTTTTTTATATATTATGTACTATATACTGTATATTATGTATTACCTTACGCTTATTTCAAGGTTGAAATTAATTTTTAACAACATATCATGGCGGAATACCTACTTGCTACACGCTGATCTTCTAATACATATATACAGTGATGAATGTTTCTAATAAAAATATTAATTTGGCGGTAAAAATACACATCGTACGGTTGTACTAACGGTGTACATTTCAGAGATATCACTGCCAGTTTCCAGTCATTACTATATTCATGATCTGCTTCATTAAATATATCATCATAAACGTCTTCCGCTTGAGCCCCCCCCCCCCCTCCCACAAATCTCCGATTAATAAAAATTGATTACAATCTACATACTTCTTTAAAACTTCGCGTAGATACATCGCATACAAACATTTTGTTAATTTTTGCCAAGATATGTTATGTTAAAAATTAATTTTAACCTTAAAATATGCGTAAGGTAATATATAATATACAGTATATAGTACATAATACATAAAAAATATATTTCTATGATACAAAATTAAAATAAAAAAACAACTATCGGGACACGAATAGCGTTACAATCTGATACTCTACCAATTGACCCAACGAACCTTAAGTGTTTTTATTATACATTTTTTAAAAACACATACACAAAACTTTAAACCAAAATATCTCGAAAACGAAGGCCCATTCTGAAAAAAAGCCAAGATGGTTTTGCAGTACTACATGCGTACTACAACCTCCATAGGGTGTCGTTCAAAGAGCGATTTCCCCATTCGTGCCTTCTTCTTGTGAGCCTATTTTTCGAAGACGTATACACGCTCTTTGCAATCAAAAGGTTAAATATACTCCACCCCAAGATTTCTTAACCACTGGCACGCAGGTTCTCCCAAAGAGTAATCAGAAGTGTTGGTGTCAGATCACCGACAATGTTTACATCGACGCCGTTTCATCGACAAGTTCAAGTCGCCGACAATGTTTACATCGACACTGATTTCACTGACACAATCAATTCAACGACATTGTTTTCGTCGACACTTATTTCACCGACACGTAATTACTTGTAATCTCACCGACAAAATTACTTGTCCACAGTCAATTTTCGTTTAATTTGTATAGTTTACGTTCATTGTTCATTCATCATGTATTTACTTTGTTTACAGAAAAGTAAAAAATACTTCTATTTATTTTAATTATTCACCTGTACTAAAGTATATTTGTTACATTCTTATGTATTTATTAACCATGTACGATAATTAATAAAGTTAAAGAGCATAAATGAAACATAATAATATTCCTCAATTGCCATCCCTATTTCCCATACAAAGGAATGAGTAAAACTATTAAAAAAGTTGTTTTTAAGACTGATCATATATGTATATACATATATTAAAAATCGGTATCGGTGAAATCCGCGACGGAAACAATGTCAGCGAATTGAACGTGTCGGTGAAATAAGTGTCGACGGAAACAATGTCGGTGAATTGATCGTGTCAGTGAAATCAGTGTCGATGTAAACATTGTCGGTGATCTGACACCAACCCAATCAGAAAGGGTAATAAAAATTCCATCGGTTAGCATAAATACATATGTCTTCACTGATCATGCCAAACGCATTGTGTGGATTATTCATGAACAAATAGAATTTTTGCCTACTCCAGCCGAAACCCTCAAGGGCTGTAGCTATGTTTGTTTGAATATAGTTACAGTACGGATCTAGCGATCTCGAGGTACCCGAGTTTTTAGAAGGTTAGAAAGTCCTGTTCTAGCCAAATTTAAATGCTTTTATCAGCATCGTTGGATTTATGTAGCTATAAACGATCTTTGTTGCATCGATAAGTATCGTTAATACTAATTATATACCTTCTCCAATCTTTGTAGCTACGGTAACTGCTTGAGGAATGTCGTCTCTGCCTGTCGTAACTTCTACGATAGCGTCTTTCCTTTTTCCGGCGAATCGACCATTTACTTCTTCCGAAATTCGAATGAGACGACGATCTAGAATTACGGTTTTTGTAATGTTTTCATAACAGTGCTTTCATGTTTTTTTTTTTTGTACATTTTGTAAATATGTACCTTGAACAACTAGAATATCGAGAGGAACACTGGGACCTTGATCTGGACGATCTAGAACGCGATCGCGAGTATCTCGATCCTGAACTGAAAGTAGATCTAGTATTTGAACGCGAACGTGAGCGAGATGACCAAGTACTACTTGAACTGACAGAGCTACGACGATGGCTTATTCTTCGATGACGTGTATTGCTCCGTTTACGTGATCTGCTTCGACTACTACTACTTCTACTTCTGCTTCTGCTTCTGCTCCTACTTTTACTTTTACTTCTCGATCTAGAACGACTTGATCTAGAATTAATTCTTTGTTTTGTATAAGGTCGTTGGCTTGTATTTAGAATATGCTGATCTCTGAAAATTATTCAGAATTTTTATTGAATAATATTCGTTCGATGCAAATAAATTATTTAGTACAACGAATATACTTAACAAATACGCATTTGTTTAATGTTTACCTTTCCTCCACGTGCCTTTCATCGACATCAATTAAAGATTTTGGTGGAAATTCAAATACAGTTTCATAAGTTTGTATTCCTACGTCACAAGTGGGAGGTTTTGGACGAAGTTTTTCCTCATCTATGTCTGCTTTTGGTTTTAAAACTGATACAATTTCTCTTTCCGACCATATTAGAGTTCCAGGATCATCTTTGATAGGTTCAGTTGTAGTAGAAGCATGATGAACGTATATCAATGTCATAGGTTGTATTGGTGAATTTGTTCTACTATTATCGCTACGATTTTGTTCCCTTCTACTCCTATATTCTGCCAAATTTAATTTTTTACGAGGTTTCCTCTCTTCTTCTTTTGGAAAGGCCTTTTTAGTATCTTGAACAATAATGTTGTGTACTTTGTCATTTGACCCATTAGAGATAGTTATTATACTTTCATTAGAGGTAGTCATTACAACTGGTAGTTGTGTATTAAGTGGTTTCTTTAACACGGAAACCATTTGTGTTGTTTTCTGATTCCCTTTTGTTTTATTTAAAACACCCTTTTGTAATTGCAAAATACTTGTCGCTAAAGCTGAACGTATTTTTATTTCTTGCGTCAATTTATTTAAAGACTCGTTGTGTACTTGATTAGTACAGTTTGATGTATTACTTGAAACATTAATATTTTGATCATTCTCATGTTCCGTTGGAGGTTCTTCTTTAATTTCATTTTGTAATTTTACCGATCCACTGACTTGAACATCATTAGATACTGTAACATCTGACTCTTCCTTATTATTTACTTTGCTTGATTCTAAATCACTATCTTTTCTTGCAGTGTCTTCAGTCGAATTTTCTCTCCTTTTGATTATAGGTTTGTTCAAATGCGATGAAAATGTTTGTTTTAGATATGCTGTATAAAAATGAGATGACTGCCAGTTATTATCCTTAAATGCAGTTACTTTTTCACTGTCACTAGATTGTCTTTCATATTCACTGTTACTATCTGAACTACTGGAGCATGAATTACTACTACTACAATAATCGTGATCCAAATGGACTAGTCCACCATCGACAGTTTTACTTTTGGTATTGTTTGTTACCTAACATAATAAAATAGTTATTATTTATGTTTCTGGAAAAAGTATCATTCATGTCATTTAATTGTGTTTAGCACATTGACTGCTAGTCCTGTTGGACGAAATAATTCTCGATGTCATTCATTGTATAAACGCTAGCTATGAGGCAACTTTGTTATTTTTACTTGGCAGTCAACGTCTTAAACATGAAAAAAAGGCGTTACTAATCAATTTGTATACTTAACTATTTTCAGAAGCTTGTTTCGAGAAAGTGTTGCCGCGGCATCTTGCATGCGTGTTCCATTGCTGCGACCACTACTTTGGCGATTTGACATTGTTGGTATTATTGAAATTACCTTTTTACGCCCAGACGTCTAACAAATATGAAATGATTATATTACAACACATTCAAAGTTAATTTAATTTTATGCTTAATAAGATTTTCTTTTATCCAGGAGAAAAATGATCGGACTATCAATTACTGCACAAAGATTCAAACTCGGATTATTTAAGGCATCAGCAAATTATTCTCTACTAAGTTTTATACCCCATAGCATCCCCCACCTATGTTTGTAATAATTAACTCTTTGTATAATTACCTTTATCTTCTCGATAACTCCTTTAGGTTGGGATTCTCTAATATTTTTATGTAAATTTGAAACTTGCGATAATTTCTTTGCTATTGTAATTCCAGACTGTTTCATACGTTGCTGAATCTTAGTAGGTTTCATGTGTAATTCTTGTTTACATTCTGTACTAATTTTGGTAGATCTATGAGATGATATTGCAGTATTTTCAGAAGCTTCAAACTGTTCTAATAAACTTTCAACAGTTCCAGCTTCCAAAACTATAATAACAAATGTTAATCAGCCTTGGCCCATTTTATATGTTTGTTTACTTAAAACACCTCTAGATGTAAAAGATATATCACCTGGTAAATGATTTGAAATAGATTTTTTATTAAAATTATTATTCTTTGTATTTTTATTACGTTGTATCAAATTTTCTTTCTTCTTCTTTTTTTGCTTTACTAATACATTCGCAGTGACATCGATTCCTATGTTGTCACATTCCATTTTATTTTGTTTATTTGTATATTTAGGCTCTTTAAGTAGCGATTTAGATTCTCCTTCTACTTTCTTATCGCTCTTCATAATGTCACTTTTGTTATGATATGAATTTTGTTCTCTTGTGTCTTCTATAGAAAATGTGAATTTGCATTACAAAAGAGATAACTGTTAATTGAATAACATTAATATAAACTTAAATTAAATAAACCTATATCTGTACTACGGCTTTCTAATTCTTGTATACTCTGACTGCTTCGAAGGGACTCCTTCCCTAAATTCTTTTGATTTGTTTTTAAATAATTAGATTTTCGAGTTAGTATTGATTTCTCATCTTGAAATGCATTCTCTGAAATAGAAAAGCTCTTTCTATCTGTAGTATTCGTGTTTAATTCTATTACATCCATATATTCATCCATGTCTGTGGCCTAAAAATGGGTTGTGTAAGTTTCATTCTACAAATAAGAAATAATATATCCAAATATTAGTACTACCTGTAAATAGCCAATATGTTCTTGCCAATCTGTAAGAACTTTAGCAAAATCTTCTTTAATATTATCAATTTTAGAAATTGTAGGACTTTCTGAAATTGATACGTCATCCACGTCTTCTATATGTCTGAAATACATAATATCCGTTAAAATATTTTATACTGAAAATTTGACACAATAAAACATAAATTTACACTTACTCCTGTTCATTGCTCCATAAACTATCAGAATTTGCAATGTCAAGATGTGTTTCCATATAATCAAAATCATTTTCAACCATGTGCATTAATAAATCTTGAGGTTTATCCATTAAATTCTGTTAAAAGTGATATATTTTACAATACTTAGAATAATATAATTTACAAATAGAATGTACTTCATGAATATACCAAACACAAAATTTACACTCATGAATCATTGAAAAACTAGGAATACAACTTTAGACAAATTTTCCTTGTATCATACCTTAAATAGCTTAGTAATTTAATACAAGATATAAGTAAGCTAGAATACAATAAACTGCTTAGTCTATAATCTTGCATCAAACTTTAAGAAATTCATTTGTATCGTACAAAAACAGTGAACTAAAAATTCATTTACAGTTTCAACATAATTGATAGATATAGTAATACCGAAGTATTATTGTATATATGGATTGCATTTACATAGACCAAGTAACATTGACATTATAAACATAGATATGCATGAAGCATATTGAATAAGCTGAAGCTTATTAATTTCTTTTTTAGAGATTAATATATAAGAATTAATTTTCCTCCGACTATATAAATGTTTATAACATATTATATGATGACAATTTTTAACAACTTCACAAGAATCATGTTTGACAGAAGGATGTACCATGGGTAGATGATTATTATAAATGTAAAAAGAAATATGGAAAGTTTATGAACTAAATAGACCAATGGAAAGATACAAGATAAGACTGTAGAACTATAATGTTGAACCATGCATTCTATACTTTAGAATTTATTGTATCAAAGTAACTTTTAAAAAATTACTCGCAAGAATATGATAAAGTAAATACAGAATATGATTTTCTTAAATTTTCATAATAAACATAGATACTTTATATTATAGAAAAAATAGATATTTTTCGAACCATTTTTGCTGTTTTACTAAACTATGCAAGAATTTAAACAGGGCTAACTTGCACACATTCACAGATTCAACAATAATAATTAAATAAACACGTTACCTGATCTAGAGATAACGAAAAATCTGAAAAGTGTTCTTCATCACGAAAATTTAAATATCCTGTTTCCATGATATGATTCAAATACTTGAATGAAACGATTTCTTGTATTATTAGTCTGTAATTGAAAGTATCGATAAGAAAATAAGTGAGAAATTTAACAAAGCGAGACGAAGCAGCCACGCGTTTACTTAAGGTTATGTTTGAGACAATGGTAGTGTGACACGAATTTGATATAAATATATTGGAATATAACACAACTTGGATTACTTTATTCTTAACATATTAAACACATATAGAAACAATAATAAAATACACTTCACCAGAAAACATGAAATTTGTACTTATTACTGTGAGCAAATGTGATAATGCTAAAGATCGACAGACGCGAGATACCGTTACTCTCGATATACAAGAATTTAAAACACGTTGTCACATAACTACACTTCACATTCATAATACAGCGTGACGTATTAATGAAAACTCGAATTTATAGAAATGCTTTAATTAATCGCAACTACCATTCGATTTTAAATGTATATTTCCGAGCTTCGTTCTTGGGAACGACTTACACTTGCTCACACTTGCTCATGAGTTCACATATACACATGCATATGCATGCAATAACTAACCATCAACCATGTGCACGTGTACCTACGCGAGTAGAAGAAAGCGTAGGACATACATATATTATATATAGTTCCTCAAGACGCAACACCTCCGCGTATTTCATACAGTTATTAAAAGTCAACCTAAAGTTTTTGGATTTGAATACTGCAGTTATTGAGAAGATTCTAACGATTACGCTGATATTAGCGATACGATTATTATTTGTCACGTGTTTGTATGTATTAGTACACCAAGTGAGCAGCATGTGTCACTTGCTGCACGCTGCCGATCGACGGATGATCACTTACATGCCTAAGTTAAGAATTGCGCATATAAATAACGCATCTTCGTGTAATACTACACTGCAGACAGTATCACGAGCAATTTTTTGCTTTCACATGCGATTCCAATATTGTATACTTACTCAGCATATACAAGCAGCCACGCACACGTGATCGAAACGTCCGTAAACCCTTATCCCGGTGTCATCATGCGCCTGCATGCGCCCTAGCTTCCGCAGGTAACGCACCCGCGATGCACCAGTATTTTTCTATATTAGTCGACCACAATTGACCGCAATCGTCTGGTACTAGAGACCACTAGAGATGGCTGTAACTCAGTAAATGCTTTCGCAAACTATTACGACTTTAAAATCCATTTGTAAATTTAGTATAACGTAAAATAGGCTGTCCCTATTAGCGTCGTCTGAAACATAATAACAGATCAAGTCGAATTGTTACGGTATCGTAAAAAAAATTGTTTTCATTGCGATATCTAGAGACGCGGTATCGTCTCGACGCCAAGTACATGAAAAATTATACGCCACCACGTATACCTGGCGCTGGAACTACCGCGTATCTTTTACTCGTAAACCGGCTATTCCAACCTTACCTGAAACTTCTTCCATTAATATCTCATCCCGCTTGCAATATTTTCTAAATTTAACGGCATTTTTCTCATGTAAATCGCATATAAGCTTTCAAATAAAACCAAAATCAATAAAATCGGTTCACGTACAAGTGAGATAAAGTAATATAATGTCATTACGGTATTTTTCGTATGATTTTCCTTTCATCAACCCTTAGCCAATAGAAGTTAAGCTAAAGCCGAGTGTTCGTTCGTCAACTCTCGGAATCATTCGGTTCGGCATGGCTCTTACAGACCGTGGTCGAAACAGATGTCATCATTCATAACCTGCCAAGTGTCAAAAGTTTTTACACTATTGCGTTATTAATTATATTTATATCAGCAAAATGTTTTCAATTTAGACTTGTTATACAGGGTGTTAACAAGTATGTGGGACATTTGTTCAGGATGAAGTCTTCGTGCCAGTATAAATCGAAAAGTCTCTTGCCATTTTGCGATCTGAGGCTTCGTTGTCGAGATATCAGCGGTTGAAATTTACAGGTGTGACTTCCGGGGCGGGCTATTTGAATCCTTGTCAGCTGAACGCGCGGTCGCACGTGGACGCACTCACACGGGAGAAAGACGCACCGATGCACACTCACATGCGTCATTCGTCCGACGACACTGCACCAAATGGACTCTCGCGAAGTTTAATACATTTTTATACTGGTTTTATACTGTTTACAATAAATGTTCAAAATGTCCGCCACTGTCTTCTATGCATGTTTTTAGTCTTTTTTAAACAAATTCCGGATTTTTTCAAATATTTCCGGTTTTTCTCCAATTTCCACACAAGCGTCCATGATACATTGACGAAGAGTATTCGTGTCAGGAATGTCACCTCTGTACACTTTGGATTTTAAATAACCCCACACAGAAAAGTCTAAAGGATTTAAATCCGGGGATCGGGCAGACCGATCCGTGTATCCTCGACGGCCTATCCACCTGTTCGGGAAAGTTTGATCCAGACGTCGCCTCGCAATTGCACTGAGGCGAGCCGATGCGCCAGAAAAATGTGTGGTCCAATTAATCTGTCTTCAAGTACACCCAACCACAGATTTGTTCGGATTTGGTGTTGGAATTTATTTGTTATTATTGCATGTGGGTTTTCATTCCATTAATCCTTTCTGTGTAAAACTCGCCTCGTTCGTAAATAGTATATGACCCACGAACGTGTCATCTTCTTCGCATTTCCGTGCAAAACGCCAATCGTCGCGGATGATCTGTGACTAGAAGTCCTTGAACTCCTTGCCAATGTTATGGATGTAGGTTCTGATCTTTCAAAATTTTCCACGCAATTACATGTGACATATCTTCAGTCGCCGCTAATTCTCGTGTACTCAGGGACGAATTGTCATCAATTGCGCGCAGTATCCGTTCTTCATTAGCAACAGTCCTTTTTCTTTCAGGTCGTCCTACATTTTCTCCACGTTACGCATACTTTCCGTCGCTTCGCAAACGTCCACTAAACGTTGAAACGTTTTTTTAACCGACTTCGAAAAGGAGAAGGTTACTTAATCCGACATGTATTCCCCCCCCCCCCTCTCTCTCTTTGGTACGTTCACCGATTACGCCGAGATGGCTTCACCAATCGGAATGAAACCTATTGCATCTGATAGAGCATCACTGCCACTTGGTCCCATAAAAGATATTTGGCCATTTTTCATTTTTTTACCACTTTATACCACTTTTTAGCGCAAAAGACGTACTTTTTGTTACACATATATGTTTGGCCTGAAATCAATGAAATCGATGAAAACCCCCTTACATTTTGCGTTACGTTTTGGCGATGATTACACATGCAAAATTTATTAATTTTTTTATTGTTTAGAACTATTGTTATTGCAAAATTCCTATTTTTGTTATGTAACTCGGCAAGGAATTAACCGATTGCGATGGAGCCTTCCGCATTTCATGATAGATAAATTCGTGATGTTCCCATTTGCAAAAATGTATGGACTTGTTCAGACAGAAATGTACTTTCATTGTTTAAAATCATTGTCAGTGCAAAATTGCTATGCTCTGGTGTATGATCTCTTCGTTCATTTACTTACTTCATCAGTACCATTTAAATTTTTTGCAACAAGAAACAAAATTTGCTAATATTTATATTGTAGCGACTTCGTCACTACCAGGCCTCTGCTTTCTAATTTCACTTTTCGACAATCCTATTGTAACAATTTGTCAGGTAGGTCCCCGGCGTTCGAGCCTGCCGAGGACCGTTCAAACCGTGCGAACTTGGGTTTTTCCGGACTCGCTGTCCGTGTCCTGAACCAGGTATGAATTCCGGCAGGACACGGCAGTCATCAGTCAGTAACGCGTCAGTAACGAGTCAGTAACGAGTCAGTAACAAGTCACGACCGTGAGCGAAACATATAGAACGCACGACTCGCGTTTTCCTGTAACGTATATTTATGCGTAACCAATAAACACTCTTGCTTCGTTGAGTTTAATCGTGGGAGTTTAGTCGCAGTATATCCTATCCATCCCCACAATATTAATTCATAAATTGAACGAATAAATGTTTATAATTAATAAATTATATCATATGAAATATACATATATATTCACTTTTGTTATCCCATCTCCCTTTCTTTTTCTCTATTCAATTAAAAAAATAATAATTTTGACTATTTATGTAGAGCTTATAGAAATTGTGTGGTACACCTTGTATTGCCCAATATCTTGAAAAAAGCATTTGAATTTCAAGATATAATAAAACACAATTTCACAGGATGGGCAGCCCACGTTAAACTGGAGTCCGGTCTGGTCTGACCATGTACGGCTGCAGGCCCTCGCTCCACTTCTGAATGCCGGCTGCGTCCGGCCCACTTATTACTCTTTCAAATCTACTCCGATTTGACAACGAAAGCGTGATTGAAAAAATCTGAATTTTTGGGTATCTGTTAATAAAGCATTCGCGCATCCGATACCATGAACGGCGTTGGCGTGGGGTTGTTCGTTCACCCTGCAGATGGGTCTGAAGTTGAGGGTGGATTTTCCCCAAAAAAACGACATTTTCGTATTTTATTGCCATTTACGCAGGAAAAAGGCATTACAACTGTGTCAACCCGATGTCCTGGACTGTAGGACATGTAATCCACGCAGCATGACAACGTTCCAACCCTTACACTTGGGGGTGGACCACTCCTACCTCTGCCCTCTCCCTCCCTTCAGCTCGGGGGTAGTTTTCGAAACGGGACCTTTTCGGCATTCATCCTTAACATATCGAGAACAAACATGGTGAATTTCATCGCCCTCCGATGTGTGGAAGTGCTCCCTTATGAAGGGGGTTGAAAATTTGAGAGCTGTTCCACCCACCCAAGGGGTGCCTATGGGGTGCACGGTATGGGTGATAGCATTTTCTGGATCAGGGGAGTCCAGAGAATGCATTGAGTCCCAAAACGAGACCGTCGTCCAAAAATTGTGAATTTTAGAGGGGGTGGGGGTTTGTGGGAGGTGGGTTTGTCCGAGAGGGATTTCAAGGGGTGCATTTTGTAGAGGGCATCAAAGAGAGTCACCCTAAAGGTTTTTTTAATTTTTTTAACCCTTTCCATTACTCCTGGCACCTTCAGAAGTGATGTTTTTCGACGCGCTCCCCTTTAAGGGAGTGAATGAACCCCTTCTCATTAACCCTCGCCAATGCAACTTTACACAGGTCTAGGGGACACTTACTCCTCAGGGGAAAAGTATTCCTCACGCAGTTTCATTTCAATCGGTTGAAAAGTCCCATAGTTACGACGGTTTGAAAAAGTGTCCCTATCTTTTTGCGGGCCAGTGTATGAGTATTGCAGCGCACCTCGAAGGTGTGTACATGGTTACTCTGAAGGATGTATATTGCTCATAGGGGGGTCCAGGGGGCGCAGCTCCATAGCATGCGTATAATTTCGAGGTGTATGCTTTCAGCTGAAAAACCATTTACAAAATTTAAAAAACATACGTCTCATAACTATGCGCATTCTGGGGGGTGCTGCGCCCCCCCCCCCAGCCCCCTGCCAGACGGGGGTTGCGTCTCCTCGACCCTCCGCGAAACTATAAACACCCCTCAGACTAACCGTGTACACACCTGCGCAGTGCTGCAGTACTCCTTGTTGGGGCTTCGCCCCCAAACCCCCGACCCGAGGTAAGCCCCCAGACCCCCATTCTTTTTACTGTACGAATGAAGATCGTGCATGATACAAGCTCTCAGAACAAGTTTGAACCGTTGTAGTGTGTTTGTGTATGCTATATATAGTGTAGTGTATTATGTAAATGTATGATCTTTATATGCAAATATCTCGGAAACTAAGGCCGAGCGGCGATAACATATATAGGGAACAGTTGTTCAGAATGATGACCTTAACAACATATTTCAAGGTTATCGAAATCGGTAATGAGGACATACTTCTAAATAATTACCAAATTTCCATAAAAAACTACAAGAAAGTAGACAAATATGTGAAATCGAAATGAGATGCCAGTATATGGAGATACTTTCCAGCAAAGTGTGAAGACGACACTATAACATAATGTAAAATTCGATGCTTTCCAACTATGCGCAGCTAAAATGCTGTGTTCAACAGTGCTGACGTTCATACCATAATGACAACTCATGTAAAGTGACTGCTCCGCACTTTGGCGGTAAAATGAAGAAGCTAAATAGGGTATCAGCCACAAACTGAGACTGATTATAAATTCGCCTAGATGTCCGCAGCCTGGGAGTCAAACGCTTGGCGTGGGCCAGGCAAGGCATTCTCAGATCATCAATATCCATACTTTCTCTCTCACTGACTTTCAGATAATTTGTCAATTTAAAACTCTGACAAGATTATGAGTACAGTTTCATTATTTAGCGTTTTAAAATAATTCTTATTCATCGACACCTTGACCTCGCTTGGCCCACGCCAAGCATTTGACTTCCGGGACGCGGACATCTAGGCAAATTTCTAAACTGTCTCAGTTTGTGGCTGATACGCTATTTAGCTTCTTTATTGTACCGCCAAAGTGCGGAGCAGTCAATTTACATGAGTTGTCATTAGTAGCTGAACGTCAGCATTGTTGAACACAGCATTTTAGCTGCGCATAGTTAGAAAGCACCGAATTTTACATTGTGTTAGTCACTGTCGCCTTTGCACTTTGCTGGAAAGTACCTCCATATACTGGCAGCCAGGATTACGAGTAATTAATTACTTTTTTAATTGATTTCCGTCTTTAATTGACAACTAATTACAAACAATGTAATTCAAAATTATTTAATTAAAATTGGATTGAGCAGAGTAAATCGAAAGTCGTTTAACTGGCGATTTATATGAGCAAATTTAATCGAAGATATTCATTTGACGATTACTTTAAAAAGAATTAATTCAAAACCATTTAATTGACGATTGATTTAAGAGAAATTAATTTAAGCAATATTGATTACTGCTAATGTATAAACTCTCCCCATGGAAATACTGTATGAATAGGTTTGGGATAGTATTTGGTGTGGGCGGCGATATTGAATAGTGTTAATGAATATTATGTCTAAAGCGGATATAGTAATAGCAATAATTAAAGGCCATATTTTTTTGTTTCTCCGACAGAAAGTTAAACCAAGTTTGGCAATTTTGAATATACTTAATTTTAAATTTTGCGCCGCCTCCGAAAAAAGTGCATTGCATTTAATATGATGTATTTAATAATTTAGCCAAATTCATCAAACGATGGCGAATAACAATGCAGTATAAATAGAAATTATTTCACACTTTTCACTGCATTTTCCCATACTTTTAAGCAATTTTATCTAGAGTTAGTGTGTATTCATATAAATTAACTAGAAATTATTTCATACTTTTCACTGCATTTTCCCATACTTTTATCTAGAGCTAGTGCGTATTCATATAAATTACCTAGAAATTATTTCATACTTTTCACTGTACCTTTTTTGAAGTCAGTTAAATTTTTTTTTCGAAAAATTATTTTATTTCACTCTTTTTAGTGGCAATCTATAACCAATATGTTTCATGCAATAACAATAGTTATGAGCAATATACAGGATGAACCAAAAATATATTGTCGGAGGTCCTTGAAAAGGTTGTTCCGCGGGTGGGGGGGGGGGGGGGTTGAAACAATTTTTCTGACAAGGAGAGTGCAAGACCTTCAACTCACCAATTTCATTGAAACTTTGTACACTTATAGATTTTGCTCCCCTGATTACGAATATATACCATTATAGGGGCAGTAACTTAATAGTTTTTGAGATATTTGTAATTAAAGTTTTATTATTACCTTGATGTACGAGTTTAGTTGCAGCAATCGGTAGCACCAGTAGAGTACCAGACTCTCGTACACCGCTGACCGGGGTTCGAATCCTTTCTGATGAAAGTTTTTTTTTTTTGTTCTAATTAATTTTTCTTTCGTTGGGCTCATACTATGTATGAAATAATTTCCCCCACAGTCACAGAATCTTCGTGCGTTATTTCTTTGCTTCGTCGAACTTCTCGTCTTACGTTTATGGTGACTATTTATATTATTGTTAGAGCCGATCAGGCGGCTTGCACGCATCGAAATGAATTCTTTTCGATTACTTTATCATATATTATCTATTTTTTCATTTAATTTTGTTTTTCTGGCGCGTTGGGCGGAGGATTAATATTTTTACTATATTGTTTACCATTTTGAATGTTCGTGTATGAAAATAAATTAATTAGAACAAAAAAAAAAAACTTTCACCAGGAAGGATTCGAACCACGGTCAGCGGCGTACGAGTCTGGTACTCTACCGGTGCGCCACCGTTACAGTTGACGATTCCTGCAACTAAACTCGTACATCAAGGTAATAATAAAACTTTAATTACAAATATCTTAAAAGCTATTGAGTGTCTGCCCCTATAATGGTATATATTCGTAATCAAAGTAGCGAAATCTATAAGTGTACAAAGTTTCAATGAAATTGGTGAGTTGAAGGTCTTGCACTCTCCTTGTTAGCAAAAATGTTGCTCGAGGCTTCGTTAAGGGGGTTGACACGGGTAATGCAGCGCTCTGTAATGCGACAAAATCTACCCCGAAATATGGGTTAGCTTTGCTCACAGATTTTGTCCTTATATGAGCATATTTTGAGCTCAATGAGAGCTCATTCGAAAGAGGAAGGTCCAAGGAATGGCGCTCTGGTCGTGGTTGAACGATATTGTGTTGATATTTAATAATATAAGCGTCCAAAGTCGAGCAAAAATCGAGCAAAATACATCCGCAGAATAGTTCTATTTTTAGGTTACTAAAAGAATTTTGTGACTCAAACATTGAAAAAGAAGTCAGAAAAAACAAGGAAGAAAAAAAAAGAAAAGACGAAAGAGAGAAAAGGAAAAAAAATAAAGAAGAAAGAAGTTGTGCAATGTTTGTTTAATATAATTAAATTGTTATTTACAAACTATAATGACGTAAGTTTTTATAAAAGCTTGTAGAAACTCCTTTCACATCCTGACTTCTTTTTCAAAGCGATAAAAAACATAAAAATTGCACAATATTGTATAAAAATAATATTAATATATAATAAGGTAGTTTTCATAACAAAACATGATACAAACGGAAGAAAAAGTAAAAAGAAAAAAATAAATGACTCCTACCGGGATCGAACCGCGTCCAGCGCAAAGCTAGAGTTTCGAAGCGACGACGAAAGTAGAAAGAAACAGTTCGATGAAGAAGGAAGAGAGACTGAGAGTCGACGTTGGCAAATGTAAGGATACGAGATCGGGATGCTAAGCGCGATTTCGACCTCAGTGAAATGGCAACAATGTAGACAGACGCTGTTGTGAGAACGGCAACATCGCAATTGTATCGAATTCACGTTAGCAGTCGTCCTCAGTAAGCGCAATCTCCTATCGATTGTCTGAACTAAATTTGTGACGTAACTTGCTCTGCATTATCATCAAAATGGAGGAACTCGTCTTGAGGAATGTTTTCACGATTTTTCGCTTTTTGTTCTTATATTAGCATATTTTGGGTTGAATGAGGGCTCATTCGAAAGAGGAAGGTCCAACGAAGAGTGCTCTAGTCATCATTTGAGTCACAAAATCCACTTAGTAACCTAAAAATACTTCTATTCTACGGATGTGTTTTGCTCGACTTTTGTTCAACTTTGGACGCTCCTATTATTAAATATTAACACACTCTCGTTTAATCATGACCAGAGCACCCTTCGTTGGACCTTCCTCTTTCGAATGAGCCCTCATTCAGCCCAAAATATGCTAATATAAGGACGAAAAGCGAAAAATCCCGAACCCCATTTTAGGCCCATTTTTGCCGGTAATGTCACCTCGCTGCATTACCCGTGTCTATCCCCTTAAGGAGATATTTCAGAAATAGAAACTCCCGACCAATCAGAGTGCAAGTATGCCGGAAGAGCGCCTGCGGAGCCTATGCTACCACCGTATAATTACAAATGGAATTAACAGGAATAAATGTGCAACTACATGTGAAAGGATTGATTGGGTTTGGTAAATTCCTTGTCGAGCTACACCAGAGCATAGCAATTTTGCACCAACAATGGTTTTAAACAATGAAAGTGTCCATAAATTTTTGCAAATGGGAACATCACGAATTCATCTATTATGAAATGCGGAAAGTTCCATCGCGCTCGGTAATTTCCTCACCGAGTTACATCACATAATAGGAATTTTGGAATAACAATAGTTACAAACAATACAGAAATTCATAAATTTTTGCATCTGTGATCATTACGAAAACCTCTCCGGCAGCAAAATGTAAGGGGTTTCATCGATTTCAGGCTAAACATACGTGAAATAGTACGCTTTTTGCGATAAAATGTGATATAAAGTAGTAAAAAATAAGACAAGGACAAATGTTTTGTTATGGGACCAAATGGCAAATGTTCTTCCAGATGCCAGAAGTTTCAATCTGATCCATCAAGCCATCTCGACGTAATCGGCAAGCATACCTAAAAATCACGGTTTTTTGCAAAAAAAAAAACGGGTAAAAAATGACAAATCGCAAAAAGTCTTGATAGCAGGATCACCGGGGGGGGGGGGGGGCATGCTCTACAAAATGCAAAAGAATTCATTCCGATTGGTCAAGCCATCTCGGCGTAATCAGTGGACAGACATTAAAAAAAAATATATATATATGTATATACATGTCGAATTGAGTAACCTTCTCCATTTCGAAGTCGGTTAAAAATTACTGACATTGATGGAATATTACTGAACTGAACGGGTACGGAACTGACACGTTACGGATGTGTGTAAATAGACCTTTAGCTGAACTGCCTTATGTTTTTATTATATTACTTTAACTTATACCTATGTTATATATTTGTTTTATTTTGTCGTCTGATTATTGTTAAAAATCTATAACGTAAATAAAAACAAATTTTTATTCTTATTCAATGACGAAAAAATGAAATAAATATATAACATAGGTATAAGTTAAAGTAATATAATAAAAACATGAAGCAGTTCAGCTAATTTGCATTACCGGCATAACCCTTTCTAATAATCTCTAATAATAATAATCTTTCTAATGATCTAATAATCTTATACGTGTTACTTATACAATTAATTGAATTTTATATAAATGTCTTCTAACATTGAAG
The DNA here is from genome assembly GCF_026283585.1 of Hylaeus volcanicus. Classification (NCBI taxonomy): domain Eukaryota; kingdom Metazoa; phylum Arthropoda; class Insecta; order Hymenoptera; family Colletidae; genus Hylaeus; species Hylaeus volcanicus. The sequence continues at coordinate 158,623 of NC_071979.1, forward strand.
ATATAAACAAATCGTCAATTGAATATCTTCGATTAAATTCGCTCATATAAATCGTCAATTAAATGTTACGAGCCAGGGCGATAGCGACGCGCGTGTGAGCCCTGCAAGTGGGTTGAATTCAAGAATCGAAGAAGATACGATTAGTCCTGTTAATTTCAATGGATCCAAAATCGCAGACGACTCTGACGCCAAGTCAGATAGCTGCTGGAAATTGGTATCTCCCGGTAAAGGGTAACCGTAAGGTCGGTATCTCCCCCCCTTCGCGGCCGAGTGCGTCCTCGACGGCGAGGTCGAGTCGGCCTGCTGCCTCGAGGTCTGCGCCCGCCGGTCCGTCGCGGAAGCCTGAGATGGGCGGGGCGACCCTCGCGCCGAGCGTGGACGTCGAGGGCCTCATCCGTCGCCTCTGCGGCGAGATGGAGGTGCGCCTCGCGGCGCGCCTGGGGGCGGTCTCGCTGGCGGCCGCCGCGAGCGGGGCTCCGCAGCGGGTGCCGCGGGCCGCGCCGCGCCCACCTGCGGATCCCTCCCAACCTGGCCCCTCGGCGGTGGGGAGCCGCCCCGGGACAGTCAGCGGGGAGCCCGCGAAAAAGAAGAGAGGCAGGAAGAGGAGCGGGAAGAAGCAAGCGGGTGGCGCCGCTGCCCATCCTGCTCCGGCCTTGCCGGGCCGAGACCGGCCCCGTGCCGCGCCTGCCCCGGCTGCGTCCCGGGCGAGGCCTCCGCCTACGCCTATCGCGCCCTCCCTGACCCGTCCGACACCTGAGACATGGTCGAAGGTGCTCGAACGCAAGGAGAGGCGTGCGGAGGCGCCACGCTCTCGCACTCGCGGGGCGTGGCCGGCTGGAGCTCCGGCCGGGCCGCGGGTTCGTCCGGCGCGTGCGCCGAAGACGGCGGCGGTATCCCTCACCGTCGCCCCGGGCAGCGCCATGACCTACTCAGAGGTCATGGCAAAGGCGGTCGCTGGCGTGCGGTTACGGGATGTCGGGGTAACCGGCATCCGGTACCGCAAGGGGCAGACCGGGTCCTCCATTTTGGAGATCCCGGGACCGGACAGCGCTGCCGGGGCGGACCGCCTGGCCGGTAGCCTGGCGGAGCTGTTCGCCGGCACGGACGTGAGGCTGTCCAGGCCGATTAAATCCGCGAGGCGCGGGTTAGCGGCCTGGACGAATCCGTCACGGCCGACGGCGTGGCGGCGGCAGTTGCCGCGGTAACCGGGTGCCCTGTGGACAGGTTCCAAACCGGCATCATCCGGCGTTCCGGGTCCGGGCTGGGCACCGTCTAGCTCCGCTGCCCGGCGGCTGCCATGAGGGCCCTCCTGGCGGCTGGCCGCCTGCTCGTCGGCTGGTCGTCCGCCCGAGTGGAGGCCTTGTCCGCGCGAGCCCTCCGATGCTTTAGGTGCCTGGAGCTCGGGCACGTGCGGCAGAAATGCCCCCTCGAGGTGGACCGCGGGGACCGGTGCTACAGGTGCGCCGGTGCGGGCCACCGGGCACGTGAGTGCACGGCGCCCATGCGATGCCCGGTCTGTCTGACCTGGGCAGGCCAGCCGACCACCGGCTCGGGGCCAAAAAAGTGACTTGGCGGGGTCAATCGACCGGCGGCAGATGCGCCGGCGCTGGCGCCGGCTGAGGTGCTGCGGGCGAGATCGCCCGCTGCGATGGAGGGAGGATCCGGCCTGGGGGAGGCCATGGACATGGCCTAAAGTTCATGCCCCCGGTCCGGATCCTCCAAGCCAACCTCAACCACTCGGCCAGGGCGCAGGACTTATTTATCCATTGCCTGGCCGAGTTAGGTGTGGGGTTGGCGGTCGCCGCGGAGCCATACCGCGTCGCCGACCGCCCGAACTGGGTGGCCGACGCGTTGGGCTCCGTGGTGATAGTGGGCAGCGACACCGCGGCCCTCCGCGTGTTCGCCCGCGGCGACGGGTTCGTCGGGGCGGAGTGCGGCGGCCTGGCCCTGATCGGGGTCTACGCCCCTCCGAGTGCCCCCCTCGCGGCGTTCGAGTGGCTGCTGGACGGGATCCGGGACGCATTATCCCGCTCTCCAGTAGCCCGAACGCTCGTGCTGGGCGACTTCAACGCCAAGTCCACGGCGTGGGGTGGCCCGGCAACGGACGCGAGGGGTCGGGCGGTGCTGGAGTGGGCGGCGAGCGTGGACCTCCGGCTGCTTAACCGGGGGTCCGTGAGCACGTGCGTGCGGTGGCAGGGGGAGTCGATCGTCGACTTGTCGTGGGCGACGCCTGCCGCCTCACGTCTCGTGTCGGGATGGGGGGTAGCGGAGGAGGTGGAGTCCCTTAGTGACCACCTCTACATCCTTATGGATGTCTCCGCTGCCCCTCAGTACCATCCCACCCGCGGACCCGCGCCGGGCCGACCGCCGCGCAGATGGGCGCTGAAGCGCTTGGAGAAGGACGCCCTGATGGCGGCCGCCCTCGCCGCGTCCTGGCCGGATGCCCCGTCTGGACCGGTCGCGGACGTCGATCGGGAAGCTGACTGGTTTCGGGAGTCATTGACGGCGGCGTGCGACGCCGCCATGCCCCGAGCCAAGAAGCTACCGAGGCGGGCCGCATACTGGTGGAGCGACGAGATTGCCGCGTTGCGTGCTATATGCAGCGCGGCGCGACGTCGCTTCACGAGGGCCCGCCGGAGACGGAACTGCGACCCGGCGAGGGAGGCGGCGCTGTATGAGGTCTACCGAGAGGCCATGGTGGACCTCCAGCGCGCCATCAGGAGGGCCAAGGCGAGCGCCTGGGGAGAGCTCCTCGGGACTCTGGACAAGGATCCATGGCGGCGGCCCTACCGCATTGTGCTGGGCCGCATGCGCCCGGCCGCCCCCCCCTGTCACGGAGTCCCTCGACCCCCCCGTTCTGGAGCGTGTCGTGGATACCCTCTTTCCGGTAGATCCGGAGGAGGGTCCGCGGCCGCTCCTGCCGGCGGAGGCCAGTAACTGGTCCGCCGGCCTGGGGGTCACCGAGGGGGAGCTCGGAATGGCCGTCGGGCGAATGGTGGCCAGGAATACGGCACCAGGGCCTGACGGCATCCCTGGGCGGGCACTCGCTTTGGCGCTGCGCGTCCTGGGTCCCCGGCTCAGGCGGCTGTTCGACGGCTGCCTAGAGTCGGGCCGGGTTCCGCTGGCCTGGAAGCAGGCCCGGATGGTCCTTATCCCGAAAAAGGGAAAGCCTGCGGATTCGCCCTCCGCGTATCGGCCGATCTGCCTCCTCGACGAGGCGGGCAAGCTCTTCGAGCGTGTGCTCGCTGCCCGCCTGTCGGAGGGCCTGTCCGACGGGAGTATGCAGTTGGCTGACTGCCAATACGGTTTCCGCGAGGGCCGGTCGACGCTTGACGCGGTCGACCACGTCCATGCCCTCGCGGACCGGGTGGTCTCTCGGGGTGGGGTGACGTTGGCGATTAGTCTCGACATCGCCAACGCATTTAACACCCTGCCCTGGGGCACGATCCGGGAGGCGCTCCGAGAACACGGAGTGCCTCCATATCTACGGGTCGTGTTAGCCGACTACCTGTCGGACAGGTGGATCGAGTACCCTGGCAGAGGCGGGGTGCCGATACGTCGGAGGGTCAGCCGAGGCGTGCCCCAGGGGTCCGTTTTAGGACCCCTGTTATGGAACTTTGGGTACGACTCGGTGTTGCGCGGGCTCCTCCCACCCGGTGTCTTTGTGGTCTGCTACGCAGACGACACATTGATCATCGCGGTGGGTCGGGATGAGACCAGGGTCCACACGCTGGCGGAACTAGCGGCCGCGATCGTGGTCGCGAGGATCCAGGCTCTGGGGCTTCGGATCTCGCCGCAAAAGACGGAGGTAGTCATGTTTCATGGGCTACCTCTGACGCGGGGGGTCCCCCAGACCTGGATCCGCGTGGGTGATGCGGCTGTCCGGGTCGAGGGCCGGATGAAGTATCTGGGCCTCGACCTGGACGGCCGGTGGCGCTGGGAGGGGCATTTCGACCGCCTGGTCCCCCGAATTGAGGCGGTGACGACCCTGTTGGGTCGTCTCCTGTCCAATCTCGGGGGGCCGGAAGAGAGGGTCCGCCGCCTCTACCTGGGGGTCGTGCGCGACCTGGTGGCCTGCCGTCGTGGGCGGCACCTGCTGCGCCGCGTGCAGCGGCATATGGCCATCAGGATCGCGCGCGGGTATCGCACGATCTCCCACGAGGCGGCGGCCGTCCTGGCGAGGGTCGTCTCCTTTGATTTTCAGGCGGAGGCACACGCCGACGTGTATCGGCGTGTGCAAGATCTCCGCCGGAACGGGGGCGATCCGCAGGACGAGGCGGTCGAAGCCTACCGGCGCCAAAGGTGGCAGCTGGCCCGCGAAAAGTGGCGGCGCCAGCTCCTGGAGAGCGGCGCCGCCCGAAAGAGGACGGTAGCGGCGGTCCTGCCGAGCTTCGATGCTTGGCTGGACCGCCGACACGGGCGACTCACCTACCGGCTCACGCAGGTGCTCACCGGACATGGTTGTTTCGGTGAGTACCTGCACAAGGTGAGGGCGGAGGGGTCGCCCGCGTGCCACCAGTGCGGCGCGGAGTCCGGGGACGTTCCTCGACCTGCAACAAACTAAAACAAGAGGAACCGAGCTACGAAGATAACTTCGTAGCCCAGACCACCAATTAGTCTTAAAACTAATCTTCTTTCCTCTTGAAATCTTCGCGTCGAGAATTGTACCGGGCCAAACGATTCACGTGGATGACCTTAGGCTTCAACCTTGTGAGACGAATTATTCTATAAATCAACTTGTTTAATCGTTCCTTGATTTCATACGGTCCTTCCTAGTCAAATTGAAGCTTCGGGCACTTGCCCTTTATCCTTCGAGGGTTAAAAAGTAACACCTTCTCTCTTGGCTTGAAAGAAATAGGCCTCACAAAAGAATCGTACCACATCTTTGTCTTCTCAGCACAAACTTGCATCTGTTGACGAACGAAGCGGTGAACTTCCAGAGCCTTCCTTCGAATGCCCTCGATGTAGTCTTTTTCTTCTTTTCGTGCATCGGGCTCTGCCCCTCTAAAGAGATCCATCGGCAGACGTAATTCTCTTCCCATAAGAACCATAGATTGATTATTTTGAGTCATTTCGTGTCGAGACGAGCGATAAGCGAGAAGATACATAGGGATCCATTTATCCCAATCTCTCTGATGCTCCGAAACAAACTGGGACAAATACTGCAGCAAAGTTCGAATCATCCGCTCCACGAGTCCATCCGATTGAGGGTGCAAAGGAGTTGTCCTCGTCTTCTTGATCTCCATCATCTTTATTAATCCTTTGAAAATGGTGGATTCAAAACTCCGACCCTGATCAGAGTGTAACTCTAGCGGTACACCATGCCGACTGATCACCTCTCGAAGAAGAGCTTGCTGATTTGGTAAGGGAAATATTTCCGGCCACTTCGAAAAATAATTCACTATCACCAGCGCAAATGTGTTCCCAGATGAGGACCTCGACAAGGGACCTACCACATCGAGTGCAATTCTCTCAAAGGGCACTTCGACATTATAAATCTTCAAGGTCCCTCTTCCCTTGTCTCTGGGGCCTTTCCTCGCCGAACAACGATGACATCGACGACACCACTCTTCTACATCTCTCCGATGATCCAGCCAGAAGAACCTTTGTCGAACTTTCGCAATGGTCTTCCTCACTCTAAAATGTCCTCCCGCAGGTGCATCATGACATTCTCGTAGCACCGTCTCGACTTTACTCTTCGGAACTACTATTAATTTCGTGACTTCATTTCCATCCACAGATTCCCATTTTCGGAACAACAAACCTTGTTCCACTTCCAAGGAATCCCAAATAGCCCAGAAATACTTTACCGCAGAAGAAAGGCCAGAGACCTCTTGCCAAGTTGGTTTATTCCCTTCTAACTTGTATCTTCGAATAACTTGAAGATCCATATCCTCTTCTTGTGCGCATACCCAATCTTCTAACTCGGGTGAACGACAAATTGTTCTCATAACTCGTACTTCCCCTTCAAAGTCCCTTTCTTCCGGACGGAAACAATGCTTATACTGAAGAGCTTCGCAAGGTCTTCTAGAAAGACTGTCCGCATTTCCATGGTTCCTTCCTGCACGATGTTTAATTTCACATTCGTACTGCTGAAGACGCTCTATCCATCTTGCTGTCTGTCCCTCATGATTTTTAAATGAGAGAAGCCATCTTAACGAAGCATGATCCGTCCTGACTAGAAACTTCCGACCATAGAAGTAATGATGAAAATGTTCTATTGACTTCACTATAGCTACAAGTTCCTTCCTTGTCACGCAATAATTCCTTTCAGCTTTACCCAACATTTTTGAGAAAAGACGATCACTTTCTGCTGTCCGTCTTGAATCTAGGAAAGAACTGCTCCAATTGCGTCATCTGATGCATCGGTATCCAGAATGAAATTTGCATCGGCCAAAGGATAAGCCAAAATAGGAGAACTTGCAAGATGCGTCTTCAGCTCCTCAAGAACTTTCTGACATTCCACTGTCCACTGGAAAGAAACTTTGTTCTCTGTTAAACGATGCAAAGGTCTCGCAATCGATGAAAAATTGCGAACAAATTTCCTACAATACGTGCAAAGCCCTAAGAAACTTCGCAGCTCCGTCTTATTCTTCGGCACCGGCCAGCCCTTAACCGCAACAATCTTCTCAGAATCAGTCTTCACTCCGTGTTCAGAGACTATGTGTCCCAAGTACTTCATCTCGCGGCAAAAGAAGTTACACTTCTTCGGACTCCTAATTAATTTCGCGTGACGGATACGAGTGAAAACTCTCTTTAAATTTTCTATTTCCTCTTCAAACCCCTCCCGAAGATTATGACATCGTCCAAATATACAAGACAATCTTTAATTTCCGGAGTTTCTAAATTGAACTTTATATTCCTCCCAGTCCGTAGCTCCGTCGAAAACCGAGTGTTTCAGAGTGTAACCCAAATCAGAAACATTTCGATTTTATCTATTCACTCCCTGAGGTACCGGTTGTGAAGCTAAAGGGTCCACGAGCCTGGCAGAAGGTACAGGTTCGTGTCCTCTTTCATGGGACTGAGTGTCCGATAATTTTTCTAATAACTGTGTAAAATTGGAAGATAGCACCTGGTATTGACCCTCGATGGCACCAATTCTTCCCTCAAACGCAGCTTCCCTCGTTGAAGTAGCTGTCCTCTCTGCAGCCTGTCTCTCTTCGGCCCTCACTCTTTCCTGCTCCCACCTAGAGAGCAGACTCCAGACTCCAGACTCTGGAAAAGACCTTCCAACGACGCAGGAACCTCTTCCCCAGCAGAAGAACGTGTTGCCATCCCCCTTCTGACACCAATGTTACGACGGGAGGTGGTGCTGCATCGAGGAATAGTCATTTTAAATAATTAACACGTCTTTTATAAAAGGAGCAAGAACACAAAACGTTTATTAACTATAACAACAACTCAATTAATAAGCACGTCCGTTCGATGGTAAGTCTGGCGACGTTCTGCCCATTCAAAAGTTGCCGGTTCTCTTGGAAACCGGAACATCCTGACGATCCGCTTCCGCTCGCTCTTCAGAACGCACTTCGCATCGTCATAGCATCTTCACACTGCCGCGACGATGCAACTTCGCAATATTGCGGCATCTTCACGCCGCCGCAACAGTATCAATCAACTCCTGATGTTTTTCCGATAAAAATGATATCAAACACCACATAATTCGGATATTTTTTACCTGAAGAAGCAGCGAATACGTCAACCTGAACAAATGGCTTGCCGGGAATAAACGGTGCCGATATTGAAATTGCGGACCAGCCAGCTACTTATTTCGGATCAGGTATGGTCAGCTTGTAGCGATAAATTAATTAAGTGATCGGCTCAGCAAAGGTGTTCTTCGGAGATAGATAAAACATGACATACAGGATGATCCGCTCGCTAGTAGACACAATGGACAACCACAACAATAGCCGACCGTCATTGTAGAGTTTATGACGATGACCCCTGCATGGAAAGCTGCTGTGTGGGTGAAAATGTGGGTGCCAAGCAGAAATGTCCCGTTTAAACGGTGTCCATGTTTTCATCAGCTGAGTAATTTTGATCCGGTAACTGCTTTTTAACATAAGTGTTAAAAGTGGGCCCCTCCAAAGTTTAACCACTTCTGAACTCTTTACAACAAATTAGTGAAGAAACATTGGTGCAATTATCTAATAATTTGAAAAAAAAGAGTTCACGGAACGGCACATTTTTCACCCAGACACCTGCCACCCGCCTGGGGGTGCGGGTGGAAGGAAGTGTGGGGTTATGCCCACTAAAACCTCCACGGCGACCTTCGGACGCTCTACCAATACTGGCAATTTAGGAGGAGCCGCCTGATCTCTTATAGAACGCTGCCGCGGCTCCCCCTCGCCTAGGCCGGCCATCTGGTAGCTTATGGCCGGCCGCGTCCCCGGGGAGGAGGGAGGGGGGAAGATTCTGTCCCCCCTTACCACCTCCCAATCTGCGGCGCAGGGAGGCCGCGCCCCGCACCGCTACATCTCGGCGGCCGCATTTCTAGCATACCCAGGGCCCCCGCCCTGGGTTTCGCGACCGCCAGGGGGATCGGCATTAAGCTTGCCGTCCCCCCTCGCCCGTCACCATTCATCCTCGGTGATCAGCTGGCGGCAGAGGTTGTCTACAACCATCCCCGCCGCCAGCTAACATCATTAGTCCGGGGGCCCGACGGCGCGACCTCTGCCAGGTCGTCGCCGCCCCCGGTTCCTTCGAGCAGGATCGGTCAACTCCCGATCCCGCTCTGCGGCCTCCTTCTGCGAGATAACCTCTTCGCAAAAAGAGACCGCCGCCCTCCAGTTCCTCTCGCTCACCAGCATAGACTCAACTACTGCTGGGAGCGAAAGGTCATGCCCGACTTGGGCCCTTAGGATTCAGCGCGGCGCTAAAAAGGCGGGTTATTCCTCCAGCGTATGCCGCGCCGAGTCCTCTTCCTCGTGCCAGTGGTGACATGCTGCCGTCGCTTCCCGTCCTATGCGACGCAGGTAGACGCCGAAACGACTATGCCCGGTGAATACCTGCGTCCCTCGGTAGGTGAGCCCACCAAAGCCCCTCTCCCGCCATCTTTTGAAGTACGGCAGGAGAGCCCCGGGGGCGCGCTCGCTGGCATGGGAGCTTAGCTCCAAACGCCACTTTGCGAGCGCAAGCCGCCAAGCCTGGCGTTTTGAACACCTCGACCGTCTCTGGCACCGGCGGGTTCCCCCGAACCAGGCGGGTAGCCCGCACGCGCGTATGGACTGACGCGCGTGCAGCCGCCTGAAGTTCAAAGGGAATTTCCCCCGCCAGAGCCTGCGCCGCCATATAAGATATGGTGCGGTTCCCGCGGATGACCCTGATGGCCATCCACCTCTCAGGCCGACGCAGTAATTGCTTTATGCGCCGGCTTGCCACCGCGTCCGGGGCCCAGACAAGGGCCCCATACAGCAGCATGGACCGCACCATTCCCATATAGAGGCGGCGCACCCGATCTCCAGGCCCATCGATGTTGGGCAGGAGGCGGCCAAGCGCGGCCGCTGTCCTTTCCACCCGGGGGACCAGGCGGTCGAAGTGTGCCTCGAAACGCCAGTGGCTGTCGAGGACGAGTCCCAGATATTTCATCCGGTTTCCGACATCGACGCAGGCACCAGCCACTCGGACCCACGACCTTGCAATCGGCCGACACCGAGTGCCACCGTGAAACCAGATGGCCTCGGTCTTCTCGGGGGCCTCTCGCAGCCCAAGTCCGTGGATCCTAGAGACGACAGCCGGCTCCGCCACCTCTGCTAGGCGGATAGTCCTCTCGAACGTGCTCCCGACGGCGAACACTAACGTATCGTCTGCGAAGCAGACGAGACTGGCGCCGTCAGGGAGCGGAGCCCGCAGGACCGTGTCGTAACCAAGGTCCCACAACAACGGGCCTAAAATTAAGCCCTGTGGGACCCCACGGTCCACCTCCCTCCGCTCAACTCCGTAACGGCCTAGGTACTCTATCCATCTGTCGCGTAGATAGGCCCCAATCACCTACCTTAGATAGGGAGGCACTTGGTGGTATATAAGTGCCTCCCTTATGGTTGCCCAGGGTAGGGTGTTAAACGCGTTGACGATATCCAAGGATTTCGCAATGCACACCCCGCCCCGAGTGGCTGCGCTGTCCGAGAGGGGCCGCAAACGCTTGATAGCGTCCACGATTGACCGCCCCTCCCGGAAGCCAAACTGGCAGTCAGCCAGATCGGGACCAACGCGCGACAGGTGCCTGGAGAGGCGGGAAGCGATGATGCGTTCCAGCATCTTTCCCGCCTCGTCCAGGAGACATATCGGCTCTTCCATAGTCGGGAGAACTCCCTCGACTCCAAGCAGGAGGTAAACAACCTTCTCACCCTGCCGAAGAGGACGCCTAGGGGCAAAGTCCAGATTCAGCTGGGTATCTCATCAGGCCCAGGGGCGGTGTTCTTGCCCCGGAGCCAACTGATAACCGCGGCCATCTCCCCATCCGTGGCCCCCCCCCCCCCCACCGGAAGGCCGCTCGATATCGCGGCCCTCTGTCCCGGGCACTGGTCGGGCCGCCTCCCAACCAGGGGGGAAGAGCGTGGCCATGACCCGCCCGAGGGTGGTGGAGTGCCTGCGGTAGCATAAGCTACGCGTTAGCTGTCCGCAGACGCTCCATTGGCATGCGTTCCACTTAACGCAGCACTTATGCTAGTGGAACGGGTGATCGTAACGTGGCGAGCGTGAGTGTTGCAAGCGTAAGTGGAACCCACCCTTAAGGCTGCGCAGTGTAGATCTCCTAGGCCCACGACTCCTACCGTTCCAGGAATGGAGAAGGAAGGAGAGAAATGTAACCAGTTAGGTTATAACAAAAGGACCCGCGTCCCGGTGGCCTGCTGGCTCTGGCCTTGGGAGTCCTTAGCCCGAATTACAGGAGCGTCCTGGATAGTAACCTGAACCGGGGAACGTACAGTCAGTATGGTTTCCGAAGGGGGCGCTCAACGATAGACGCGTTGGAGCGTTTGTACCTCCACCAGCTGTCGTTAGGGGCAGGGTGTTGATTTCCCTGTGGGTCGGGGAACAGAATACGCCCACAGTAATCCCTGCTTGTCATAAGAGGCGACTAAAAGGGACAGGCGAGACCGCGGGCTGTGGCACCCGCGGTCAGGTGGGGAGGTATTCACTCCCCTCCAGAGATGACACTCCTTCCTTCGTTGGGGGGGGGGGGGGAGGCGGGGGGGGGGGGCCCGGTGCGTTCGTAAGAGATCCCGGGGCCCCCCCCCAATGCGCCGTGGCCGGCCACCGTGAGGTTTCAGTGGGTATTCCCCTTGATATCAAATCAAGGGGCGAGTCCCACACTACGCCCTCCTTATGAGGGGGCGTGCGTAAACGCATTTCCTCACGTAAAAAAAAAAAAAAAGGGGCACGGTGTTGATTGCTGTATCATTGGCAATATCCAATGCTTTCAACGCCCTGCTCTGGATGGAGATCGTAGGGGAGCTGGAATATTTCCAGGTGACCCTCTATCTCCGCGAGGTGGTTCGGGACTATCTTTGCGGTAGGAAGGTAGTATTTACCGACCTGTACAAGATACTAAATACGAGGGAGACGCACCGCGGGGTTCCGCAGGGATTGGTTCTTGGACCGCTTCTGTGGAGCCTCACCTTTGACGCGGTCCTGCGGGTTGTCCTCCCCCTTGATGAAAGCGCATCTGCATAGCAAGTGACACCCTGGTATATACAGAGGGGGAGGGGTAATTGGGGGTAGACCAGGCGCCTTGCTGAGTTCGCCCTAGACTGTGTCGTCGGGCGAATCCGCAGGATGGTTTTGACTGTCGCTGACGCAAAGACCGAGGCAATCTGGCTTTACGGATTATCTCGGACGTGGCAGCTACCCTTTGGTCGGGACCTCCGGACTCGCGTCGTGGATATATCCGTCGACATCAAGCCCACTTTGAAATATCTGGGCCTGATCGTCGACGGCCGCTGGCGCTTCAAGGAGCAATTTGACCTCCTAGCTCCCCGAATGGAAGGAACAGCGGCACCCCTTGCACGGCTGCTGCCCAATATCGGGGGGCCAGAGTTGAGGGTTCGCCGCCTATATGCGGAGGTGGTGCGGTCGATAGCCCTGTATGGGTCCCCTGTGCGGTTCCGCGCGCTGGAGGCCGACCGGCGAAATGTCGCACTCCTGGAGAGAGTGCGACGCGGGTTGGCCTTGCGGATCATACGGAGGTACCGCACCGTCTCCACAGAGATGGCGCGCCTCCTCACGGTTGTGACGCCCTTCCACCTGGTGGCGGCGGAACGGGCGGCATTGTATATGGTTGCCTGCTCTATCTGCCGCCTGACGGGGGTAGGGCTCACCGTCGGGGAGGAGGAAGAGATGAGAAGGCGACAGTCTCAGGCGGACACTTGGACTCGATGGGAGCGGCAACTGACAGCCGCTTCTCCGGGCCGTCCGATTGCCCGGGCCCTCCTGCCCACACTTGAAATATGGTGCAGGAGGCGGGTTAGTTTGACCTTTCGCCTCGCGCAGGTGCTCTTCGGACAATGTTGCTTCGTAGAATACCTGCACAGAATGGGGCGGAGGCCGACTGTGCAGTGTCGCCACTGCGACAAAGACGTGGACACGGCGCGACACACACTGGAGAAGTGCCCTGCGTGGACAATGCAGGAGGAAGCCGCCGAGCGAGCCCGGGAAGAGACCTGGGTTCGGCAAGGAGAATGTGGGCGTGGGGCCGTCTCTTGCGCCGGCGTACGGCCCTGCGTGGGGGGTTAAGCGGTGGGGGACTGCGCCGCCGCCCTCGCGTTGATTTGTGCCTCGAACGTAGGCGGCACTTGTGGACGGCCGGGGCGTGAGCTGACCCTGGCCCCCGGAGGGGCTACTATTCCCTTCGGGATACGACCTCGTGTGGTATCACATAACCTCGGTCTCCTCCCCTCCGGGAAGCCGGGGTATGCGTTATGGATTTCCCCACAATAAAAAAAAAAAAGAAACAGGAGCCCGCCTCCTCCGCCTCTCCTGTCGAGGTCGGCGCACACCAGACAGCTCGGATGCACTGCGCAGTCCCGGGTCCTGTGCTCGGTGCCATCGCAGGGGTAGCACCTGGTACTGCGGTCCGCTTCGCAGGGGTACATTTGCCGCACGTGCCCTAAGCTCGAGGCACTTGTAGCACCTCAAGGCACGCGCAGCTAGGGCCTCCACTCTGGCGTACGTTCACCCGCCCACAAGGCGTCCAGACGCGAAAAGGCGCCTTATGGCAACCGCCGAGCAACGCAGCCAGACAGTGCCAATACCGGACCCGGACCGCCGGACAACGCCAGTGTGGACGTCGTCCGCTCGGCACCCAGCCGCGACAGCCACAGCACCCGCTACGTCCCCCGCGGAGGCAGACTCGACCAGGCCGCTTAGCCGTGCCTCAACGGGCCTGACGGGCCTGGACACCCAAACGTCCGAGCCCTTGAGCAGGTCGCTTAGGGGCTCCGCCCCTGCGGAACTGTCCGGGACCGGAGTGTACAGGATGGAGGATATAGTCTGGCCCTTCCGGTATCAAATGCCCGTATTTCCGACATCCGCCAGTCGGGCGCCGCTCACTGCCTTGGCCATGACTTCTGTGTACGTCATGTCGCTTCCGGGGGTGACGGTGAGCGACACGGCTGCACTCTTCGGTGCACGCGCCTCCCGCGGCCGCCCCCACCTGAACCGCTCTGTGGGGGCACGGGCTTCGGGGGGGGGGGGGCAACCGCAATTGCTGCTCTAGCCACCCCACGCCTCGTCATGCGGCCGACGACCTCCGACCAGGTTTCAACTGGTCGGGACCGGGCAAGTGGCGCAGGCGCCGAGCGGGCAATTGACCGTGCTTCCGTCGAGGCGGCGGTGAGTACAACACGATGCGGGCCCGCGTGCCAGGCCGTGCAGCCGGCGGCTCCGCAGCCGAAGAAGCACCGGCGGCCCTACGCTCCTCCGTGGTCTTACGGCGCCTCCTCCTTTTCTTCGAGGAGGTACTCAGACTCCCGCCCGGCTCGGGGGCCCCCGTGCGCACCGACTGTTGGGCGGAACCCGCGGCGGGCGCAGTCGCTCCCGGTGCGGGCGCCAACGCAGTGGGCGCCGGAGACGGGACGCCGCTTGATTTCACCCTCCGACGCTCGGCCAGGCACTCCTTCATCTCGCCGCAGAGGCGCGGATGAGGCCATCCACGTCCGAACCCCTCGTCAAGGCCGCAGGGAATCTTGGAACCTTCTCCTTCTCCGCCGGACCTGGGCATTCGTCCCGGGCCCCCCGAGCCAGCCGGGCCTCGAGCTCTGCGATGCGGCTGCAGAGCTCCGAGACCGTCCTCTCCAGTTCCTCCTCCCTCCCCAAGACATTCGTTCATTCGCGCATACGTTGCGCCTGCTCGACTGCGGCAGACTTTATAGTCAGCGCCGCAAGTCGAAGCTGGCGCACCAGCGAGCCCTTAGGATTATTCGAGCACAGGGCGATCTTCTGGATCGCGTCCAACGACTCGAAAATCTATGCCCCCAGTTCAGATCAACTTAACCTTTCCTACTGTTACCCTTTACTGAGAGATACCGATTCCTGCAACTATCTGACTTCCCGTCAGAGTCGTCTGCACTGTTTCCAACAATCTCACAATTGTAACTTTAACCTGCAGTTACCCTTTACTGGGAAATATTGATTCCAACAGCTATCTGACTTTGCGTCAGAGTTGTCTGAAATTGTCTCCAATAACCTAACAACCAAAATACCCGAACCTACGGTTACCGTTCACCGGGAGCTATCTGACTTCGCGTCAGAGTCGTTTGCATTTCCTACTCCATCCTCAATCAGCGGATCCATTGAAACAACAGAACTAATCGTATTGCTTCTATTCTCGAATATATCCCACTCGCTGGGTTCACTCGGGTCGCTATCGCCCTGGCTCGTAACATGTCGAATTGAGCAACCTTCTCCTTTTCGAAGTCAGTTAAAAAATACCTACAAAATGAGACCTCGAACGTCTCGATCGGATAATGAGAAGCGGAGAATAATTGGGAAAATTCATAAAATTCACAACTCCGCCATTTTTTGAGCTGAAGCGCTGGCCTTTTGGGAATAAGTAGCGATTAATGTGTAATGTTAAAATTATGATTTTTTTTTTATTAAATTGTTTATAACAAGAAAACGGAACAGTGTTGGGAGTGAAAAACATATACCTATTAATCTACGTATTCCCTTTTATGTAATTGCACAATCGGTTTGCTGTTAGTATTTTTGTCACGAAAAGGCTGTTTTAATTCTCTACCGATTGGCTCAATAAGAAGAACATATGGATCACCTGGCTCAAGTTTGGCGGCAATATATAGGAGCACACTAGTATTAAATTTTACTGAAGAATATTACGGAGAGAAAAAATTTGAATTCTTGAACTTCAACATCAATAGTCTTAACAATAAACAATTATTTTCTTTGAAATTCATTTGTAGAAATCTTGTAACAAACTTGAACAAAGACGACTGGAGAACCTTCTTTAACAAACTGAAAATAGATGACAGAACCTATCATTTTTGGAGATTTTAATGCAAAAAGTACAACATGGAACTCTCATAAAGACGATCCATCAGGGAAAACCTTGGAATTTGTTTTAGATGAGTTACATATGGTGATTACTAACACAAACACAATCACAAGAGTCTTTAAAGGAAATACAGCTTCTAACATAGACCTAATAGTCGCACACCTACGCATAGTAGGAGAAATGGATTACTCAGAATCAAATATAAACTTGGGTTCAACTAAATGTTGAACTTAGTATTATACACAAACGATGATATTGGCCTACAATTAAACACAGCAAACGTCAGCAAAAATAACAGAATCTATAAAAACAAAAACGACATCGACTGGAAACAATCCAGAATCAATCTGGAATCGCAAAGACAAGAATTCATAATAAAATTTAATAACTCTATGGTGGTTGTTCGGTCTGTGGAGGGAGAGCGAGAGAGGGGAGAAAAGGATGGGAACGTTTCGTCCTGGGCCTGCTAGTGGACTCATCAGTAAGGCTTGCTAGCAGACCCGTGCCTTAGACGCCGGGATATTTGGAGTTCGGTCGGGAAGCGCTTACATAGGAATGTTAGGCGGACCGAGTAGTTGTGAGAAACGCACGGACCGCGCGGTTTCCCTCTGGTGGTGAGGAACGGAGGTGCCACCACAACTCCTACAACATAAACCATAGATATGAATTGTGGAAAAATTTTATCATTAAAACACTACAAGAAATAATGGTATTAACAAATAAACAAGGAAAAAATAATAACTCTTAACACACCTCATCAGTCGAAAAGGGAATCTAAAGAAATCAAACCACATTAAAAAGAAACATATATGGTAGGATGAAGATTGTAATGCGGCCTGGAACAAATGAAAAGGGAATATCAAAAAGCTCTGGAGAACGGGAAACACTGAAGACTTTATTATAATGGGACAGGACAGACAAAACTGGAATAAAGTAAAAACAGAAAAGAAACATAATTCCTGGGTCAAGTTTGCTAACGACCTCTCAAATGAAAAAGACTTAGGGAAGATCTGGCACAAGGTAAAGATAATAAAGAATTTTGATACCAAGGAGAAATACCTGCGTAATGCAAGAACCAGGTCGGAATTATAAGAAACGGAAATAGTTAAAATAAAGAGCAAAAACGTTTGGAAAAAAAATATAACCGACTTCGAAAAAATATTAAAACTGCACTAAAAAGTATGACATAATTTCTAGTTAATTGATATGAATACTCACCAGTTCTAGATATAATTGCTTAAAAGTATGAAATAATTTCTATTTCTTTTATATTAAATTATGTTAAATAACCTTTTCGTAGTCCGCGGAAAATGAAAAATGTTTAATTCCTGCTTGAGTTAGTTTTTGGTGAGGGCGTGTTCGAACAGCCTTTAAATTACGACTCTGGAAACGTCGATCGGCTGCTCGAACACATGTTTATATCTACATAGTTTAAATGTCAGCTTGACATATCAGGCGCTCCCACTTTAAACGCCGGTGCGTTTTTTTTTACAACAACGTTCGGTGCTCGCGCCGTCTCTCTCTGACGCTGTCGCTCTCCGTCGCTGCGCTGGTCATCGAGCGCCGGAGGGACTAGAGGGGCTAGAGGGGAGGCGGGCGACACCGAACGAAAGATTTTCTAGAAGATACTCGAAATCGGGAATCTCCGTGCGAGCGCCTGGCCTGTTCTGTCCTTTGTCGGCAAAGCTATCAAACACATGCTTCTTTTCGCCTGTAATTATGGAACCACGTGCGCTTCGGTGTTCTGCTCTTTTCTTTCCGCTTCCTTCGCAAAAATCGAACTTAGTGCTTCGGTAGCGAGAAGCTCTGTAAATAACTGTATATATATATTTTGTGTTAGTTAATAAGGTGTAAAAAAAACGTGATTATCCGAGAAAAGCTTCGAGCGGCGGAGGGGCTAGAGGGGTTAGAGGGGAGGCGGGCGACACCGAACGACAAATTTTCTAGAAGATACTCGAAATCGGGTATCGGGAACTCTACTTCTATTTTTTTTATTCAACCGCCACCCAATAAGGGCGAGCTTACCTAAACAGGGCGGTAATATTGAATGCTGTTAATGTATACATATATACTGTCTACGTGGAAATACACTCCGCGACAAAACTATAAGACACCTGTGATTTTTGCTAATATTTTATTAATACTAATTTTTTCGTAAAAGTTTACATTATTAATACAAAGAATCAACTAAAGTACATAGATTACCATATAGACAATGTTGTTAAATTACATTGAAAAAAGTTTTTACAAAATTTCTAATTTTTGATAAAATAAAGTGCGACAAAACTATAAGACATCATATATTTTAGGCAAGAAAAAGTTGTGAGAAGTTAATGAAAAAAATTTTTTCTATTTATTAATATTGTGTTGTGCCACCTTTATTTTTTATGGTTTCAATTAATTGCCGTGGTATCGATTTATATAAATTTTTTATTTGATCTTGACTTAATTTAGCCCATTGTTCTTGAATACAAGTTTTCAAATCTTCTCAACTCTTTTCAACTCTTTAGCACGTGCTACAATTCCCCAGATGTTTTCTATTATATTTAAATCTGGAAACCTCGCAGGCCATGGTAAAATTTATATATTAATCTTCAAAATATTGTTTTACACGTTTCGCTGTATGCACAGCTACATTATCATGTTGAAAAATAAAATTTGCACATGCAATAGAGCTGGCATGTCGTGGCAGCCTCGCGGAAGGAGGACACCGCCCTCCACGACCCTCCGCTCCCAACCATGGCCGAAACGACGGCAGGGAGCGAGAGGTCCCACGCCACAGCTAGACGGAGTGCCCGCCTCTCTCTCCAGAAGGCCGGGCACTCCTCCAGCATGTGCTGCGCGGAGTCAACCTCCGCGCCGCACTGGTGGCACACGGGCGACTTCTCGGCCCCCACCTTATGCAGGTACTCACCGAAACAACCATGTCCGGTGAGCACCTGCGTGAGTCTGTACGTGAGCCGCCCGTGCCGGCGGTCCAGGCAAGCATCGAAGCTCGGCAGGACAGCCCCCACCACACGCTGCCGGGCGGCACCACTCTCCTGGAGCTGGCGCCACCACTTTTCGCGGGCAAGCTGCCACCTCTGGCGGGGGAACAGTTCGATCGCCCCGTCCTGCGGATCGTCCCCGTTCCGGCGGAGGTCTTGCATACGCCGATACACATCGGCGTGTGCCTCCGCCTGGAAATCGAAGGAGACGACCCTCGCCAGGACGACCGCAGCCTCATGGGAGATCATGCGATAACCCCGCGCGATTCTGATGGCCATATGCCGCTGCATACGCCGCAGCAGATGCGGCCACGACGGCAAGACACCAGATCACGCGCCCACACGGGAGACCCGTATAGGGTCATTGATCGCACGACTCCCAGGTAGAGGCGGCGGGCCTTCTCCTCCGGCCCCCCGAGGTTGGGCAAGAGACGACCCGATAGGGTCGTCACAGCCTCAATTCGGGGGATCAGGCGGTCGAAGTGCCCCTCGAACCGCCAGCAGCTGTCCAAGTCGAGGCCCAGGTACTTCATGCGGCCCTCGACCCGGACAGACGCATCGCCTACACAGATCCAGGTCTGGGGGACCCGCCGCGACAGAGATAGCCCATGGAACATGACTACCTCCGTCTTTTGCGGCAAGATCTAGAGCCCCAGAGCCCGGATCCTTGCGACTACAATCGCGACCGCGAGTTCCACCTGCCTGTGATCTCTGGTCCCGTCCCGACCCACCGCGATGATCAATGTGTCGTCTGCATAGCAGACCACAAAGACATCGGGTTGGAGGAGCCCGCGCAACACCGAGTCGTACCCCAAGTTCCAATAGGGGTCCTAAAACAAACCCCTGGGGCACTCCTCGGCTGACTCTCCGACACATCGGCACCCCGCCTCTGCCCGGGTACTCGATCCACCTGTCCGACAGGTAGTCGACCAACACGACCCGTAGATAAGGAGGCACTCCGTGTTCTCGGAGCGCCTCCCGGATCGTGCCCCAGGGCATGGTGTTAAAAGCGTTGGCGATGTCCAAACTGATCGCCAGCGCCACCCCACACCGGGAGAACGCCCGGTCCGCGAGGACACCCAGGGGATCCCCCGCGCCATCCTACCGCCGCCCAAATTTGGAAAGTCTCGGGAGGCATCTTCATTTCGGACCCGGATATGTTCCGGGTATCCTCACCATCCATACTCGGGCCTCACATCTGGAAATAAAATTAAAAAGAAGGTCAGTAAATATATAAATAACTGTCAGAACCAAAATAAAACTAAGATAAATAAAACAAAACAAAACAAAATAAAATACAATGTATAGAACAAAACAGTCAGTAGGTAAAAAGGCGTTGGTTACTAATAAAATTTAAAATGGGGAATATACTGGAGGCCCGCCTGTACATGGGTCGCCCCGGAGAGCGATGGGAACCCAACGGGTCACCCCACCAAGTCTTCGCGCCCCTCCCCGATGTCGTTTGGGCGGGCAGGCAAACCTGCCCTAGCTCCGCGCACATAACGGGCACGCGGCGCATCGCCCCGCGCCCGAGCCTCCCAGTCAAGGTTGCGCTCAAAATCGGCCATGGCCACAGCCTCCACCACCAACGAACCAGCCCTTCCGCTAATCATGAACCGCCCCATCCCCCGCAGGGAGAGGGAGGCGTCGCCGCTCATCTCGCCCTCAAGGGCGAGCCTCTCCGCAGCCCACCGCCCACAACCGACGAAAGTGTGCTCCACCGTGTCGGGGACCCCACAGCCATACCAGCACAACGGGGACGAGGCCTTCTGTATTCGATACCGATATACATTGAAGACCCCGTACCCCGTCATCACCTGAGTGACGTAGTACGTCACCTGGCCGTAGGGTCTCTGGATCCAGTCCTGAATGACCGGGATCCAATCGTAAGCGACACGGCGAGAGTCCACCGCATCCCACTCTGACTGCCATCTGTCGAGCGTATCATGCCGGAAACGCTCGATGGCCAGCCGGAGCTCGTCGGCCGTACGTGCCTGCGGCTCCGCTCTGTGGCCCTCGAGAACCTCGAGCACGCGACACCTCTCCTCGATTCTCAGGAGGGTGGGCGGGAGCACCTCGTTAGGCACGTTGCGATACGCCTTTCACACCCGGATTAGCCCCGCCCGCTGGGCAGAGACAACCTTCCGGCGTCGGGCTGCTACACTCATGGCCCCACCTCATGGGGGCCGCATACAGCAGCGCCGACTCCATCACGCTGTAATATAATGCGCTGGCCCGCTGGCCCAGTCCGCCGACATTCGGCATGAGCCTGGCCAGCGCGTACATCATCTTGGTGGCCTCGGGAGTGACCCTCTCGATATGCACTTTAAAATTGTGCGATCGATCAAAGGTCACCTCCAAGTACTTGAAGCTAGTCGCTGGGGGAACCAGCTGACCGCCGACTGGCAACCGCAATGGGGGGCCCAGCCACCTCCGGTTGCCCAGGAACACCTCGGTCTTTTCCGGGGCGATCCTGAGCTTCGCCGACGCCATCCAGTCTTCCACGGACCGCATACAGCTCTGGATACGGGTACCCAGTGCGTCGCGGTCGGAGCACACCGAGAGCGCCTAGTGTGCCACGGAATACGACTATTAGAATTCAATTGTTTTTACATTTCATCGATCTGAGCGGTTGCACTGTTTCATTATCACAATATTCTATATCATATTTGGGGTATTAAATAAACATTTATTTAAAAGGTCAACAATTACAAATGTTTAATTTTAAGTATACAATTACTTCTAACACTGCCTGTGATAGAGCATAAGATCGGCTGACGAAAAGCTACTGTCTTATACAGTAGTAAAGAGAGACCGCTTCTAACTCAGGAGCTCCGAGGGGGGAGCGGGGGAGGGTGAACCGAGAGCGAGGGGAAGGGGCACGAGTGGTGGGGGTCGGTATTTATTACCTACGGTCGGTAAGGTAGGATGCAATTATTACCTACGGTTGTTAAGGTACAGGGGAACACCACCGGTCGGTAATTATTAGTGATCGGTAAAAAAGAAAAACGCAAATTTTACATGTAACGAAATAAGCGCGTAAGGGTGGGGGAAACCGTCCTCTTCGCGCGCAGAAGTGGGGATGTTTTTTCGGGCCCCGCGGGTTCCCTCTCTCTCTCGCGCCCAAGTATTTTCTTCTTCGCACTCATGCCCCGTGCAACATATAATATTACATTACAATCTTTGACGCAGCCATCGGTAGGAACGTCTCGGGACGATGGCCTCGAGCAGAAGATCCAAAAACGCAAAGTTTGGAAACTACAATCCGGCAGCAAATCTTTTATTTGCGCAATACAATTTCTCAAGAACTAAATATCAAATAAAACGGTAGAGGTGACATCATTCGTTGGCGGTGAGAATATTGGAGAACGTGCGAAGGAAACATTACACCGGATGAGAATATGATATGGTAGGAAATGCGCTAGAAAGAAAGACACATATATCCAAGCTATTTTTTTTTATAGATAACTGTATTCCATATAAACCTAATGTTAACAATTCAGTCAATTTCCAAAAAAATAGATACATTTTTTATTTCTGGTATTTCAGCCACCAGTTGTATAATTTAAATACATTTTGTAAAGCGCAATTCGTTACATAGTTTATGCATCGCATGGTATTAGTGTTACGAGCCAGGGCGATAGCGACGCGCGTGTGAGCTCTGCGAGTGGGTTGAATTCAAGAATCGGAGAAGATACGATTAGTCCTGTTTATTTCAATGGATCCAAAGATTGAGGATGGAGTAGAAATCGCAGACGACTCTGACGCGAAGTCAGATAGCTGCTGGGAATTGGTATCTCCCAGCAAAGGGTAACCATAGGGTCGGTATCTCCCAGTAAATGGTAACCGTTGGGAAGGTTAGGTAAAGAATAAGAAAGGACAGATTGGTATCTCCCAATTAAGGGTAACCGTAGGATCGGTATCTCCCGGTAAAGGGTAACCGTTGGGAAGGTTAGGTAAAGATTGAATCGTATCGTTGGAATATAATACGCGTCGTGGATAAAGCCTCGCAACTATTAATTCTAAACAAATAATAACTCGAGCGGTAAAGTTATTATGTTGTGGGGTCGTTACACTGGTTAGGATTGCTTATTCCAATGGTGAAAGTTTAATAATGATTTAATAGACCTTTTAAGGTTAACAAATGATTATATATTCAAAACTGAATAATTCTAATAATACAATTGTACAGTGTCGTGTTGTCGCGGTTAGTGTATGAATTTAATTACCTAATTGTTGCACGGTGTTAACGCACTGGCGATGCGGGGGTCGAGAATGCTTCTATGCCGTAATAGATTTTGTACCGTTCTCGCAGATCTATATGGTTAATGTTGATCGAAAGCGATCTGAAGCCCGATCTCACTGAAGCGCAACTCTGAAGACGATCGACGTGACTTTATCAAGTAACTCTTTCGTACTAATCCCGCGAGTAACGAAAATCATGGGTTTATATACCCCTAGATATTGGTGGGGATACGTCAGTGATTCCCATATATGGAAATTTGGCGGTTGAGATTTTCGTTACTCAGAGGTGAACATTTGTGTGGCTTTAGGGAAAGTTTAGATAAGGGTTACCCATGCAACGCTAGTTAAAAGATGATTCTGAGAAAAGTATGGTACAGCTGCAGGATCCACTTCGGTAAGACCAGACTCCACATTCCAAGGGGTAAATAAAATAAATGAACGCGAGCTTCGAAAAGAACGGGTGTGCATACGTAACATCCCCCCCCCCCCCCAAGATGAAACATCGCGGTTTGCGTGATGCTTTCACCTTAGAAGGGAGCGTTAATGAATTGTAGATGTGACGGGTGTAGTGTAGTGTAGTAACATTAGTAACATCAAGATTTTTCAAACACGTGATATCTTTGTAATCAGCATCCATGGTCTCAATAGTTATATTCGCATTTCTATCAAGTAGATTTTTCAACCAGTCACGTTTATGGATTCCTTTGACATATGCGATAGGCCATGCATCGTCATCGACTATTGCCGTTTTAATCAATCGTTTCGCCATACTGTATGGAACGAAGCCATCTTCCCACGACAATCCATGATGATTTGCCGTCACCCAAGAAGCACGAGATTTATCGGCTGCCGATAGTGAATTCCATGGATACGGGCTTTTGAAAATTTAATGGGTAAGAACGGTTCCTTTTCTCAACACCGCCACTTCCTTTACGATAAACCTGGTTCTGTCGGTGAACCCTTGTATGTTAACAAACGTTGTTACCATCGTGACAATATCTTTGAAACTACGCCACAATGCGAGGTGTTCATCTCTTACATATTACAAATATTGCTGATGCTGCAGTTTATGTGAGTTTGCGCACAACATTGGACAATGGACAGTATTCGATGACGCGATCATGCAAAAGAAGACAGTATGCGGTAGTATTTGCTGGCACGTTTTCTTTGCAATCAAATTCTATCCGCACATCTACGGTGGCGCTCTTGATTGATTCGTTCTGTCGCGAGCAATCGATGACTACAAACGGCTCATGCAACAAAAAGTTGTCCGTGTTGCAAAGCGTTTCGTAACAGTCGTATCCGTAATACGCTTTACGAAAACGTGCATACATATAAAAAAAAATAGCATATCTGTTTCTATCAAAATCAAGATTCAAGTCATCGTATGGATAAAAGTCAGAGTTTAAATAAAGTTTCACGTTGGTCAATTTACATGCATCGAAGTTGCTCGCATCTTTAGACATGATATTCTTTCGACCAGTCTGCAGTGCAAAAATGACGTATCGCCAAGATCGTCAAAGATCGGTTCGCCTCCAATGTTTAGGATATTAGCCATTTCGTACAACGAAACCCAACGATTTCAGAAATTCAACATTCGATCCAGTCAGCTTCGCAGGTGATCGAATTGTCTTCTCACCCAATAGTTTTAGACAGCCAATATTCGATACAGTGACTTTCGCAGGCGATCGAATTGTTTTCTCTTTGTTTTCACGTGTCGTCTGCTCCGCTTCATTCAACACAAGCATCTCCCACTACGGCCGTTGTCTCCGTACATGGAGTCGAACGGTGATCTGCTCCCCTCGAAAATCTAGCAATTGACCGTCTTGATCCACGACGCGAATCGTCAAATCCGAAATGCTTCGTGCAGTGATCGGAAGGTAAATGATCTGTGTCGGTCTTACCGATATCTTATATCCAGGTGGAACGGCAGACGAAAATTCGTGTATCGTGTGCACGCTCTTTTTATTGCTGTAAGCACCAGCCGTCACGTTGCATTCAATGCGAATAATATTTACGTTCATTATATTGATTGGCACATCCGATTCGTGCCATTTTCGCGGTTGCAGCAACCGAATCGTCGAAAACCCCAGTAACGAGCCAATAGTATTGGGTTTGGTAAAATTAATGCTCTAATCGTACATGATTTCGCTCTTCATCGTATTGTTGTTAGCTCTAAGTATCAAGGGGTTACCCTCATTACCCTGCGAAAGCGATCGTCGCAAATACATGTGAATGTCATCCAGCTCGTAAGATCCTTCAGGAATAATGATTTTCTTATCATTGTTATCGTAGTAAAATTTATTATTCGACAAATTTACATTCGGTATCGTGTAATAAGTCTCAAAGTCCGTAAGACCGAGCTCGTAATCACCATCGCTCAGATCGATGGGCGGAAAATAGCTTACTGCGAGAATACTACTTTGGCCGGTGAGCGTTAACGTCAGCGACATGTTCAAACGAATACTGGAGTTAAAATGTGCAATGACTCCCCTTAAATTGATTGTCAACCGTCTGCAGAAACTGCAAACATAGCTGTTCGCAATTGCTCTGATTATAGCGCTGATAAGGCATGTGATTATACTCGATTACGCTATTCTTGAAATACTGTATCAGTTCCCTCGGCGGTTGAAGATTGCCAAAACTATCGAAATATATGGTGCGAGTTCCCCGTTTTGCGTACGCAACCCAATGAGAACCAGGTCCCTCGAAAGTATAGAAATTTACGATTCCGCTCTCGTTCCTGTGTATCCCATCTGTTGGTAAAGTATTGTGCATAAAAATACCCCTGAAATATGGAATACGCATACGCTTTGCCAGATGCTGTAGTTGTACGTTGGTGGTTACACATTTGGGCATTTTAATTTTGGCGTTTTTTTTTTTCTCTTTGGAACTCCTCGTCCGCGTTTGTACGGCGTGAGATAAAGTCCACGACCTTCCATAGCACGATTGTGCCGTTGCATTTCCTCCAGCTGTTTTCGCCTAGACTTGACGTCATTCACGACCTTAGCCACGCCAACAGCACCACCGGTTAACGCTCCTATAGCTGATAACGCAGGTAAGAGAAACGGGAGGATACCGCCACGCTTTGCTATCGGTAGAACTCGCTCCCCCTTGTTCTTCTTACTACGACTCTTTTTCTTCTTGAGCCCCATTCCAAGCTTCGTCTTAGCTTTCATCGCAGTCCAAACAGCTGCAGCAGTCGCCCTTTCGCCGAATGTAGCGTCCTTCGCAGTTATGCACTGGCGTGCTCGATCACCTAAAATTCGATCTGCCTCGTGACGATTGGTCAAATCTTTGTTTCGAGAGTACGCAATATCCTGTTCTCTACAGGCTGCATCCAACGGATTTATACCTCGATCGCCGCGTGCTAAACGTTTGTCTAGGCGTGTATCCGGGCCATAAAAGTGATACCCTGGTACGTGTAGCTCAAACGGCAATTTGTTTATCACCTTGTTCAATAGTCCTGCTCCCCTCCTTTTATGCGTAGAAAACAGTCTTTTTTCATAGGCGTTGGTCCGTCTATGTGCGTACGTTGATCTGGACGATTGTAATGCAAGAGACATCTACGATAAGACTGGACTTCAGGATCAGCTCTTCTATGTTTCGGCAGTTTATCCCACGCGTAATGAATGTCGCTAGCGACCCGATTCAAGAGTACTATCTTTGGCACCTATTCCAATTGCTCCACAGTCAAGTCGAACAGTGTATCACCATCGATTAGTATGAAAGCCATTTCTACACTGGCTGATACGTCTGGGTCACGCTAGTATAAATACTCCCCAACATCGACACATACCTTTTCTTTCATTTTTTACCACAGCTACGATGCGGTTCGTGCGCCAATCACCTGCGATTAAAGTGACTAATGTAGACAAAAAGGTACAGTCTGAGAAAGAGGTACGCAAACACGGAAATATGCTACCGACCTCTATACGTGGTATCATCTGCGGCCCATCGAATTGCGGCAAAACGATCGTGCTGATTAGTTTGTTAGAAAGTCCGCGCGGTGTTCGCTTCGAAAACGTATACGTGTACTCGAAATCATTGCAACAACCGAAATATCGATTTCTAGAAAATATATTCTCGTCGATAGACGAAATTGGTTATTTTACATTTTCGAATAACAGCGACGTCGTTCCACCGAGCGAGGCATTTCCGAATTCGATTTTTATCTTTGACGACGTGGCAAGCGATAAGCAAAACGCGGTAAGAGAATACTTTGCAATGGGTAGGAACTCGGACGTTGACTGTTTCTATCTTTGTCAGACATATGTGAAGATTCCGAAACATCTGATACGCGACAACGCGAACCTGCTGATCATGTACAAACAAGATGGTACAAATCTGAAACATGTATACAACGATCATGTAAATACTGACATGTCTTTTGAGAATTTCTGCAAATTGTGTACCGCTTGCTGGCAAGAAAAATATGGATTTGTAATGATTGACAAAGACAGTGCTTTATGGAATGGTCGCTATAGAAAAGGATTTAATGGCTTTGCAATATCGTAACACGTCCAGTTATCTCCGATACGTTGAGAAAGCAGTGTTCCAACATGAGCAGTAACAGCGTTGAAGATCGTGAGAGGATAGCGAAACAGATTGCAACAACGTGCGATTTGATTCGCAGAAAGTATCGTGAATTGAAAACTGGTACAATTGACGAAGAGATTGCGTTGGAAAAACACTTTAAACCTGTTACTGAACCACTGAAGACAACAACACATCAGCAACACGTTAAGAAATTATGATCTACACAATAACACAGATATCGGAAGCGAACCATTATCCACTCCGAATATCAAGGAATCGGATAAAATACAATCAAATTTGTGGTTAAATTTCTCGAAATCGCCAAATATAAAAAAATCAAGATTAA
Organism: Hylaeus volcanicus; assembly: GCF_026283585.1. Taxonomy (NCBI): domain Eukaryota; kingdom Metazoa; phylum Arthropoda; class Insecta; order Hymenoptera; family Colletidae; genus Hylaeus; species Hylaeus volcanicus. Next base: position 186,245 of record NC_071979.1, read on the forward strand.
GTAGTTTACCCGATATGAACCCGAGATGATAGTCTCTACACCGACCTCTACACCGATTAAGACAGTACCAATAACAACAACAACAACAACAACAACAAATCGCTTAGCAAACGAAGATGTTTTTGAAAGTGAAACAGCTATTTCTCCACATCTGATCGAAGTCAATTGCAAACGCCGGAAGGCGGAGAAACGGTACGGTAATCATCTAGGTCCACTGAGTCAAAAATACATCGCACCTGTATTACGCGGCGACGTAGACGTTGGTATGGATTACGTGTACGGTGTTTATCTCACCAATGATGGACTGATGCTCGGTAACAAACATGTTGACGTGGACAATGCGGATAACATAATTATCGATGGCATATGATATTCGGGGACACCCGGCCTTTATAAACTGATATTCAAGAAAGCTCCAGATAACGACATTTACACTGAGGCTGATGAACGCAAATACAGGGACATACTGCTGACAACGAGTGGACATAAGCACAAGCACAATTCGTATGGTCAAACATTAGGCAACAGAGGATACAAGTATAACCATGTAATCAAGCCTTTATTCCAAGATAAAAAAGTTGGAAAAGGCATACCGTGTTCCATGAGATTAACCAAAAATAACATTGATTACGTTCACTGGAACGATCCCAACGAACTCGTAGATCGGCTTCGATTGCTCGAGGCTTCGCGTCAAGCCGGTCACAATGCTCACGACAATGAGATGCTATCGATTATCGAGGAACTTCGCGAGGCAGAATTCATTATAAATTAAGCTGCACCTTGGCGATACAGTCAATCGTCATTAAAATGTCAATCAATAAGTTCGGGTCATCGATTGGAAGAATGGAGTCATACTATCACTGGAATGGAGTAGTCAGAAAATTATGTACGCGACAACGCTATTTGTGTTGTCGGCACCAATTATGACGCACCGCCTGTAGAGGATGGCGATGCTATCAACAAGCTGTACTTGCACGAAAACATGGCAGTTATAAAAAGTCGACAAGACGTATTCGACAAAAAGATGATTATGTTTCAAAATTTCGTTCAGAGCTTGAAAGATGAGCTGAATAAATTAGAGACGGATATTACCGAATTCCGAAATCTAATGTAGACGCATCAATAGCTGGACATTGAGACTATTTACCGACCGACAGACTGGTCAACCGATCGATTAACCGACCGACATACCGGTCAACCGACCGACCGATCGACCGACCAACCGTTGCGTTGAGCACCGATTTGATGTTTGATAAGACGTGTACGTCAAGTCTTTGGGTCAGTGTCGAGTCATACATGGCTGCGAAGAAAACTCCCAGTACCGAGAAACGGCGTCTCGTGGAAGAATTGCATGCTCCGACGAGAAGAAATTTTCCCCGAAGACACGTCGTAGTACATGGGTACGACGACTTATGGCAAGCGGACGTGGTCGAGATGCGACCTTACGCGCGGTATAACAGAGGCTTCCATTACATACTCACTGTTATCGATGTGCTGAGTAAGCATGCATGGGTCATACCTCTCAAAATCAAGAGTGGAAATGAAGTTTCTACAGCGATCGGAAAGATAATCCGAAACAGTGGAAGGTATCCGAAAAATTTGCAAACCGACAAAGGAAAGGAATTTTACAACGCAAATGTGTAAAAACTTTTGTCAAAATACAACATAAATCATTCAACATAAATCATTATTCAACGTATTCAGTGATGAAAGCGTCAGTCGTCGAGCAGTTCAATCGTACGCTCAAGAACGACATGTGGAAACTGTTTACGCTTAATGGAAGTTATAAATTGATCGACTCGCTGCAGCAACTCATATCAAATTACAACGCGCATAAGCATCGAACTATCGGCATGCGACCAATTGACGTTACATCAACAAACGCCTCGAAGCTCTTAACAACGGTATATAATCACGTAAAGATTGCCGCTTCAGCGGCAAATTCAAAACAATTTTTGAAAAAGGTTGCACAACTAATTGCTGTACTGAAATATTTACGATCGCCGAGGTTCAGAAAACTAATCCCGCAACGTATCTGCTGAAAGATGTTTATGGAAAACCAATTGCTGGAGTATTCTACGAACACGAGTTGCAACGCGTTGCCGACGCTGATGTATATCTTGTGGAAAAAGTGTTACGTCGGAAAGGGAATAAGGTGTACGTGAAATGGTTAGGATTGAATAGTGCACACTATTCATGGATAAATAAAGATAATGTATTGTAAAAAATTAACATTTTTTAAAATTAAATATTCAGTTTTATACATATACTAGCATTATTAGTTACCTTACAGTGTTTTTATTTACAACTAAATATATATGTACATCTATTAAAATCAAGGTAAAAATGATTTACAAAATACATATACTGATATATCTAAAGCGGTATTTTATAATGACCCCACGGCAATGTATCCGTTGAGTCGGATATACCGCTTATTGTCGTACGGACTCAGAGCGATTTTTGATTCTGCCATTGCGTATACTTTGTGTAATTTTGATCTTATACATGTCTGATTACGAATCATTTCAATTTCGTTTCGTAGGCACTGCGTGTAGTTGTTGAAAGTTATCATCCTAGAAACAACGTTACTTTTTACACCTTTCGCGTTTTTCGTATCTTTTTTACCATCTACACGCAGTGCATACATTTTCGCTCTGAGCCCAACAAATTCTGTCATTATGCCCCCATTGTTTTCGTCTTTCATCAAACCGGGGACTTTTTTGTTTACAATCGGTATATCGTAAACGTCCCCTACCGAATAATCGCTGGTATCAAATCGATTACTATCGCGTTTTATAGTATCATAAATATTCTCGCACTCGATGTGGTAAATTAAACTATCCGTATCGGTGTATATAACTTTACATTTATCGCCATGTGTGGGTAACATGTAATCGTGATGGAATTCATACAAACAAACCTTAGATATATCCAGTATACACATACCCACATAGATTGGTTTGTTGAACTTCACCGCAAGCTTTCGCAGTTCGATGTCAACTAAGTTTTCCGAAAACACGCTACGGCTGTGGAAATTTGGTTTTGCGATCATTGCCTCCGCACCATATCTTCCTTCCCATTTTGTTACCGCATTGTTCATCAATTTATACAAATTCTTTTCAAAATCGTTTCTAGCGAGAGTTTTAAACTTTGTATTTAATTCTATGTAATCGCGGAGCCAGGGTGATTGTGCGAATTGGAGGACGCGGTGTATCTTTGTAATACGAATACCACGTCGCGTGCATTGCTGCAGGTTACGATAGTGGATAACGTAGCGCTGCTTATCGTATAGGGTTGCGAGCAGCTTGTCCTCTCTTTTGCCAGGTGGTTTCGCACGTGTGGGACAGAACGGCAGGTCCGCGTGAATGTCGTGCAAATGTTGCGGATATTCTAGATCAACCTCTAGAATATAACCCGTAGGCGAATCGGCAGCAATCGAAGACACGTCAAAGTTTGCATCGTTGTCGACCCATTGAAATTCTGCATATGGCAATGGTTGACACATTGCCCACCCATACAGATTATTCACATCAAAGTACACCAAGTACGACGATGCTTTCGATGGATTGTACGACTGCATGTACTTATTATTGGCTTTCGCGTATCTACCTGAACAGTGACTTAATCCGCCGCATATACCGCGTTCGATAAACAGGACCATGTCGATATCTGATAGTAATTCGAAATTAACTTTTGTATGCTTCAGCATGGCATCCCACGTAAAACAGGGCAGAGTGTAATAATACGCGGGATCGAGTCCGTAACTTGTTATACAGCTTTCACGAAAATTTTCAAAAATATCCGCCAACAGCAAAACATCTGTTTTCAAATACAAATCGCTATACGCGCCCAGTGTTTGATTGGAAAACCGTGTCCATACGTTCTCGGCGTGCGCGTACTCGCTCTCCGATACTGTATCCCCCGTCAAGGAACTGTAAAATGATTCGCGCAATGGCAAACATGATTGTTCCAACTTTTCGGCACAGTCAATGTACTCGTACGGAAAAACACCCTTTCGCGTCAATAATTCGAAATCTTCGGAAGACAAATTTTGAAACTTGGTTCGTAAAATTCTTAATTTGCTTTTATCTAAGAAAGACGCTAATTTATCGAGACTAGTACTCAAGAATTTGTATGAATCGATGAATCTCAATTTTATACAATTTCGCGACGGTCCATTTGACGGTCGACTGACGGCACCCTCGAAGGCTGTAGCTATTTCTTCGATAATAAAATGCGAATCGTAACCGGACAAATTATGAAAAACTATGGGAATGTAAAAAGAGTTTTTATAATTTAGATTACAATCGGAGTGCGCGGGACCTCTGTACCGACCGGTTAGATGGCAATGATCGCGAACCCTCGTATCGTTTTCTCCAAATAGTTTTTCGCAAATGTGACAATGCGTCGCGTTGCGAAATGCCTCCTGCTGTTCGCTCGTTAAATCATCCATTTGTATGTTATTTGATAAAATTGATTTAACAAAATGTGCCAAATTCTTTAATTCTTCGACGAACCAGGAAACACAATTCGCATCACGACGACATTGTTACGCCGACAAGGAAGAATCTTACGCGCAATGAACATAATATGCAATACTAAATACTTTATGATGCTGGTATGTGGATCTTGGCGCTTCTCGATCAGTTTTCTCCAGAATGCACTCGAGGTCGGCGTACACCACAAATGGAAGTCGCTCTTTCCGGATGTAGTTGTCGAAGCTGAGCCATTTGCTTTCATCATCTGGTAATACGATTGCGCATTCGTTCATCTTCTCGCAATCTACGGTGTGAGCTTCCAGCTTCTCACTCGAACTGAAGTAGTGCAAGCATCTGCAATAAAAAGACATAAATTTTTTTCAAACATAACATATTTAAAAAATAAAAAAGAATTATTAGTATTATATACATAGCTATCGCAAAAGTATTTTCGATGATTCTTTTTACTCAATTGTGAGCTCACGAGGCGAGACAAGTTTTTGATCCACGCGAAATGTCCCACGCCGTTTGCTCCTTCTAAATACAGCAAATTGACATGTCTCTCCATCTTCCGTGTGACGAGCCGTATCGGTAGAACCTTCTTTTCTTCAGTGGTGTAGACGTTGATGGAGATGCTGTTGACGTGTTCAAACTTTTTAATTTGGTTCAATGTCATTGGAAATTCGATATCCTGGATATTCAACACTGTTGAATAATGAGGATATACCGATGCCCGACATGCGTTCCTTTCGGTTGGATGCAGAGCAGCCACTACTGACCACGCGAAACTTGCATTGTCGTTCGAGCATAAGTTGATTACAGCTCTCTTTAGTTGTATTTCTCGCGGTAATTGTATGGTACATCCAGCATGCAGCGGCATATATTTATTCACGTTAACAATTAAATTGAGTATACGCGAGAGCGCCCATCCGCTATTCCGTTCTTGAAATTCTTCCAGCGATGCTAGGGTGGGTTCGACGACGCGTTGCTCGTACCACTCGTCGAGATTGATCTCGCCAAAGATTTCACAGTTCTTCGTGCTGATAGTCTTGTCCGAGCGTTTATCACCCGCTACAAACTCTCCATTAAACGCGGTATTCACTTTTAATGTCTTATGTTTCACCAATACACCCCGTATATGCTCGAGCAGAACGTCTCTCGCATCCTGAAGAAAGTTACGCGGTTCGATGTAGTGCGAATTTAAAACAGCGCCGGTTAATACGCGACTCTCGAACGCAGTGTCTATTTCACGCCACAAGAGTCCAGTGCTTGAATGGCCGGCACCTTCGTATACGAAACGTCTGCGTAACGAATACTTTAGACTATCGAGACGCGCGATACGAGCGATCAACGATTGTTGAACGCCGATCGATAATCGAGGGTGTTTTGCTCGACTATGTTCTTCCAGCGACTCGAGGCACTCGTTGCATCGTTCTTCCCATGCGAGGTATTCTTCTTGCGAAGTCAATCGATCGGCCTCGTCCCACAATCGACTTTCCATTTCCAAGAGTTCTTCCATGGTTGCACTCACTTCTTCGCTGGGGGGCCGTTACAGAACGGTTTGGATGCAGTTGAATCTGCAACACAATTTTTATAGTCTAGGTCACGTGATTTTGTCACATGATATACCCCTACTATGATGTCACTGCCTGCAGATTTTCGTAATCCCCTCATATTCCGTATCGCTGTTTTCGTATGTTTTCCTGAGAATCAATCCACTGACGTATCAATTTATTAGAATGACTCCGCGATGATGAGGGTCTTATTACGTATAAAAAAAATTAGATCACGCGCTACGCAAAGGTGTGTATGCTAAAAATAAATGTGGAAATGTGTGTGGGAGATTTGCTGTTTCAGCATTTTTTTTTTGGTCCATCTGACAAAGAGTGGGGGGTGTTATATAAAAATGTCTAAACGCATTTTTTTAATCATTGTTCGCAACATCGTTCTATCGCCTCGTATTGAAACATCAGCGATGTGGTCCCATAGTGAAATCGCTCGAGCAATGCGAAAGAATCTTCCGAACAAGGAGTTCAACCATTAACAAAGAAATCGCGCACACAGTAAGTTCTTTGACAACATATTGCAAAATATGCAGTCAAAATTCAATATCCTTTATCATTTTTTGTTTCTCTTGTCAGTGATAGCGATAATGTTCATTCGGAACGTAGAGTAACACGCGTGGTGCGTATACTGAGGAGGAGATATCCCCTGACGGATACATTCTACAAGTATCTCGACATCAGGGTTCGAATAGGTGGTTCCTGCGACGTAGAGCTGGCTATAGGGGACTCTCGAGGAAACGAAATTAAATTTTCTATGGATACGTGGGAAGATCTACTACGAAAGATGCATAACATTCTGCAGATTTTTGCTGATACATCGGGAACCTCGAGCGAGCCAATAAGCATTAATGATGTAACAGTTAAATTCCGACAACTATACGACGTAAAACTCGCAAAACTCTCAAATTCTACCGTCTCTATGTTCATGAGTGATACAAACCGTACAAAAATTGTTCGCTTTCGAATATTGTATCGATCACATGTACAGTTGGCTGTCTGAAAACTTGTACCTGGTAGAATCTAAGTACAACAAGTTTATAGAAATAATACAAAATGCTGAAATTAAGGATTATGCAAAGGCAATTGTTGAACATGAAAATTTTGACCGTCATTCATTGATTGACTCTGAATTGTTAGCATTAGGTTTAGATATAATGCTGGAATACAGTTTTCAATAAAAAAGAAATAACTTGGATATATGTGTCTTTCTTTCTTTCTAGCGCATTTCCTCCCATATCATATTCTCATCCGGTGTAATGTTTCTTTTGCACGTTCTCCAGTATTCTCATCATCAAAAGAATGATGTCACCTTTACCGTTTCTTTAATATCTAGTCCTTGAAAAATTGTATCGCGCAAATAAAAGATTTGCTGCCGGATTGTAATTTGCCAACTTTGCGTTTTTGGAACTTCTGCTCGAGGCCATCGTCGCGAGACGTTCCTACCGATGGCTGCGTCAAAGATTGTAATGTAACATTATATGTTGCACGGGGCCTGAGTGCGAGAAAGAAAATACTTGGGCGCGAGAGAGAGAGAGGGAACCCGCGGGGCCCGAAAAAACATCCCCACTTCTGCGCGCGAAGAGGACGGTTTCCCCCACCCTTACGCGCTTATTTCGTTATATGTAAAATTTGCGTTTTTCTTTTTTACCGATCACTGATAATTACCGACCGGTGGTGTCCCCCACTACTTTAACGACCGTAGGTAATAATTGCATCCTACTTTACCGACCGTAGGTAATAATTACCGACCCCCACCACTCGTGCCTCCTCCCCCTTGCCCCCCTCGCCATCGGTTCCCCCTCCCCCGCTCCCCCGTCGGAGCTCCAGAGTTAGAACCGGCCTCTCTTTACTACTTTATAGTTTTGTCACGAAGAGAATAGCATGTTTACATATATTCTACAAGTTCTTGGAATTGTAGCCTTCGATATTTCGTAAAACTGTAGAATATACTTTTATATGATGTAAACAATAACATTATGAATGAAAGAAGACAAAACTCAAGACTTATATAGAATTTTCATCGAATTTTGCATATGTCTTATAGTTTGGTCGCCGTCTGTACTATCTGAGAGGGTTTGATGTATTTGTTTTAGCGCTGCGGGGAAGGGTCAATATTGCATACAGTTAATGTATATACTACATACCTACATGAAAATACTGTCTGAGTAGGTTTAAAACATTCTTTTTTGCGGAGACTGGGGTGGAAATATTGGTTACTGCTAATGTATATACTCTCTCTATGAAAATACGGTCTGAGGACATTGACGCGGCCACCTAGCGCGTAGCCTTCGCTATCACGGCCGCTCTAACGGTATACGCGCGCTCTGATTGGTCGGGGTTTTCTGTTAATATCTCCTTAACGAAGCCTCAGACAACATTTTCGATAAGGAGAAAATTGTTTCAAATCACCTCCCGAACCACCCCTTTCAAGGTGTTACAACATTTTTGGGATACCTTGTATATAATGATAGCAATAATTTAAGGGTGTATGTTTTGTCACTCGAACAGAAAGTTAAACCAAGTTGGGTAATTTTAAATGTAAGTAATTTTTAATTTTGCGCAAGAATACGAAAAAGTTATTTAACGAAATTTAATATACAGGAAATAGAAATTATTTCATACTTTTAAGCAATTATATCTAGAACTGGTCAGTATTCATATCAATTAACTAGAAATTATTTCATACTTTTTAGTGCAATTTTAATACTTTTTCAAAGTCGGTTTTATTTGTTTTCTAAACATTTTTTTATTTCACACTTTTTAGAGGCAATATATAACCAAAAGATTTCATACAATAACAATAGTTATGAACAATATGTATATTGTTGCACATGGGATCATTGGGAATACATGGCCAACTAACTGTGAAAAGATTCATCTCGATCGGTAAATTCCTTGTCGAATTACATCAATTAACAGGAATTTTGCAATAACAATAGTTATAAATAATAATAAAATTCATAAATTTTTGCAAATGTGATCATCGCAAAAATCCTTCCGGCAACAAAATGTAAGGGTTTTCGTCGATTTCATCGATTTCTGGATGAACATACGTTAAATAGTACTCTTCTTGAGATATTTTTGCAAAAATATTGGGTAAACAATGACAAACCGCAAAATGTTTTGATAACCGGACCAACTAGGAGACATGCTTTACAAGATGCAAAAGGTTTGATCTCGATCGGTCAAACCATCTCCGGCGTAATCGGAGAATGGACATTAAAAAAAAAAAATATGTGTCGAATTGACTAACCTCCTTCTTTTTCGAAGTCGGTTAATTAAATAAATAGTATTCCACACAGGTAAAACCGCGGGACCCAGGTAGTATATATCAGACTTGCCTTTCAATAAAATAATTTTTTGGAAAAAAAATGTAACCGACTTCAAAAAAAGTACAGTGAAAAGTATGAAATAATTTCTAGTTAATGTATATAAATACACACTAGCTCTAGATATAATTGCTTAAAAGTATGGGAAAATGCAGTGAAAAGTGTGAAATAATTTCTATTTAAACTGCATTGTTATTCACCATCGTTTGATGAATTTGGTTAAATTATTAAATACATCATATTAAATGCAATGCACCTTTTTCGGAGGCGGCGCAAAATTTAAAATTAAGTATATTAAAAATTGCCAAACTTGGTTTAATTTTCCGGTCGGAGAAACAAAAAGTATAGTCTTTAATTATTGCTATCATTACATCCACTTTAGACATCATATTCATTAACACTATTCAATATCGCTGCCCCTACCAAATACTATCCCAAACCTATTCAGACAGTATTTCCATGGAGAGAGTTTATACATTAGCAGTAATCAATATTGCCGCTCCTCCCCTCCAAAAAAGCCCCAAATCTTCTCAAATTATATTTCTGTGTACATACTATATACATTAACAATTAATTCCACATAGACAATAAACATGTATACATTGACAGCATTCAATATTGCCGTCTCTATCAAAAGCTAACCCAAACCAGAATTAAAAATTTTTTACATCTGCGCCGCCTCCGAAAAAGGTGCATTGCATTTAATATGATGTATTTAATAATTTAACCAAATTCATCAAACGATGGTGAATAACAATGCAGTTTAAATAGAAATTATTTCACACTTTTCACTGCATTTTCCCATACTTTTAAGCAATTATATCTAGAGCTAGTGCGTATTCATATACATTAACTAGAAATTATTTCATAATTTTCACTGTACCTTTTTTGAAGTCGGTTACATTTTTTTTCCAAAAAATTATTTTATTTCACTCTTTTTAGTGGCAATCTATATAGGTTTCATGCAATAACAACAGTTATGAGCAATATACAGGATGACCCAAAAACGTTGGAGGTCCTTGAAAAGACTTGTTTCGTGGGGGAGGGGGGATTGAAACAATTTTCCCTTAGCGAAAATGTTGCTCGAGCCTTCGTTAAGGAGATATTCCAGAAACAGAAACTCCCGACCAATCAGAGCGCGAATATGCCGGAGGAGCGCCTGCGGGGCCTATGCTACTCACGCTCTGATTGGTCGGAGGTTTTTGTCAATATCTCTTTAACGAAGCCTCGAACAACATTTTCGTTAAGAAAAAATTGTTTCAAATCATCCCCCCCCCCCCCCGAAACACCCCATTCAAGGACATCCAACATTTTTTGGACACCCTGTATAATTGCAAATGGGATAATCAGGAATACATCTGCAACTACATGTGAAAGGATTGATTGCGTTTGGTAAATTCCTTGTCGAGCTGCACCAGAGCATAGCAATTTCGCACCAACAATGGTTTTATAAACAATAAAAGTGTCCATAAATTTTTGCAAATGGGAACATCACGAATTCATGTATCATGAAATACGGAAGATTCCATCGGGCTCGGTAATTTCCTCACCGAGTTACATCATATGTATAATAGGAATTTTGCGATGACAACAGTTATAAGCAATACAGAAATTCATAAATTTTAGCATCTGTGATCATTGCGAAAACCTCTCCGGCAGCACAATGTAAGGGGTTTCATCGGTTTCATCGATTTCAGGCCAAACATACGTGAAATAGTACGCTTTTTGTGATAAAAAGTGATATAAAGTGGTACAAAATAAGACAAGGACAAATGTTTTGCTATGGGACCAAATGGCAAATGCTCTTCCAGATGCAAGATGTTTCAATCTGATTGGTCCATCCGTCTCGGAGTAAGAAGCAAAACAAAATGTTTCTGTTTAAAAAAAAAAAACGGGTAAAAAATGATAAATCACAAAATGTTTCTTTTACGCGACCAACTGGAAGAAATATTCGACAAGATGCAAGAGGTTTCACTCCGATTCATCAAGCCATCTCGGCGTAATCGGTGAACAGACAAAAAAAAATACATGTCGAATTGAGTAACCTCCTCCTTTTCGAAGTCGGTTAATAAAAAGAGAAAGCAGAAATCTTGTGTCCAAGTGTCGAGACTGGAAGTAAGGTCGTCACGTCGCATCACGACCACCCAGGTGACGTTAGGGTATGTATGTATGTATGTATGTATGTATGTATGTATGAGAGAAAGAGAGAGAGAGAGAGAGAGAGAGAGAGAGAGAGAGAGAGAGAGTGTCTCTTTTTATTTCGTACCTGTGTTCATAACAGCATCGCAACTCCTCTTGACTGATCCCGCACATATATTTTACGTATAATAAATATACAGGGTGGGGCAGTAACTATTACCACCTCAGATATCTTCGAAACTATTTGTTTCACAGAAATATTTGCTGAAATAAAATTGCACAGTTCGAAGGGCGCTATTCGGTGGCGATAATAGTTTCTTTGCAGATGGAGGTACTTCGGACATTTTAAGGCCACATCCATTTCTTTAAATGGATCGGTATGTTTTTGCTTCCGTATCACGATAGAGGATCTTAAACGAGTTCAACGACCTATTACACAAGGTCATTGAAGGTCATACAAAGTTGAGAAAGGCGATAATACTTACGGTTTTGGTAGTACATGAAACATGTTTATAGTAGGTGTTCGAAATGATGACCATCACTGTCAATGCACCGTTCACGTATCTGAAAACTGAAATACAATAAAAAGATTTCTTGAGCTGATTTCAACGAATAGTAGGCTATTTCTTTACAATAGTGCGTGGAAGGGACGAATTTCATTGAAATATCATAAACGCTCTGTCATAAAGGAGCGAAGAAAAGAGTCCGGTTCCCTAGGTTTTTCCAATGCAAAGTCGGGTACCCACTAATATCAGTTTTCTTTACCGGTAGTTTCCTACCTGTAATTTGAATATAGCAATGCTTCCGTATGCCGGCTGCCCCATTTCAGTTAAAACTGTACAAAATCTCAAAAACATGTTTCATGTTAGACAATAATGTTTTATATAAAAAAAATGTCCTTAAAATAACATTGAAAACGTCCACGCATTAAAAACTAGTATTGGGACTCTGACTCCCCACTCAAAATACTAAAGGACATGTATTAGCTTTTTTTTTTTTAAATCATATGTCTTCGAGATTTTTCGTAATCTCAGCTTAAATGGTACATCCCGTCTACCTAGTACGGGACATATCGTCTACGTCAATATTTAATTATGACCTTACTGTACGTTTCACTAAATCAGTTTTCAATCCAATAAAAATATATTCATTGTCAGTCTGATCTTTCCTGTGTAAAATAAAAAAGAAAGTCAGAGAATTCGTCGAATAGTTTGAGAGATAAATATTTAAACGTACAAGTCACTGTAACGAAAATAGGCGACAATCGCAGATCTATTCATAGATCTGATTTTGTGAATATAAATGACAAATTATTAGCATTTATACCATTATACTTTTCCATATAATTTTCGAACTCGGGCTGTTTGCGCAAACCGTCATGAGTCAGCCGAAATCAGAATGCCATCAGGAAGAGACGTCGCGATAGCCAGTGTTGTCTCTTTCTGGCGTGGGTTGCGTACGGAAACTGGCGCACGACCATTCTTTTGATGGGGACCGACAGCAGACGAGTAGCGTTCGTGCATGCTTAGGACGTGCGAGAACGCATAAACAGTACGAACTGACTGCTGCTGACTGTAGTATCCGTGCACCGAAACCGTTCGTGCGTAGAAAAATGCTCTCATGAGTACGAGGCTTAATACAGGTAAGTTTACGACATTATATACATTTGGCATTTTGCAGGTTATACGTGTACAATTTTGCTATATGACACACTGCCAGTGGTACTGTCGATATACACAGATACACATAAACTTCATACGAATCTTACGTTTCGTGTGGTCATCGCCCGATGCACAACGTACGAAACATTTCGTATTCGAATAAGCGTTTCCAATTCGCGGGTACTGTTTGAAGAGACATCATGTGCAAGTGACCAACTTGCGTATACCAGGGGACCTATTCTCGAGTCGTACGATCAGTTTTCGTATACGCAAGTTGGTCACTTTCACATGATGTCGCTTCAAACGGTATTCTCGAATCGAAAGCGCTGATTCGTATACGAAATGTTTCGTACCACACGAAACGCAAGTTCGTATGAAATTCGCGCATGCGCACTAATTTTAGCGTCAGTAATTGACGATCGTGCAGCGAAATTGAGCAGTATACCTGTACAACCTGTCCGCCTTCTAGGCGGATCGTTCGACAACGTGTCGATCCATTTGAGATACCGGATGATCAGTTTATAAAATTATACTGACTAAATAAATGTATGGTTACCGACGTTATAAATATCGTCGAAGAATTTGGGGAATCAGTCTCTCGGACGTCAGCATTACACTCTCAGACAAAGATAATTATATCATATTAATGCTTTGTCCACATGTATAGCGTTTACGAAAACAATAGTCTGATCGATAAATAAAATGTCGCACATTATTACTATAGTCTTTCTTTGATGTCTATAAAAATTCAATACGTTTGTAGGTATTAACAGCATTGCAATTCTTTGCGCAAGGAAGCTACCAATCAGACGTTGGACATAACATTTACACTTCCATTAGCCAACCATTCGTCAGTAGATGCATTCATAGTGTCATAGATGCTCTAAATCAGCAACACGTGCAAAATGAATGGTTAAAGTTCCCGAGAAATATACAGGAACTGCAAACTCTCAGACGTAGGTACAGTGTTATTTTTCGGAATTTTATGGTTTATTATCATATAATTGTAGTCCCAATACATTTTACAATTATAATGTTTGTGTAATGCATTATTTAGATTTTATCAAGGGCATGGATTTCCCGGTGTTATCGGATGCATCGATTGTACACACGTTGCAATCGTAGCACCTGGCATCAATGATCCGGAGTATCCAGAACATATATATGTAAATCGTAAAGGATATCGTTCCATAAATGTTCAATTGGTACGGTAATAAAATAATAAAACTGAAATAATAACATCATGACTATAAGAATATGATATCGCTGTTACAGGTTTGTGATCCTGATTTAAGGATAATACATGTGAATGCACGATTCCCTGGGAGTACGCACGATAATTATATTTTGAACAATACCAATATATTGCCAGCCCTAAAAAGTATTAACGAATATCATGGAAATGGTTTTTATCTTCTGGGTAAGTTATACTGCTTTTATAAGTAGCTACTAATTTTTGTATGAACAGAATGCAAATTCACAAAGTTTCCACTACAAGTTTCCTAATTCCCGAGCAGTGTATATTATTTAAAAAATTCCTCTGTTTTATGCGTTTCAATCGGTTAACATAAGTTTTTTCAACAACTGATAATCGATTTGGCACCTAAACGAAACACATATATCCAAAATGATAAAAACTGGTAGAGAATTAAGGAAATGGTTGAAATTTGGTGAATTTCCATCATCACTCATTGTACATAACTTGAGTCACACTTTTTCTATGAATTTCCATAGGAGATTCAGGATACCCATTGAGGCCATGGCTGCTAACCCCGATAAACGACACTCGGCCTGGAACACCGGAAGCTGTGTACTCCGATTGCTTAAAAAAAGCAAGATCATTAATTGAACGCTACAACGGGATATTAAAATTAAGATTTCGTTGTCTTTTAAAACATAAAGTACTGCACTACAATCCCAATACAGCCTCAAAAATCATCAACGCGTGCGTGGTATTGCACAATATGTGCATACAAAATGGACTCCCTGCGCCTCAGCAAGATGAAGAAAAGAATGAGGTTGATTTAGGAATTTATAATCATGTTCCTCAAGTTGAAGATTTGAATACAAATGTAAGAAGAGCGAATCCTGATTTAGCAAGAGGACGAGCGCTTCAACAGCATATAATTAGGTCCTTTTTTACTTAAGAAGGAGAATATTGTGTTCACATAGTATTTTTATTTTATAATATATAATACACCAATAATATACGAAATATAATACAGCAAACATACAGAAAAAAATATATATATTTTATAAAATTGTACTATTGTATTCAATTCTACACCGAAAGCCTTAATAATAGGATATCAGTCATTTTTATAACTACTTTATTATTACATTACTATTTTAAAGTAGATATGTACAGACACCTTAACTTGTATACAGAGCTGTAAAGTAATGATTACTTTTGTATTCATTACAATTTGAAATAATTACATTCGAATTCATCTAGTAAATGTTTTACCTTATACTGTTATGAAAAAATTATTTGTACCTCTTTTCCATTACAATTGCAATATCTTTCCACGTTACCCATGAGGTAATATTGACTAATCACTAAGAAAAATATGCATAACGTACATAGTTTAAGTAATTTTAAGTAATTCTTGAGTACTTTCTTTTTAGTAATTATGCAATACCTTATTCTTAATTTGTGAGTAATTCAATTACTTATAACTACCCAGAAAGTAATTAAAAGGT
>NC_071979.1:207122-310466 GCF_026283585.1 Hylaeus volcanicus
AAATTACACGATATTTTATTAAAATAATCTGTATACAATAGAAAGGTAGTTTCCATATCAAAACAAAAAATAATAAGTGTCTCCTACCGGGATCAAACCGCGTCCAGGGCAAAATATTAACTTCACAACTTGACACTCCACCCACATTTAAACATTTATTTTTCGAAAACGAGAGAGAGTTGCGCGTTCCAACTTTCACAGATTGTTCTACATACGTTTCTATACACAGGAAAAACTTCTGATTACAGAATTCGGTGCACACTTTGCGATGTCTTGTCAGTATCCTTAAATAATTACCTTCAATATTCAATGTCACTTTGCTAAACTGTTCACGATTTGACGTTTTCGACAGAAGTGACGTACGATCCTGACGGCGTTCGCGACGACACCTCCAGGTCCCTTTTGGCCAGCCCCCTTGAAGCCCGGATGGGGGGCATGCCTGCGTTTGGGGGTCCTCGAAGACTTGTCGATGCCCCGAAATTTCCTTTACGATCGAAGGATCCGTTACTTCTAATACTTCTAACTGATTATTCATTAAATAATTTTGTACTAATTTGCTACGATGAGAACTACACACAACTTTATACAACTTCACACCACATACGATTGTGAGTATTTCTGCTTAAGGGGTTAGTCGCAATCAGGAAGAGGAAAAACGACATTTCTTTGTGATTTTTTTTTAGTTATTAAATAATAATTTGCATTAGTAGCAATTAAGTATATTACAAAGCATGTTTTAAAGAACCAAAGAACATTTTTTGTTTTAAGAAACGTTTAATTTATATCGTCATAACAGCCGATGACGTAGACGATGATTTAAAAACGTAGGTTTGCGGTGAGCAAGATTTCTCTACACTGGTTTACCTGAAAAAAACAAAGGTAGATTTCAAAAATAGGTTAGTCTAGCGGGTCCCTGAACGAAGGATTTTGGAAAAAATTAATTTAAAACAAGATGGCCTACATTTGAAGTTGATTTTCAATTTTTTCACTAAAATTAAGCGATTCGATACAGGATAAAAAAAAAGTATACAAGAAAATAAAAAATCCTTCGTTCAGGGACCCGTTAGTCTAATATATTTTCTAAATCTACCTTTAGTTTTGTTTCCAGGTGCGCCAGTTTGAAGAAATCTTGCTCATCGCAAAGCAAGTGGCCACCCACGCCATCGCCTGTTATGACGAAATGAATTAACCTTTTCTTAAAACAAAAATTCTTTTATAATTCTTTAAGACATACTTTGTAATATATGTACATTTCATTAATAAAAATTATTATTTAATACCTTAAAAAAAAACACACAAGAAACTGTCCGTTTCCATTTTCCTGACTGCGACTAACCCCTTAAACTTCAAACAGCCTAGATAAAACTTTTCATTCATTATTTTCCAAACGAATTTTCCAGCATCAATCGTTTGTCCCGATACAGGCACGAGATACGTCACAAAAACAACTTTCCTCCAATCGTCAACAATACAACTAGGCCAATCGGTAGAGAATTAAAACAGCGTTTTGGTGACAAAAGTACTAATAAAAGGGATGCGTAGATGAATAGGTATATGTTTTTCACTCTCAACTCTGTTCCGTTTTCTTCTTATAAACAATTTAATCCAAGAAAATCTTGATTTTTGTCGTTTTTTTGCGTATAAATTTTAAAGTAATACAGCAATATCAATCCTCGAAGCAGATGAAACGTAGATGATGAAAATACCTACAGAATGAGACGTCGAATGTTTCGATCGGATAATGAGAAACGGAGAAAAATTGGGAAAACCGGAGAATTCAACGTATACAGTAATGTATATGTATATAAATAGTAATAACGTAGCGTAGCGCGTGCCTATTACTATACTATATATGCCATTCTCCTCAGCTGCCGCTGTGTCCTCCACCGCTCGAACGCGATGGAACGCAAAAGAGTGCTCTTCGTAGAAAAAAATAGAAGAAATAAAACTATTGAACAGGTCCACCAGAATACCTCGTGCACCTTTCAAGTCCTTATATCAATCACATTTCTTATATCATTATTATAACTTCTTGCACACGCCTTTTTACAAGAGCTGGGAGTTTTATCCTATTTCAAAGTTCATTGAAATCAGTGATGGGCAAAACCCTAAGCTTCGAGTAAATCTGAAGTTTTTTTACCAATTTCTATATACATATACACACTTACTTAAAAGAAAAATGCATGACCGCGGGCATTTTTTAAACTTACTACGATACTGAACCATGATGAAAAGCGTCTTAGACTACTAGCGTAACAACCGCAGCAAAGACGACAGCAGCGCTGCAGTGGACAGCGTGATAGCGGAGCAACCATATTGCCATACAAATCATCAAGATTTCACAGCAACGAAGCTCATCAAGTTTTTTGAAGCGAAGAAGCAATATTTTCTCACGATTCTTTTTCTAAAATATTCTTTATATCACTCCGCATGCCACTCTAACGCCCGATTTTGCAATTTCACCTTTAAAATATGATAAAACTATGTTTTTAAGGAACAAATTTTTTTTTTTTTGCAAATTTTCGAAACAAACTCTTGATAGGTCGATAGATTTACTTCCCCTGATTACAAAATGCATAATCATTATGTGTTTGTTTTCATTATTGTGCATAAAAAACGCGAAAAACTGTTTCGTAGTTCACCTATTCTCCGTTGCTCTTCGTTGGTGGAGCTAGTTTAGTTCCTGCGCAGCCTTAAAGTTCTCTTTGCTGCGTCCCTTCTTCAAAAACGACGAAAACCTCTTAATGCTAAATTCTCTAGCTTAGGTTGGTAACGCTGCTTGAACCTATGACTATATGTAGGTCCCTACACTACCTCATACCATATAAGCCAGTGTCCGGCTCCGATTGTTTTGATTTTAGGATCGAAAAATAAGATATACATATTTTTTTATATTTGGTCGTTTTTATATTTAGAGGGTGAAACGACCTCCTAAAGTTTCAGCTGCAATAGGCTATCTCCGAAACTATCATAGATAGAAAAAAACTTTTTAAGGTAAAGTTTGATGGTTTTCTATCTGTATACAGGGTGTCCCAAAAGTCGGGGAGGAGCCGGATATGGGCGGTAGCTGAGACGATTCTGAACAACAATTTCCTTTGCAATAATGTCGAATGGGGCTTCGTTAAGGAGATATTAAGACCCCGTCCAATCAGAGCGCGCGTAGACCGTTCAAGCGGCCGCGGTAGCGAAGGCTACGCGCTAGCGGCAGCGTCAATGTCCGTCGATGCACGTCGAGTCACTTGTTCGCGTACAAGCGCGGCCGCCAGCGCGTAGCCTTCGCTATCGCGGCCGCTCGAACGGTCTACGCGCGCTCTGATTGGACGGGGTCTTAATATCTCCTTAACGAAACTCCATCCGACATTTTTGCAAAGAAAATTGTTGTTCAGAATCGTCTCAGCTACCCCCCATTTCCGGCTCCTCCCCGACTTTTGGGACACCCTGTATAATCTGGCTCTAAATATTATAAAACATAATTTGTTTATACTATAGTTTACAATAATATAATAGCCGCTACGCGCCGCTACAATCATTTAAATTTCTAATTTAAGATTAAGAAGTTAGAAATGAAAATATTAAATATTTAAGGTGTGTGATGTATTATTAAAATGTATTTTATACATGCTTTATTCAGCATAAAATCTCGTCACGAAAAATACACCGCAGGGTGTTCATTTACACCTGATTTCTTTATCTCTGGGTAAAATTTCGGGCAAACTATTCTCCAGATAAGATGTAAGGAAGAACGGTGCTGAAGTTTTCCGAATAGACACGAATCCGATGGTCATAGAAATTGAACGTACGAAATAATCCCAAGTTTGGGTGTTTGACTCAATATTTCAGGGTAAACACAAAATTCCGCTACATTTTGGACATTTTATGCTTGGTATCTCTGTGTCGCACACGTCGCTAAAATCCACTACGACTGGCAACACTGCTTGAAAATAGGCTCCCAGACCAGTTATCATTTTTTTCGATGTACGAACTTGAACTTGAATTCAATGTGTATAGCAGTATTTTCTAAAGCAGACATTACGATCCCTCAGGAGGATCTCAGGAGAATGCCTTAGAATCAATAGCAGGAGCAAAAAAAGAATGTTAATATTAATAGTAAATACATAAATTATTGATGTAAATAACTATAAGGTATTCATTATTATTAATCATTAATGAAATATTTCATGCGATTTCAAACAAACTAAAGCTGACTAATTTGGAATGGGAAAAGAGGCTAAATCTACTAGTGTTGACCAAGGCATTACAAATTCTTAGGTCGGTCCTACTTGTATAAGTTGAATGAAAAATTTGACGTCACTCATTTGATGTCATCGTCAGGGAAATACTTCTGACCGACTAAAAGATTCGAGTCAGGTATAATGTAATTTCAAATTTATATATACAAAATAAATTATCTTATGTAAATTTTAAATAAGCGATACATAAAATTTGTATTATTATCCTTTACGTTACTTGAAAAAAAGTTAAGGAACATTGAACATTAACAACAGGTAATTAAATGAACAAAAAGATCTACCTTGAATGTAGATAGTTTTTTCATATCCCGTTATAACTTAAACTCGAAATACATTTCATCACCCGCTATATGATCGTCTTCGTAATTCACGTAGCTTCGGACTATTCGGGGCCGTCATGGACGCCCGAATTTTCTTCGGAAGATAATTCTTTAGAAAAATTTTGTCCTCGGTGAAGACGCGACAAATGTAAAGAATATTTCGTAAAAACGCAAGGGAATTCCAGAAAATCAACAATTATGTGACACAAATAAAAAATGTCGGAAAGACAGGTGAGTCAAAGCTTTTTCGTTTTTCTGTTCGGGTATTTTTTTATATTTTTAACGCTTTGTTCTTTATGAATATTCTCACAAGGAAAACACACGAAACAGGTTCAAAAATGATTGAAAAATCGGAATCAATGAAAAGATGTTGTTTTTAACCTCGTTACGAAAGGTTACTGCGGACAACTCAATCGATACATTGTCCTCGAATTTCATTTCCTCCTGTAATCACAAATATCATAAACCTGATTATGATACTTTTCTTAGAATTTTTTATCAATTTTGTTACAGTAGGAAGATATTCTGATTTTCGTGTCTAAATGATGTACGGTAGATGTCAAGAATTAACTGTAATCTTAATTAAGTTAACCTTTCTTTGAAATATTTTTTTAGATTTGGTTTAATTCAAATGTAATTCAAGTTTCATTGTTCATTAATATTATGTACTCATCGGTTTTGACTGAAAAATTATTTTTATGTAGAATATTCTTTTGGCATTTTTCTGTGAATGGTTTAAAAAATTCATGTGTCAAAATATATACAAAATTATCCACTTAACAATTTTTACCTTTCTTATTCTTAAATCCAGCGAATTATATTATATAATTTTATGTTCTTTTAAAACATTAAATGATTATCTAAATGTTATTATATTAATTTTTAATGTTAATGTAATGCAAAACTATTTGATACAATTGGATTAACTAATTGAAATGTAAAGGATTGAAATTAGAGTATTTAAATTTCGAACGTTATCATTTATTAAAGATCTAATCGCTTTGATCTGAAGATGGCTCTTCAAGCATGAAGATAGAGATTTGCAGATATTTGAACGTACTTTACATTATTTTTATGCAGTTTATAATTTAAAGTGATACAAGTATTTAATTATATAAGTCTTTATTGATTTTGGAATATCTTATATTTTAATATTTTGTTAGTTTGAATATTATGGAATTCGTAAGAAATATATCTAAAAATATCAATGTACATTCTTATCTATATTAATACTTTAGTAAAAGCTGTTGAAAAGAATTGTAATTGTAAAATATGTTTATAATTTTTTTTATGTTTGCAGAATTTTTACATTGTCTTCTTGTGGTGATCATTGTGGTTTCCCTAGTGGAAACCAAAGATTGTATAATACGTCACGGTGAGTTTTTAAACCAGTTGTTTTGTTTAAGTTACCTTAAGTAATCAAATAATACAACGCATCAAATATATTGATTTGCTGAACAAAAATTCTAATACAAGCTAATACAACATCTGTTAATACATTAACAGATAACAAATAATTCTAGAAATAAATTATGTAACTTCTGGTACATTAAGAAGCAACTGCTGTAAAGATATTGTGATAAATTGTAATTTGTGAGTAATTGAAAGTAGCATATTCTACTAAGAAAATGACTAAGTTGTTGCACCATATCAGATAGCACTTACATTATTCTTGATATGTGTTTGTTATAAACGTATAACTCCTAAAAAAAAAAATAGAAAAACACATTGCTTGATTGAGAATTATGTACTTTCCAATAAATTTGTTTTATAATTTATTACATGTCCATTTTCAAATTTGTATATATACTTATATCGATCATGTTGCTTCACCTATTTTGAAATTGTATCATTACTTTAGCATTGATTTAATGTTAGAACTTTATATTTAAATTCTTATTATTACTTTTAATATCATTATTGTCTGAAATTGAACCAAGTTGAAAATTAAATACATGTACTGAATCATGATTACTTTTTATCTATGAGGTATAACAAAAATCTACAAAATTTTGAACATGTCTGTACAATTGTTATCACTGTATATTAAATGATAAAACAGTGGAGTGGAGATAAAATTCTTTGTAGGGATCAATAAGTTGTTCGGAGAATAACCAGTTCGTTGAAACCTTTTGGGATATTTGTATCTGTTTTTCCTTGTGACATTTCCTTGTTAAATTTATATAAAACAATACAAGAATAAGTTCTCTATTCACAGAAAAATTCGTTGAAGAGTCTAAGAGTTCTGGATGATCTATAGTTTTATAATTTATAATTTTTTTGAGAACGAAATAGAAACAATTTATGTAAAAAAGCAGTTGTCAGTGTTTAATTGATATTCAAGTGTAATAAGTTACAAGTGTAATAGTTCATAATTTCATTGTTAAATACGTATTTAGTTTAAAAATAATATCTTGATAATTAAAGAAAGAAAGTGTCATTTAACATTTGATTTTAGAACAAAGTAGTAACACAGTAGTGTACCTTCTTCAAAATTCCTTTTAAAATTGTTACATTTCATCATTAGCGATAACTATTAAAACAATATTTTTTCTCGTAAGTAAGACAATACTAATATATATGAATCATCGAAGAACATGATTTTATATTGAAAGATCAAAGGTTTCATAATGGAAAATATTCTTAGCAGTGATAGCTTGTGATTCATTTGAATGAAATGCTACTTAGAGGAATTGCATTTGCAGAAGCAAGGCGGAATTCTGCTAGACGCATTAGAAAACCACAAAATACTAATAATGACAAAGATAACACGGAATTGTCTTACAATGCAGTCTTTCAGCATAGTTTGGGGTCAAAAGCAACATTTCCATCAATTGATGAATCTGGCTCAAATTCTTCCTTTAACTTTGTAAGTTTTCTTTGATTAGAGCAGTTTCTAAAAACAATAAGCATAAAAAGCTGTGCATTACAATATAATGTAACATTTATGAATATTATTGTCATGTTGAAGATATTAAATAGATATTACTAAAATTTGCATATTCCTGGTGAAAATATGAGTTTACTAAAAGGAAGTATTTGTTATTGATTTCGTAATTATTAAAATTATAAAACTAAATTTTATACAGGAAATAAGTAATTAATTTTGTTGTAGTATTCCAACAATTAAAGCTGATATTTGTTCATGTTATTATCAGCATATGATAACATATTACGATAAAATCAGTAGGAAAATTTTGACATAGATATAATATACCAATTAATTATCATCTTGCCAAAATATAACTGAACCAGTAATTTTCGTCAATATCACGTGGAAGTAATTAATAGTGATAATAAACCAACATGGAAAATAACTTTGTTCAAACATAATTTAAAAGAAAGTTACATTTAAAAAATCTTAATTGTAGCAAACCTTAACAGGCATACAATTACTTAAAAAACAATAATAAAATTCTTTAAAATGAAAATAACTAATGTCGCTTAAGTTATTTATTATTTTCTACGTTAAATATGTATTTTTTTCCTCACTTTGAAAAATATTGATTTGTTACATCTAAAGAGAATCAAACATAGTGTTTTTTTCTTGAATGTACTTATGTCTTATACTAATTGAGCTCGCATTAGAAAGTCATTAAAAAGGGCAGAAAAAAAACATTAAAGAATTGTAAAAAGTCAGTTTTTATATAATTTGAACATAGCATTCTATGTCTCCAAGGTATTGGTCTCCAAGAATTATTGAAATTCATGTATTGAAATTAATATTTTGATCGTTTTCTATGGCTCCACTATTCATGAAGGAAGGTGAGGCGATATCCTTCGTCGCCACAGCGTCCAAACTGGCCGCCGTGGAAGATGCGGCTCCGAAGGGGCCAGAGGCTTCGATTCGATCGAAAGCCACCGCACTTAACGTGTCGCCTACGGCAAGGGCCACCCTTCAGGCCCTTAGATTATCCAGAAACAGAATATCACAGCCTCTTACTCCTACTCCAGCCACCACCAGGGACGCTGAGACCATCACTGGTGAGTTATTTTAGCACTTCAACTATCCTCTATTTAGAAAGTGTTTACAAATTAAGAGAGATATACAACATTAGCGTATATTAATCTATGATGACATTAATTTGTGCATACTCTAATAAGGTATATCGAAAGCCTTGCCTGTGTCCTCGAATTAAGCATTGTAAGTAGACAACCAACAATACAGTGAATAGGTTGTGGTGGATAGATGCTGAAATTAAAAAGCTTATCGATATGTTTCCAGTAGATAATGTGTTAATTAAATCACGGATATCAAAAGGACACTAACCTCAAGAAGATTAACTTTTTAGAAAACACAGAGGTTCTCATTGTAATCAGTTGAAATATCTTGTTACGTTTATCATTTTTTAAATTAAAAAGAAATCAGAAATTAGTAGCTTTTTAGGTCCCACAAAATTTAAAAATATGTATCAAGTTTACAAATTCGTGATAGATTTAGGGATTTAGAACATATTTATGTATTTATGGCATACTTATTTAGCCTTATGACTACAGATGTTTGCTGTTTTGTGTATGTATGGATGGATGCACTATACGTATGTGTCTATTTTTTAGTTCATCTTCAGTTTAGTTGAAATACTGAAAAAATGCAAATGAAACAAATGAAAAGTCATTGATCAAACTTACTTTTCAACTTTAAAGGAGAAACTATCCTTTAGATCAAAGTCACCCATTTAATTTATGAGTGTACAACTTTTAAATTACGAAAAATACTACAAAATGTTTCAAATAATAGTTTGTCAATTTGTAGGCTTGTAAATTAGTAGAGAAAAAATAGAGGAAGTCAAAATTAAATGCGTGAAAAATGTTTTGATTAAATAAATCCATTTATTTTACTGATCAGATGATTTTAGTTTTTATTTGCAGTAAATTCTACAGAAAAATCTTTTGTGTTTTATTTTTATTAGTAACAGTATAATTATTTTAACAATTATAACACGCCGAAATAATAAAGCAAAATATTGGATACAATTGTGAAGTATTTTTGAGAGGGAGTTTGGATTTCTTTAGTTTTATAATTATACTGTACACTGTGTTTTGAAACTCGCATTTAAAAAAATTAGGTTAGAATTTAATTTTAGGGAAATGGTTTAAGTCTGTTTTCAACCAAATGAGGAACTTTTAACGTTTGGTGAAAGAACTTTCTCTGGAATTTGCAAGTATGCATTTGCATTGGAGAAATATTTTAACCTTAGCAAAGTCGAAGAAGGAACTAATTTAAGAACGAGTAAACGACGATTACGTTTCACGATCATTCTTGCCATCATCATTATCATTAACGTTATCGTCGTTATTACTATTATCATCATCATCATTATTATCATCATCACCATTTTTGTAGACGACGTCGTCAATAAACTGAAATAATCGATCAGTCTTTCCTCTTCTTTTTTTTATTTTTTTTTATTTTAGAAGATATGCAGAATTACTCGATAGTTTATTGTTTTAGTACATTTTTAGAAAAGTTTGTCGATTGTGATTCTTTGTAATGAGATCAATGGTGATTTAAATTTAGTTTTAAAATATAATTTCCTACATATAATCGTAATGTAGCATGTTTAATTCTAAAGTTGCGAATTTCATTTTTTATTCTAATATTCGTACATTTGTTTCGTTTGAACAATTAAAGTACTCATAAATATCACGCATATATCGAAATAACCGAAATGTGATAATTTATCGAAACAATATTTCATTTATTTGAGACTCGTGACGATTCAAATCAACTAATGATATAATTTTGCAATTCTGAGGATGGTGCAGAAATAACTAACGCACATTGTTGCGTGACACCGAAAATAACCGACCTATAAACGTTCGGTCATTACATGGTCTCTTAACATAGTATCTATTTGTCCATGTAGTCATGGTACTTATTGGTACAGATGGTACTTTTTAACGTTCACTCATGTATTATTGATATTCGTGAATAGTTATCAACTGCAAAGTATCTTCATACTTATCTTTTGCATTCCTTGATTCTATTCTTGTTAATCAAATTATGTTCATATTTTTCTGATCAATTTTCGTAATTTTAATGTTTTAAGTGTTACAGAAAAAATTTGGAAAAGTCTTGCTTGAAAGGAGATATTATTACTTTTTTAATTTAAGAATAAATCTTAAAAGTTATATTAATAGAGAAATTTCCACGTATGCAAACCAAAGACCAAAATATTACAAATCTCAAAAACGAGCATCAATTCATTTTATACGTTTGGATTCTTAAATTTTATTGTTAACATCTTTAAATATTATAGCTACGTTTAATTAAACAAAAATTCTATCAATGTTTCTAGCACAATTTATTAACAAAATTCAACCCTTCTGAATTCTTTTAATTTCTTGAGTATTTATATTGTTATGCTATTGTAATTAACGTAGACACGTTAAATCAAAGTAAAGTCAATTTTTATGCAAATTTAATAGAATATTTAGTTTTATTGTAATAATAAAAGTAATCAATTGTATTCTGTGGAAATTTTCTTAAAAAATTTGTAATTTATAAATTCTCAATTTTATGTTAAAATCCCAACATTTACATTACAAGTCTAACATTATAGTTTCTTTCTACTATGGTTCAGCTTTAAACAATACTAT
Organism: Hylaeus volcanicus; assembly: GCF_026283585.1. Classification (NCBI taxonomy): domain Eukaryota; kingdom Metazoa; phylum Arthropoda; class Insecta; order Hymenoptera; family Colletidae; genus Hylaeus; species Hylaeus volcanicus. The sequence continues at coordinate 218,293 of NC_071979.1, forward strand.
TCAAACTCTGAAACAAAGTTTCGTTTTTTAATTAAATGTAATTATAATATTTACAGATATTGAAAGTCGTTTAAAATAAATTAATATTTGTTTTTAAACTGTTTTGACTTTTCATATACAAATATATTTTTAAGTCTGGAAATCGTCATTGTTTGAATGCCAGCAACTGTTTGATGTTACTCAGTTCAAATATTTTTAATTTTTCAATATAGTTTACAGTTCGTTGATTGTTTACATAGGATAAAATGTATTAAACAACTGAACGATTAAGCGTCATCGAAATTTATAGAAATCAATCTTTTTGTAATCGATCTATTCGGGGTTCTGTAAAGAAAGGAGATTGGCCAAAAGCCAATAGATTCGTTCTATTTCATTCGACTGTCTGTGGATTAAGTCCTGGCTTGACTTGGGAATCTACACCTTCGTTCCTTCACTCTCTTGTGTTTTGCATGTTCTGCTGTCTACATCAGTTCGATACCTGTTAAGAACAATTATTGGTGATGTGCTAACGTCCTTGGAAAACTCGAAGACATCTTAAATAGACTTTGCCGCGAACAAATATAACAAGTGTTCTGTGCATTTTAAAAATGTTCTCAACACATTTTAAAAGACGTGCAATTATTTCATCGAGTAACGATACGTGAACATTAACGCATAACGTCCCTTGAAATTATTTTAATTGAACAAATTTCGTTAATTTCGTCCTTCTCTCTGCTGCCTTTTCTTAGAATGTGGCTAAAAAAGGTTCCATTAAGTTTTATAATATATTCATCGCGCATGTTCCTATTGGACGATTACACAACTGTGTAGCTTATTCGCAAAATATTATATAAACAGGCATCATATTTGAACGACGATTTGATTTTCGCGAAATTATAAAAAGTTGCTTGGAAGCATAAATAAAATGCATAATGTTATGTTTAAAAAAGAAACGATGAATTCAGATAGTCAGGATAAGTTGTATTGAATTAATTGTCTGTGAGTTGATGTAAACGAAATTGAATATTCAAGTGATTATTTTTGAAAAAAAATAGAAAAATTCTTTTTAGCTCTGTTAAGTGTAATTCATAAAAGTGTTGAAATGAAAGTGTTTGTTGAACTTCTTAAGGCACAATATTTACGTACATATTTGTGGTCGCACAGACAATTTTTAATTTTCAACGTTAAGTTATTGTTTTTAAAAGGACGAAGGATATATGAAAGATGATGTATAGGGATTATTAGTGTGGAATAAAAGATTATGTACCTCGGTAGTGGTGTATCAAGTCGGCCTAGAGGCCCTGGGAGGCTTAAAAAAATTCTTGAAAAGAGAGACAGCATTCTTAGTAAATGGAGAGATGGTACGATTTCTTGTAATATATTTATTAATTGCTAACCAGATTTCGATGACTTTTTCTATTTAATAAATTTGAATTTTAATGAGTTATATAAAACGGTATAACATTTAATTAAAAACAAAACAGGTATAAACAATTATTTCTTGGTAGTAGCTGAATTTAATATTATTAATATGATACATTGATACATTTTGTGGATCGCTAGTAACTTATTAATTAATAACGTAATGTATTTGTATGCAGTAATGAATACATGTAAACAGTTATGTTAACATTGAAAATAAATAAAATGTCAAAACAAAGAAATTACCTGATCGTATTTATATTTAACTAGTAAGGAGTAATTGTTTATTCCTGACCTTATTAAAACATTTGTTTGACCTACAAATTTTTGCATAGAAGTGAGATTTATTTGAAACATTATTTTAGATTCTGCACGATTTAAGAATTACTATAATCTATTACTATTAGCGTAATAGGATCTAAATGAGAGCAGTTCCTGAGTTCCTACGGTACTTATTATCAGAATTATGAATACGTTCAAAAGCGTCGCTTTAGACTTATAACTGTTTGAACAGCTGTTCCAGGAAACGCGTTAAAAATTGCATTGCTCTTCAGACAAGTGTTTTCAAACATTTGCAGTAAAATAGGATTCATAAACTAGGCATTCATCTCCTATTTCATAGACTAATTTTCGAACAAAGTCGTAAATCATTGACATAGTTGAGCTTGTCTCTGTATGCACTGTCAGCCTGCAAAAAAAGAAATGCTAATATGCAATTTAAAGAAAATTTAAAAGAGTTAACCGGTAAATACAAAAACATAGATTTTCAATATGGTTGCCACAACATCGATGTCATAGATAATGTCGAAATTGTCGTTATATTATATTATTATATTAATGTTCTTATAAATTATTATCTTAACAAATGTAGTATTACACAAAATTTCTATAATATGTATTTATACAAAGAAATTTGTTATTAATTTATATTATTAATATTGATATAAATTATTATTACTGATATTTACATTATTAATATTAATATTGTTTTATGTTATTAAATTAATATAATGTCACTGTTAAATAAAATCGTGATATTTAGAGGAATTAATGATTTGTATTCGTATATGACAATTATTAAATACTGCCGGAAATTCTTTAAATATATGTGTTGAACAGATTTATTGGAAAACGTAGCATAATAAATTTAGAAGTATTATTAGCTGGATAATATAAAGATGTAGAAATACATTGGCTAAGTCTATATAAAGCTATTGTTTTTTATTCTAGAGGTATGCAGTGGTGGCGAACTACCAGAGGTTGAAATCATCAGTCTGCTAGAGGAACAAATACCTAGGTACCGTCTACGTGCCGATACTCTCACTCAATTTCAAGGTAAATGATTCCACAGATAGTTAATATACCTAAAAATGTAATGTCCCTCTACTCGTATTCCTTGGATCACTTATTCTCTATTAAAATATTTTCGTCTTGTACGGAATTTAAACAATACTAAAGAGTGTATAAATTTTATTACTGAATGCAGAATTAGTTTGTTTTAGATATAAGGCGAGCCATGAGAAACTGGACGCTTCCCTTGGATCAGAATATGTAGGATAAAATTTAGATGATTTTGAAGGAAAAATGTACTGAATATGTTTTTTTTTTTTTAAATAATTTTTTATTCCAATTTCAAATTTGCTAATATTTTTATAACGAAACTGCATATTGTAACTAACACTAAACGAATTCAACCTTGTGTCATAATATATGTAAATAAAGAAAGATAAAAATTCTTTGACTCAAGTTACAATAATATTTAAAGTACAATAAGAACTTAATAAGTACAGAATCTTACTATGCTTTGTATCAGTAAGAACACAGACAATAAGTTAAGTTTTATTTTACATTTTTGGCTGGCAGTTTGTACAGGAGTATAGTATACATTAGTTATTAACAAATATATCAAAACAAGTTGTGCGATTGAATTAAGTTTAGTATCAGTTGTATTGTGTAAAAGGTTAAAAGTATGCAGTTCCATTAAAAAATGTTCACTAATAAACATTTAAATTAAAAAAAAAATCAGTGACCTTAAATGCAAAAATTACATTCGTTGCATTCGTCCTTTTTTTGTATCTTAAAGTCCAAGACTGATATTTAAGGCGTCTGGCCACTCTGAGCGCTTGCCAGATGGTTACTATTTTAAAAAAAAAATTAAGTAAAAAATTAATCAAGTAATCGCAAAAATCCATTGCTTTTCTTCAGATAATGTATATAAAAGTAGTGTGTACAAATTTCAGAGCAATCGTACCGCACGTTTACTTTCTTTTAGAATGATCTCGAAACTACATTTTTCAAAATGGTACAACGTAAATCTCGTAAACTATCGATTGCTCTGAAATTTGTACACACTACTTTTAGATACATTATCTGAAGAGTAGCAATGGATTTTTGGGATTACTTGATTAGTTTTTTTTTTTTCTTTTTTTTATTGACGATTTTTCTCGTGAAATTTCGGTGAAAAATAAAAAAAAATTTCTTCAGCTCACCATAATTTTCTTAATAGTAAAGAAAGATTCAATTGCTACTCTCTTGCGACAAACTCCAAAACAATCCAATTTTTTTTTCTTTTTCACATGCAACCTAAAGAATATAATGATGGTACTGCCCATGCGCATTTCATGCCGAAGGCCTTCACCAAAATTGTCGAACCGCCGCCATTTTTTTTGTTATTTCAAAAAATTTTTCATGTGTTCATTAAAAAGTTTTCATGTGTTCATTAGACCGTTCTTTAGTATGTGTCAAAACATAAAAATATTTTTTTCTATACTTTCGCATTTATGAATTGTTTAAGAATAGTATCCATCTGGCGAGCGCTCAGAGTGGCCAGACGCCTTAAACGTTCTGTTTTTCATGACAAACTTTATTTAACGTAGAATATTCATTTTTTGAAACGAAGTATAAGTTTTATTTCTGTTTTTGTCTATTATGGTGCTTAATCACACGTAACATTGGAATTCTTAACGGTTATTGCATACCTATGTCTTTGAAATTAGAGGAGATACAGCAAATCAAATCATCAATATAATTAGTTTGTTGTCTCAATAATTGACGCCAAAAACGTAGATACAATTTACTTCCTTGATAGTTCTAGTGTTAAATACGTTAAACGTGACTTTTTAAAAGTAATTATAATTATTTAAAGATTAAAAAAACACGTTTCTTGATTTTTTCAAGCATTTACTAATATTTGAATAAAAACTTGTTAAACACAAATGTTTTCAATTCTCTATGTCATCATTTTAAGAACAAATTATATTAAAGAAAAGGAATGGATATATTTGTTCATGTTGATGGTTCTGTCTTTTTTTTTTTTTAAATTATCTTTTATACTGTACAATTTGTTCTAAACTTAAGTTAAAAACGTTTACGCTTCAATACGATTCTATTCGAATGTTAATTAATTGCTTCGATCATCAAGAAGGATTATCCTTCTTTAAATGACCCTCAATTATTAATTTAAATCATTTACTTTGCTTGTATTTAGGGTACGAAAACTCTGACTGGTTTATTCCATCACCGGCTCTAAAATCAGTTGACACTGATTTGAAATTGTCACCGGATCAGATCCGAGAAACTCTCAACTACTTTAGTAAGTAATTATGTATTCATTTTTATTATTACTTTTTATTCTTACTTCATACCTTCGACGCTCACACGTCCTTTGACGTCAAAAAAATGTTGCATATTCTGTGCCGCATTAAAAAAGGCGTGTAAATTAAATGTTGTTTTTTGCAAGGTTTATAGAGTTTTAATAATGGGTAGTTCCGTGTCAAATTGATTACTTTTGGGCTCGATATAGTAACACTTGTATCTACAAAGGAAGAGGGACTTGCACCACTTTTATAATGAATTACTCTATTCCTGCTACTCATATTCAAAGGATTAAGGGGATACTTTATTTTACTCACTACTAAGTCGACATAAAATGTATACACTTATTTGAAAAGGCCTCTTTTCAACATGCATAAAGCTATTTCTGACTCTTAAAAGAATAATATTTTTTAAATACCTATGTAACATGCAAATAAAAATGACAAGACACTAGTTAAATTAACTGCTTTAAATGTACATTTGTACTATATGTAGTAGGTCAGTTGAAGTAGAAGGTAAACGTACGTTCGTACCGTGCAAAGGGTTAAAGCTGTTATCCAACCAACTTATCTACTATGGTCTAGAGACCATACCTCACGCACGTCATATTATTTAAATGTAGTCTAGAAACGAAATAGTCGTGACAATAATGTCATTTATACCTCTAAAACAGTTTCACTAACCCCCTCTTTATTGTCTTAAGCAAAAACTGAATCCGGAACATCTAGTTCAACAAGATATACACAGTTAAGGTTGGAACAACAAACATGTCACTATTCTTTGTACTATATTACAAGGAACGCAAGGCTGAGGCAAGCTGTTATCTCTTCATTTCACAAATATATTTCTAGGAATAAAAATCAAGTACATAATATATATTTTTACAATAAAATAAGAGACTACAGATATTAGAAACCCTAGTTTTTACACTTCAAGAATTGTTTGAATAAACGAAGTCATCTTTTACTAATATTACGTTTGATTGCGTTAGTTAGGATGAACAGACATGACACGCTGTCAGTTTACATACTCACTTTATAGCAGCTTTACCCATCGATGTTCATATAAATTTTCATAGTCAATATAATAGAAAAAATATCGTATGTAAAATTTGCTCATTTAATAAAGATACAAATATTTTCAACACAATGTTCTATAAGTTTGATCGCATTCTTACTTACGATCCTTAAGTCCGTTGTTCAAAGCGATTCTATTCATGCTGTCCTTTCTCTTCTGTTCTTATTCTCTCATAATGACAAAGACTACCATTTTTTTATGCTTTCAATCGACTAATGTCACCTCTATTTCATAAATAATCTGAAGAAGAAGGTCATATATACAAAACTGATTATTATAGAAAAACTGTTCTAGAGGTATGAATGATTTCATTTCTTCAATTATAAAACTTAAGCAGCTAATTTTAATGTCAATCTTGAAGTGTCCAGGTTGGAATATCTTTACTAGATAGAGAAAGCTTGACAAATTTTAGTTATATTTTTTAATAAGTATTATATTTGTTTATAATTTAACAGAATCCTGCTTAATTATCACAAAAAGACACACCTATAGGATTGATAGTTCTGTCCTAATAAGACAAAAATAGTAACTTTCAACATTCCACACTTTTCAAACAAATTCGAAACCGAGAAAACGATGATTTAATTGAACGAGAATCTTCATCTAAATTAAATTTATTTGTTCGTTACTCGATATCAGGTTGTCATAATTTGTCCATATCAAATTGTCACAAAGTTTTTCTTTACCATTTCTCATTTTATCATTACGCCACAATACTTTTCAAAACAGATTATTTTCATACTGTTTCAATTGCATTCAATAATTACTTAAACAAAATAATAGTTTCAGAAACATATTACTTATAAGATTTAATGTGTACCTTTAAAAGATATATTTTTTCTAAGAGTCAAGTGATCATGAGGTTCCAAAACATGCTTTTCAGTATACAAGAATTTCCGCGAAATTTTCCTCGAGTACACCACTTTCCTTTGTTCTATGTTGGAAAGTGTAAAAAGTGATTAATTTGGCGTGTAACAACCCTACTAAAACTGACATTGATAAAAGTTAGCAATTTGCGAATAAGATTCAAAGTTGGAAGCATAATTATATTTTTGCAAGCTTTTAACAGTTTCAACCTTAAGTCTTTAATAACTAATCTTATTAATTTTCGGAAATGTAATTATTCCTTTAAATTTTGAACATTTATTCACTTTAGAAGTATTAATCAAATTATCACAGTGCATAGTTAAAATAATTAATTAATAGTTAATAAATAGTTTTTAAAATGGATTACAACTGGGAAGAAGAAAATTACGAATTTCATTTTTCTCTATTGTTAATTATTTTTGCAATTTAATCAATCTATTGTATTCACCTCACAACGTAATACAGTTAATAATAAAAATCAACCTTTATCGTTTAGGCCTGCAGAAAACTCGGATGTTTCGAGTTGCTCGCGAGGCGAGTCGAGCTGAGACTAGGGCTGTTCAAGTACCCGAAAAAATCAAGCCGAGTCGAGTACTTGAAAAAACCGAGTAGCTTGAAAGATTCAAGCTACCCGAAAGAAACCAAGTAACTTGAATTTTTCAAGCTACCCGAATAGAACCGAGCGGTCCGAAAAAACCAAGCGGCCCGAAAGAACCAGGCAACTCGAATGGTTTCAAGCTTTTCCGAGTACACATGTTAGTCTGCAGCCGGGCAATAATTTTTATCGGATCTTAAGGACGTAGCAAACTAGACCCAAAGAAGGTCGACCATCATTTTCCGTATGTCTTATCGGATCTTAACGGATATATTACCAATCGATTCCTTATGTTATCCCGATGAAAATGGTACCAGACACGATAGAATTCGGATTATTTAGAAGGAAATTATACAGAAAAAATGATTTGCACGCTTTTTGTCGATATAATATCGATTAATTTTAATTATTAACAAGACAGCGTAGAATTGGAAAAAGATTTTTCTGCTGTGTAACAACGTGGTCTGTAGAATTTACATTACACGAATAATTAAAATTAATCGATATTATATCGTGTTTGGTACCATTTTCATCAGTATAACATCAGGAATTCAGTAGTGCAATTTATTTCTTTAACTTTTATAAAACACAACAAAAAGTGAACATATCATGACAAACATTTTACACTTTAATGCTCGGACCCTTTGAGGTCCGTCGTGGGTTAAAGTCGACACACGTACGCTTTTCACTTCATATGCATCGTATTATTACGGGATTAACGGCGATGGATTCCTTACGTTTTCCTGATGAAAACGCTACTAAACACTATATAAATCGGACTATTTTTAACGAAGGTAGACAAAAAGCGTGCAAGTCATTTTTTCCGTATAATTTCCTTCTAAATAATCCTAATTGTATTGTGTCTGGTACCATTTTCATCGGGATAACATAAAGAATCGATTGGTAATACATCCGTTAAGATCCGATAAAAATTATTGCCCGGCTGCGGACTAACATGTGTACTCGGAAAAGCTTGAAACCATTCGAGTTGCCTGGTTCTTTCGGGCCGCTTGGTTTTTTCGGACCGCTCGGTTCTATTCGGGTAGCTTGAAAAATTCAAGTTACTTGGTTTTTTCAAGTACTCGACTCGGCTTGATTTTTTCGGGTACTTGAACAGCCCTAATCTCAGCTCGATTAATAGTTCGCCTAATCGACTCGCCTCGCGAGCAACTCGAAACATCCGAGTTTTCTGCAGGCCTAAACGATAAAGGTTGATTTTTATTATTGACTGTGTTACTTTGTGAGGTGAATACAATAGATTGATTAAATTGCAAAAATAATTAACAATAGAGAAAAATGAAGTTCGTAATTTTCTTCTTCCCAGTTGTAATACGACACGGACCGTCACGTTTCAGCAACGTGAATCCGCCTTCTCCGAGGCGCTCGCTTCGGTTCGAGCTACTCGGATCCTTCGAGCTGCTCGTTTCTTCCAAGTACTTGACTCGGACCGGCCATTCGAGCCGAGTTTTACTCGGCTCGGCTTTTCCGAGTACTCGAACAGCACTATTATCGTTCACCTGCTATCATTCATTTGCGATAATGTTCTTCAAATCTTGGCGTTGTTCGCGTCGGTTATCTTCTTGAAGACGTTCGCTTGAGACCACGAATCTATTAATCAAATTCATTTTTTTCAAATTGAATGTAACGTTTTCTAATTTTCATCCTTGATCTGGAATTTTTCATAAATCGTTTACTAATAATCCACTGTTTGATATATTCGAATCTCCCTTACATCATCAAACTTATCTGTCAGTAATTCGTATGTAAAAATATTTACACATACAGTAGGTGTAGAATGTATTCGTACACCGATCAATTTCCTAAAAAACTTTTGTGTGAAATTGTAGTTTCTTAACTTCTTTTTTTATAATCAATGATATTTTACATATTCTCGGAAGTCTCTAAAATAGATATAGTCCAAACAATATTTACTAGTTAATATAATTTGTGAAATTAACAAAAAAATGCGAAAAGTGGGTAAAAGTATAGAAGCAATAAGTATTTGAACGATTCTTATGACGAAGTAGAATTTGTAATGTAAACACATTAGTTTAATGCTCCGTACAAATTAGAAAATATTAAATTTCGAGTAAAGTACTTTTAAAAATGACTCTAATAGAGGAATGGAAAAAAAATCCCACTTCGAATAACTAATAATTTAGTTAATTTAATGCTTAGAAGAGTTGCAATAATTATAAAATCGAAAGGAAATCCCACGAAGGAAGTATTATATAGTTGTAAATTAATAAAGTTTTAAAAATTAAACAGTTGTGCAAATACTTTTTAGTAGTAGTATTAGTTTATTCCCATTGCGGGGTTTGTGCGAATTATTGCTTCAATATTTCTATCCATTAATTGTCTTTGTCTTGTTAATTTCGCAACTTACATAAATAGCTATTTTTTTGCAATCTATCTATTCTAGAGATTTCCGAGAATATGTAGAATGTCATTGTTTATAAAAAATAAGTTAATAAATTGCAATTTTACATAGTTTTTTTGGAAATTGATGGGTGTACGAATACTTTATTACACCCACTGTATGTTAGATATGGGTATAAAATAATTATATAAAGCTATGGTCCATTTATCTATTTATATAGATATATAAAAATAATCACAATAGGGTGTAAACAAAATCTAAACGTTTTGTTTCGCAAATGAATTCGTGTTTACCGTTTCGTGTGATCGAATTGGTAAGTGCCTATTCGAACGACTTAAATCTTTATTTTCTAAAGTAATTAAAATACAGTCTTCTGTATTATTATTTTATTCTTAGCGAGTAAATAGTGTATTCGAGGAAACTATTCTACTGAAAAAATATTATTATGAGCTATTTCAGAAAATACTGTTCGTTATTTATTTCAAATAACGTTTTACGCATCATTAATAACAAGTCACATTTAAGTAGGCACGTTTTGTTGACTATCCAATCGGTAACCGCCTAAAGGAGTTCTGAACCAATCAGAGCGCTCGGCCCGGCACTGTTGTGAACTTCCATAGTGCAGTTCAGTTTAGTCGCCGCTCGTCCTCCACGTTCGGAGGATGGTATGCGCCTCTACTCTTATAATGTAAAAGAAAATGCTTTTTCTAAGGAGACTAACGTACTTTTATTTTGAAGTGTTGTTTTTTAAGAAGACAGGCATTCTTTTGTGAATTCTGTGGAAAACCCTTCAAACATATAGTTGAAAGTGAATCGCTATTTTAATATACTGTTTTTATAAATGTTTTTGTTCGTGACGTATATCGGTAATCGTGAATATTCGTAGTTTTTTTTTTTTTTTTTTTGTTATACTTAAAGTATGGACTGTTCTTAACGCGTACGTTCGATTCGTAAACACGTCATTAACATTTTTCGTGAATTAATCATCGCAACGGAATTTTAAAACATTCACCATTATTTCAACAAAGTTAAGAATCACACGTCAGAACTTCCTTAATTAACATTTCGTTATAAATCAAGCTGTAGCGGCTATAATGCAGTTCGTCGCGTTAATAAACTGGACTAATTCAATCGAAGATGGAATGGTTTATTAATGAGCTGTTAATTTTCTACGAAATTCTTTGCGAGGTAAAGATTTTTACTATAGTATATTTCCGGACACAGAAAAGAACATAGTACGTGTTCTGAATTTCAATTTCAGATGCGAATTTGAGAAAGTAAAGTAATTTGAAAATTTCGTGACATTTAGGTTAGATAAGAACGACTTTCGAAATGCAATTGTTTTTATTAATCATGAATTAACTCGATCGATTTTAATGTTTTTTACGTCAGTTAATTAAAGTTACTATATGGCGATATCTTCCATTCGGAATTTAGTTGACCGTTCTATTAATACGCATTAAAAATATAGATTTTAAATTATAGCCACGCGTACATAGGTTAAGTCAGTAAGTCAGTACATTCTCATAAAAAAGTTTTTAAATTCTACATGTGCATTGTCATGATATTTCTATTTATGACAATGCATTACTATCATACTTATTAATCTCAGTAATATTATGTTACGTTGAGATAATTCTTATTTCAATTTCGATTTTTGTAAGTGTTAGGTTAAGTCAAGATATTTTAATTTTCATTTAGCTTAAATAGCCTATTGTACTTTGCGATTATAGTAATTCTCATTGGTTTTTTAGAAAATTTTACAAATTGTATTGTTACGTAAGTTCGTAAAACCTTATCTTTGTAAATGAGTCATTGATAACAAATTGCTAAAACTAGAATATTCTTTTTGTTCTGTTTCATCTTAATGCAATACAAACTATAAAGAATTATTAGGCTTCAATTTTGAATCTATATAAATCATAAACATAATATCTTAGATCTATACAGAAACACTTAACTTGAGAAATTGAATTATAACTGTGAATTACAAATCGAGTACAAAAACCATTGCAGTTTAAAGATAGGAAATTTACATATGCAAGTAGTTTAGTAGTAAAAAATATATATTAATGATAATATTAAATATGTTCCTTACATCGGACTATCATAATAATGTGACATTCTTGTTTAATAAATTTTTACATTATATATGTAACTTCTTACTTTTTCTTATAATTCAAACAGACTAGTAACTTTTAATTGAATACATTGGATTTCTTGTTTCTGAATAAGTATAGCAATTATGTAATTTATTTGGGTAGTTTACGGTTATACAAGTCATTTTCATGATTCTAGAACATTAATAAAATATAATGCATTCTAATTGGAATCGATGGCATTTATACACTGAAGATGTAAAAGTTTATCTACATAGAGTAAAGTTAAAAAGTATCAATCAAGACAATTGATTAAAATAATTATTACATAAATTCCATAATTGGTTTCTCTATGAAATTACATAATAATTGCTGAATGACTAGTTAAATTGCTTTTGTTAAAGAACCTGTGTAATTCTTTGAATGCATTTCCTCTTTTGTGATTCAACGTTGTCTCATAGTAGTAATTTATAATTTAAAATGTGTGTGAGAGAAAATGCAAAATATAATGACTTATTGTATTTGAAAGTTTATTAGAATTCTCACAAGTCATTTTATTTTTCCAATTTAATTATTCAAATAATTAATCAATAACTGGATATTCTACATTACACGCTTGATTTTCACTCGTGCTTACATATAAGGATATGTAATTGATGTCTCATAAAGGCATACAATGTTAAATTTACACAAACGTTTTGCCATTTATTGGAATGTTTGTGTTTCCAATGAAAGTATAAATTTTTGTACATTTTATCGCTTCATTCAATTTGATATTATATATTAAACAACAGCTTTGAACATAAATTGCTTTCTAAGTCGAATAACTATTTAATTAATGAGTTCTATTTTGAATTATGAGTTTTCATTTAGAAAATGGTTGTTTTTAAAAAACATTGTGTTATATTACACATGTATATTTCCTTGAAAGTTTTGTTTTAAACCATATATAGAACTTGTAACAACATGCTGTCAGAAAGAAATACGTGCGCGATAATAAGAGTAGCTATTTTATCGTTACCTGCGCGGTTCTTATCGATTCATCGATCGTATCTATCGGAAGTTTTAATCGATTGATTTATTATTGCACATTCCTTTTCATAAGAATTTGAATGTCTTTTTTAATTGTTATACCATTTTATGATATTCTCAAGTTTCGATGAAAAATGTACATATGTTTTGTTGTACAAGACGAGAAACAAACAAAAAATATACATAATGTATGTCAGATATATTTTATTAATGAGTAGAAGAATATTAATATTCCATTTTGAAGAAGTACATATACCTTTTGGTTTATTGAACCTTCTGCATATAGTATTTGGGTACTTTAAATGTCACTCTTCAAAATAGTATTATACTTAACCCATTTGCATCATTAGCGCATATATTTGCGCATTTTGTCTGGCCACTATCACCAGTTGCGCATATATGCGCGCAATTTACTTGGAAATTGAATTCAAATAAAATATTGGCGATAAGAACGAATTTTCCACTTTTCCGTGTGATGCAAATGGGTGAAATAGTGTTATTACAAGGAAGTTCGGCAAAATGTTAAAAATCATTAAATTTTTTATTTAAAATTTTGTTTATATCTCTAACGGTTTCAGAGATACTAGCAAAAATATAAATAATTAGAATTACTTCAAAGGGGTATTTCCACCCGTAAAACCGTTTTTGGGCTAAAATGAAAAATGGCATTGTGATTAGGTCCCCGTGAATTTTATTTTAACAAAAAGTTCAAATTTTTTGGCGTGTGACAATTACCAAACTTCCCTTGTTAGTACATTTAATTCAAAATATATATTCAAGCCTCACGAAATAACCGTTGCGATTAATTCCCGAAAAATTGTCTATCCGTTTAAAAATGTTTATCGTTTAACAATGAAGAATAAAGTAATAACATAGTGAACGAGGGGGAGGGGGCATTACAGAAACAGAAACAAAAACAGTGGTTACGAAGGTTGTTTGCAGTGTCGCTACGAACAGAATGATAAAAGTTTGGACCGTCTGAAGATCGAAAAAGGTGATTATGGTGATATGAACAACGATCGCGGCTTGGAAAGATTATTGCGCAAACCAAACAAGAAGTCAGACGAAGCTTGGTGCGTGGGAACAGGGAAACGTGGAGAAGCAAACGGAGATCATTGTCCGAAAACGACTAACAACGTTCAAAATGTTTTCCACAAACCGACGAAAAAATATTGTCCGGAAAACAACGAGGAAGGAGACATTCTTCGATCGGAACATTCTCAGAGAACGGTCGAGAATTCCCAGGAGGATTCACGTTGGAGAACAATCAAACATTCTCCGGTTAACACCGTTTCAGGAACGAGCGAAAGTTTTTCGGAGATCGTCGCTGCTACTAGATCAGAAGCTTCTTCCTGGAAGGCGAACGAGGAGCTTTTTGAATACAATATAGCTTGCGTATTGAAGGAAACTTTGTCGAAAACTTGTCGATTTAACCGTTTAGTGGAAGTTTGCAATAAAACGTCGGGGACAATGAATGAAAATTCATTACAAGTTCCCAAGGAACAGCCCCGCGAGGTCGACGAAGAAAATTGCCCAGGGAGCAGCGAGTTAGACGTTTCCTGGAGGTCGAGTACCGATGAAAGTGAAAATCCATCCACTTCCTGGAGATTAGGAACGAGTTCCCCGCGAACACCAACGTTTACGAGTTTGGCTTTGGACGTTTCCTACGCTGGCCTAGACTCTTCCAGTCATTTGAATGTTGAATCCTCAAGAAAGGCCCAGGCACAAGATTCGTCGTATTTTTGGGACGATCTCAGTGTCACGGAGTGTCTGGACAAAAAACTGACATCGAACGATGAAAGTACGCCGGAGGAGAGGGTGAAGACTCTGAAGGAAGTTCTAGCCGAAACGAATATTCACGAGGGGGATGGAGTCGTTTCAGATTTTCTGTTTCACGTCGCCAAGACGAAACACGGCAAGATTTATATCAGGGTTATTAGAACGATGCTTCGTAATCGAGGTAGGATATAAATAATGCAGCGTATCGATTGTTTTGACTTTTGCTCTTATGAAACGCGGTAAAAATAATTCGGACGTAGGAGTGGCCCGCGGAATGGGAAAACAAATGAGGAGGTAAAGAAAATCGGGGACAAATAGGGAAATATTATATCAAATCATTTGCATCGTACATTAATATCGAATTGGCGCGCTTATAAATAATGTTTCAACAATATTTAGTAGTAATATTTAACTTATGCAAATTCTGTGAAATATTTACAAATTTTTCTATACCACTATATAGGATGTTTCAGAAATGAAGTTTTCTGGTTGCGTTTACTTATAAAGAATATGAATGTTGAACTGGTCGTGATGGTACGCTAAGATAGTCACTGTCAGATTAAACACCTCTTTTTTATGGGGTTTTATTAACATTAAAATTACGAAGAAGGCCAATTTAACCCATGTACTTCGAATTTTTCTAAAGTCAATCAATTATGCTTTACTATTAATGGTACTTTATGATTTACTTTTAACAATGCCTTTACTGCAGTTTTTAAAAATAATTATTTTAACAGAGAATTAATTTGATTAAAAAATTAGTTCGCTCCTTCCTTATCTAATTCCAAAGATATACAATAGTTGTATGTATAATATGCGTTAACCTCGATAATTTTAGTGTTGG
This sequence comes from Hylaeus volcanicus, assembly GCF_026283585.1. Lineage (NCBI taxonomy): Eukaryota > Metazoa > Arthropoda > Insecta > Hymenoptera > Colletidae > Hylaeus > Hylaeus volcanicus. Next base: position 233,961 of record NC_071979.1, read on the forward strand.
TGTGTTCTAAAAACGGCAGAAGTATCACAGGGTTATAAGTAAACACTTTAATCACATTTCTCTTTGAGAAATTGAAAAATACAAATTACATTTAGTTCAAAATCACGATAGGTATGCATATGTATAGTGAGGAGAAAAACAACCAATCATAGCAATTTTTACGTAAAATATTTATTATTATTGAAATAAATCATGACAAGAAAACCAGCATTGATTATTATTTCTTTATAGGCTTAGAGAACTTACACTATTTTATAACAGTTAAAATTTGATCTCTTTTAACTGAAATAATAAAAATTCATAGAATCAGTTTTGTATCGTAACGAAAATAAACAAATCTCAGAAACCTAGCATACACAGGCAAAATGTTTTGATACGTAGTTGTCTGTTTACATCGAGAGTCCTCTCGTACTGATAGACTCAGTTTACAAGTATTATTCGAACTGTGAAGGAAGTATTAGTACAATGAATCCCATTCTCGTATAACTAGACTAGATGAGTCTTCAACGTGTAAAGTATATTGTTCTATGATTACGTATAAAAACTTTTAATGCCGTGTTAGCTTTAATGGGAGGACGTCCAAGAGCTCTAAAATATCAAGATGAATGAAGAATTATTCGTTATATTACAAGTCGTGAGGCAGAATGAAGCATTGATATATTTAAATTACAGGTAGGAAACTACCGGTAAAAAAAACTGATATCAGTGGGTACCTGACTTTGCATTGGAAAAATCTAAGGAACCGGGCTCTTTTCTGCGCTCCTTTATGACAGAGCGTTTATGATATTGCAATGAAATTCGCCTCTTCCACGCACTATTGTAAAGAAATAGCCTACTATTCGTTGAAATCAGTTGAAGAAATCATTTTATTTTATTTCAGTTTAGTATTTTAGAAAGCATTTCTCATTCGTTACCATATTTTCAATAATTTAGTCATAAATGTTATAAAAAAATAATTTTTGTTACTTATTTTGTTTGCACAAGGCCTCAGATATATGCACTAATTGTAATAAATAAGAAAAAATTGCGATAAATACATATATGACTTCAATCAGAAATTGTTTTTTACCGGCGCGGGCGCGCCGTACGCCGTATGACCGTCCTTTGAGTATGGACCGACAGCAGACGGAACGCGTTCGTGCCCGGACAGGGTACCCAATGCATTAAAGGCAAATATAAATACCAATTATTTATCCCTATAATATATGCGTAATAATCAATTTAGTACTGTCAGTGATTTCAATCTAAAACTAATAAACAAAAACAACAAGAATCACATGACTTGATTGATGTCAGAAATCATGTGAAAATCTTTTTTTCTTTTGCCATTTCTAACTATCCAAAAATTATAAAATTCACATCAATAGATTCGGAAGAAGTTAAATTTAAAAAATAAAAAAATATGCGATTTTTTTTTCGAAAAATGTGGAGTGCTCCCCTTAAGAAAGTTAATTTTAATGTTTGCGAAAAGAAACAGAAGCCGATGCTGTCAAAAACAATATTAAAGCTCCAATGATTTGGTTAAAAAATATAATAAATGGTCTGTTTCTGATTGGAAACGTGTAACTTGATCGGACGAAACAAAAATTAAGAGAGTATCGTTCGTGCAATGTCATGGTAAGCAAACTTTAACTCATGTTATGGGGGTGCATGACGACAGATGGTGTAGGTCCATTTCACAAAATCGATGGAATTATGAATCAATGTATGTATAAAGACATTTGGAAGGAATACTTGCCAAAATGTATGCGAATTATGCCGTTCGCTGAAGAGGAAATCGTTTTTCAACATGATCGGGATCCTAAACATACAGCAAAAAGTATGACAAGTTGGCTGGCTACTCAAGTATTTTCTATTTTAGACTGGCCCGCCCAAAGCTCTAATCTGAATTGTATAGAAAATCTACGGGGATTATTGAAAAAAAGACTTCAAAATGCGTATAATTCCCCACCAATTTTACTCCTCGAATTACATGCTCGTGTTAAAGAACAATGGAATTAAATTCCGCAGTACTTTTTTTATAAGATTAGTTGGAAGTATGTCAAGACGCATTATAGCTGTTATAAAAGCCAAAGGATTATGGTCAAAATATTAAGGTATAATAAAACTTGTAAATCTTAGTATGAACAATTAGGGTGCAAAACTGATTCTATTTATTTTTATTGTTTCAGCCAAAGGAAAACAAATCTTAAATGTTATAAAATAGAGTAAATTTCTTGAGACTATAAAAAAATAATTAGTAATGTTAGTTTTTTTTGTTACGATTTATTTCAATAAAATAAATATTTTTCGTAAAAAATTTTGTGATTAATTCAGTTTTGCTTCTCATTCAGTTACTTCGCTTGCACTCGATAAATTTGCAAATTCAATTTTCTTGAAAATTATATCTTATACAAAACAATTTTATTCTACACTTTCGATTGTTTTTTATTTTTTCATTAGGATTCACCGACTGCTAGATTGTATCACCACTGTTGGGATAGTCTTTACATTAACGGACTACCAACATTGTGCCCTTAGAAACCTATACAACAAGCTTGTTTATATTAACTGCATTCGACCCAAAGTCCAAGATAATGTTGACAGGTATTAAATAACAAGTCATTTTCAAAAGAAGTCGTATTTGAGGCGTATGTTCTTAGTCTCATATGAAATTGTTTAATACCTTTCAAATCTCGATCAAGTACAGTTTGTAAGATTACGTACTTGTATTTAGGAGAAACAGTTATTTATCAATTGGTTTCTCTAATGAAATAATTTTTCAACATCTATTTGTCATAAATACATCATTATTTATAATTTATGAATTATTTCATCACGAAAAATTATTTATAGTAACTTAAACTGCACCCAAAATAGTTTTGTTTAACAATTCCATGTAATATAATTAATAAGATATTACTGAATATTACTGAATATACTGTTACTAACTACCAAAAGATAATGATAATGTGGAATTTAAAAACAGTTTATTTTAATTAAAGTATACATAGAACTATTCCCAAGGTGTTCTTACGGATAAGTTTTTTTCTTATTCGGATATTCATACGATTACTAACGAGAGATAAAAAGCGCTATCGTTAATGATATGAATTAAGTATCGAATTCGTATAATAATGAAGCAGTGCATGTATCTAATTAAGACGAGGTTGAACTCTCGGAAAATTGGGACGTGCGTTATTTCTAGGATTTTCAACTCGCGTAGTCCGTTTTAATTAACGTAATCAATTTGGTTGGATTAATGTCAGTTTTATCGATTGAAAGATATTTTGATAAACTGATAAAATATGATATCGAACACAGGAATGTTTGATTCCATAAATTTAAACACAGATGTTAAAAATGCAACAAAAATTCATTCATCAGCTTCACGAAAATGTTATTTTTCTAAATATCAAAATATCACAAACACGGAACAATACAGTTATTAATAATATTATTTAGCTTGAATCATACCTGGATAACTGATTGTATTTTTAACCTCTTCAGTAATCATTAAAAAATGGTACAAATAACACATTTTTTTTATGAACGAATTTTATTTACTGAAAATATATGTCCCTCATAAAAGCCATTTCGGACCCAAAATCAGACTGAAAGTTGATATCTACTGATTAATTTTTGTAACATTAATCCTAATACAAATATTCGGCTCATAGTATCCGCCCGAGTATAATCGGGCGAAGTCCTTAAGCTGTTAATAAAGGGTTCTTTTAAACGGGCTTTAGGCTTCGTTTATCGATAAAGCATAAATGGTATGGAATATATCCATTTTTTAAATTTTAAGTGCAACCACAGGTGTATTTTGTTAAAAAAAAATCCTAAAACTACTTTAGGATTTATAAAAGTTTTAGTATCGACAACAGAAAACAATAACTATTTATATAATTTCGCTAAACGTTCATTTATTAAAGAATTATGGGGTTGTAAAAAAAGTAAAGAATTATGGGGTTGTAAAAAAAGTAAAGAATTATGAGGTTGTAAAAAAAGTATTATTCAAGTAGCATATTATGTACATGGTTTTTGAGACATGAAAACGTTATCGACAAAAGTTGAATATCGATGTACAACCTGTCTGTAATATCACAATGAAACGAAATTGCGGGAGATACTAGAAATTTGGTAATTTAATTTGAAAGCAACGCGTCAGAAATTTTTAAAGGATTATCAATCCCTTAAGCTAGCTTTAAACTCCAACAACCTAGGACCAAAATGTAATGTTTACATTTGGCCCGAACAATACGCCACTGGCCAGGTCTGTGATAATCAGTTTTGGCCCGAATATCCGACCAGGAGTCTCACACGTGGTTGTAGCTTAAAGGATTAATAGTATTGCGTTGAGTACAGACCGTATCTTTTGTAAAGCCGTCAAACGAATCAATAACAGACAATCTAACAAGAAGATGGTCAGTACTTTTTCTACTTTTCATGACGATTGCAATGCAATTGTATAGGTTGTTAGGTTTCTACTATGAGGACTATAGAAAAATGATCGAAGCGACTGTTTTTCGCCAGTTAAAATCTCATAGAATCAATTTTGAAAAGATTTTATTAATTCTAGCAAATAATTCATTAAAAAATTCCATTTATATATTATATTTTGCTAATTAATTCTCCAGCATAGCTTACGATCTTTCGATTTGTTAGCATATGATGCCGCAGTTATATAATAGTATTAACGATGATAGGAGAAAAATCGAACAGATAATGTTTTCTTTAATTATGTGCTTATCTATAACAAATAGGACAATGTGTCAGCAGTTTCTTTCTGATATATTTATATGTATCATACTTCTTAATGGGTTATTGACATTATCATGAAGCACGTAATTATGGAATGATTCCAATTTATTTAATATTGGCTTTTTGCCATTTTAGAACTTCCACTTTATAATTTTCGTTTGAATTTCCCTCTTGTTATGATACGCGCATGTTGTTCGCGCAGCCCGCTTCTGACAGTTAGTTGATATGGCGCCGTAACAATCTCGCCGTGTGTCTCGTTTCTAGCTTCATCTATGTTTTCTAACGATAGAAAGCAATTTTTTCTCGTTGTCTATCGGACGTGAAGGATCAGTCGGTGCACTAGCTAGTGTTCCCATAAACAGTTAATTGTTAAACTTGATAATAAACTCGAAGGAAATCTGTGAAATGTGCCCGGTGAATCCTCTGACGTCAGAGGTGTAGAACTAAATAGCGTGTTGAATGGTAAGTACTTATTTTGAAATCAACGCGATTTTTCGACATATTTAATGCATATCGTTAATTCCGTTCCTCTATTTCTCTTCTCTCTTTTAAGTAAATCTGACGTCGACATAAAATATACTTGGACGATAATATTTTTAAATTAACTGACCCCCAAGCTTGATAAAAAAGAGTTCTCACTAGTTTTTCTTTTACTCTACGGATACAGATAACTTTTCGGGTTAGGTTTTCTTAGTGGATGACAACTAGTTTCACGTTTTTGCATCTGCTAAAGCCATGTCGCTTTGCAACGAGACGCCATTTTTAAAACTCGGTATTTAACCCTATCGTTTACTTTTTTCATTCCTTTTGTAGGAGAACTATACATTCCCAACGTGACAAAGATCTAACATTTTATAGATTCTAAAAAAAATGATATAATAATACGACAACTTATACGGAACGTAAATACAAAATTACTAAAAAGTCTTACCCCGTGATGTAACATTTTTTAATATTATTTCATCATTTTATAAGAATTCTTACTGGTAAATCTGAAAAAATTTAAACAATTTGTTAAAACTTATTTATTTCAATGCGTATTAAATTATATGAATGAATAAATGGGATTTTATTAATTGGAAAGTTTCAAACGAAAATGAAAACAATGACTTTTATTTACTTTACGTTTTTTCCGTTATCCTTATGCGTAATTATTTACGTCGGATTAGTAGTATTCTAAATGTTCGTAATAACACTTTCCACTCGGTGTAACTTTATTGTTTACATTTTGAAATTACTTTAGTCAGTTTTCTGTCTGCGCGAACGAATCTACGTATTCGATAAATGGTATTTTTCAAAGCGTGTAATAAAGTGATAGGCGGAAAGAAACAGTAGTTCGTATTTGACATTGTAATAACAAATCCAGCATGGATAATATGAATTCTCCGATAGTCAGGAAAAGAAAACAAAATATAAGGAGTTTTTTTTTCTTAGAGCTAAGAGTTATGTGTAATGAGTTGTGACAAACGTCAGAGGAGATTATTCGAAGGTCATTTGTCTTGGCATGTTATGCAACTTCACAGATTCATGTATCTCGCCATGTGGTTAGTTTCGTATGCAAAATTGCGATTGTTATCGTTATTCAATAATACACGCTCGATTTCAATAACATGGAAGTACGTAGTACAATAATTATATCGTAAAATATAAATACATTAAATGTATAATCACGTTTTATAATATTCGAATAATATTTACCTATATTACAAATTAACAGTTAAAATTAATAAACGAAACGCAGAATTTTTATAACTTCTAAAATATTAAAATTAGAAGTAAACCACATTCTTTTATTTACTTGGAATCTTAAATAATAAAGTAGATTATGTTTCTATTATATTTTCATATCTTTGTATTGTTTGTCCATAATTATGTGGCTTTCTAATGGATGCTGCTTCTATTCTATAGTATTATGTAATAAAAATTAAGTCTACTTTATTGTAAAAGTTGAGACTGTGAAAGTGGGTCCTCATTTGGTATTAGTATTTAAAGATGTCAAGAGTTCTAGTAAAAGGTATGGTAGGTTAGTCATTCGAATGAATCAGGGTTGTTACGTAATTGTATCTTTGTTCTTTTAAATAAAAGATTAGCATTTCACTGTGGCGCGCGGATACGGTATGCTGTACGACAGAAGAACAACGCTAGATTAAAACAAAGATGAGGACAGTTTCATTCATATAATAAATAACGAATAAACTTAACGTATAGGTAGATACGTTAAGATAAATCGATAGATGGATTTTTATTTACCCATTGTGCAATATTTCATTCTATAAATGAAACTTTAATTTTTATTCTACGAGGATATAAAGTTGTTTACATTATATTCGTTATTCGAATTTTGTATCTAGATAAGAATCTCGCCTTTCTCTAGCAGAAATACTGATTTTCGATATTGGATTGTTTTAGGCAATGTTGTGTCACGTGCATTATCGACAATAAGATTTTATTGATTAAATAAAAATATAAAGTATTGTTAACAGTAGTCACATTAACAAAGACGTATATACAGTGTTATAAAATTAACAGTCCGAACTTCGGATGAGTAAGCATGAATTTAATAGTAATCAACAGTTTCTGAGTTGCAAGTTTAAATTTTATTTACTGTTTTAACATATTAGTCAAAATTTTCGTTAAAATTAATCATATACGAAATAGCTGTTGCAGTAAAATATAAATTTTCCTTGTAACTTGGAATGTTTAATTTACAAATCCATGTTTATTAATGGCTTATTCATTACGATGTAAAAATTTTATACCAAATCTTAGAATTTTGTATCTTATGTTTGGATCATAAATCTTGGAAGGCAATGCGTGTGACCTTCTAGAATAAGCGTCTGTTTATTTTGGACGTACATAAACGCCCCTTGGAGTGAAAGACACGAACCTTAGCCTTAATACTCTACTGCATGCTCTTACACAAGCTTCAGCTTGTAGGAAAATCAATAATCACCTGCAACGTCTCTGCTTGATACGTAACGTCAGAATCATTTGCAGTTTTAATTTGAGTTTTCACATTGTCCATCGATGACCATTTGTCCATTAACTATTTCGTTCGTTACGAGAGTATTCTCTTTTTTAAAATTAATTTTTTGATTGAATTTAGAAATTTTCGATATGAAAAACACTAAAACGTAAGAAGTTAAACTTTTAGATAGGTATTCATTTGTTTATTTAAAAGACAAACGTATTTGGATAGATTTTTTTTTAATATTATTAATAAAGGAGGTTGAATCGTGCCAACCTGAAAAATTGTTCTTCCGTGGCAACAGTGACTACGTCACTTTTAATTATTCGAAGCAGTTGACCAAATTTAGGTTTCTTACCACAAAAAAAATGTGTTTATTGATTTTGAAAGAAAATGGTAATATTTCATAATGCACCTTTCCATTCTTAATACAATTTTGTTTTCTTGGGGCTTAATTATTCAAATGGTATGTCTTTAAACAATTTTATTTTTGTAATTAAAGCGAAACAATTTACATACAAGTATTATTATTAATAATATCTTAATAATTGACTCCGCCCATTTTATTCTCAAATTTAAAAAACATTTCTTGGTTTTCACTTTTTTTTCTACATAGTTGAAAGTAATGATTAGACCCGCGGTTCCCTTAGTGTACGGCTTATTTTCGGCGGCTCCTTTAATACCAATCAATATGGGACTAATCTGAAATATGTTAGACAGACTACATTAACTGGCACAAATTAACTAAATATAAGTGTGACTATTTCATAAGACTTAATTTTTGTATTATTAAACTTGACCAATATTTATTCTTCTTCGTCTTTATCGATAATTCCAATTTTCTTTTTAAAAAAAGCTCATATTTTTTCTGTTGATTTCAAAATGTGGATGTTTCTTTCTTGCAAAGTGAGATTAAGGGAATTCAGTTTGCCAAAAATATCGCATAAATATGCCAATTTTATTAAAAATTCGGTATCATCAAAATTTTCTGGATCCTTGTATTTTTCTCTTTACGGATCTCTAAATTGAATGAAATTATGAAGACAATGCCAGAATAAAAGTTTACCCATCATTAACTCCATTTTTTCATTATGTGGACTTGCCCCATTTTCATAATAAACGGCTCATATCAACCTTTAGTATTTACAATATATTGCAGCTCATAGTATGGGAATCATGGGATTACATGTCAGTCTAGTTATATCAGTATAAATTTCAAGAATGAGTCTAAAACAAAAAATTATATTGAAATATAAATAAATATTTACACTAGCTTATGTATGACTGAAAAATTGTCTTCTTGTAATATTTGGACATACAACGTCATCTAAGAGTATTTACACATTCGAGCAGTGTGTTTTTTATTATGTATAAGGTGTAAAAAAATTAATTAGCGGCGCCCCGGTGAGTTGCTCCGTGCTATCGAAAATTTGCGAAAACTTTAACAATTTTTTACGCGAAAACGTGTCGTCTCCGGTACGTGGCCCCTTTGAAACTTTTTACCTACTCCTCGAGTAGAATTTTTTAAAATTAAAAAAAACTTTCACCTTAAATTTCGAGGTCATAATGGATTTTCCGGACGGTTTTTTTTTGCAAATTTCCACCGATCCAGATGTGTACAATATTCCCCGAAAGTGGTGACCATTAATTTTGTTACATCCTGTACAGTTGTGTTGATGAAATTTGCAACTTCGCTAATATATTATTATGCTTAATTTTATGTTAAATATACGCACTAAGACTGCTGCATCCTCAAACGTATGAACAGAAAACCCCGACCGATCAGATCGCGAGTATGCCGTTGGAGAGCCTGCGGCCGCCTAGCGCGTAGCCTACGCTACCGCAGACACTCCACCGGCATATTCGCGCTCTGATTGGTTGGGATTTTTTGTTAATATCTCCATAACGAAGCTTCAGACAACAATTTCGCTAAGGAGAAAGTTGTTTCAAATCACCTCACGAACCACCCCATTCAAGGTGTTACAGCATTTTTGGGACACCCTGTATATTATTGTTGGGAATCCTTTCGAAAAGCCTTGGGTGATCTTTACCTCAGATCGTACCGAGGGTTCTTGGGCTTTGCTGGACGTACAGTCAGTGTAAGAAGTATTTGTACAGCAACCCATTCAAAACGAATGGTTCCTGTAGGAATACTTATTACACTGACTGTAATTGGTTTTGGCAGGGGTTTGAAGGAGAAAGATGGTTCAGGAGGATTATCTGGGTTATCGTCTACACACTCGCGAGGTCTAACTAAACCCTTGTGACGGTTACTCGGTGGGAGTGCCGAGCTCAATCGGTACGCCGGGTTCGGGAGTTAGGCGGAGAATAAATGTTCGCTGGTGTACTGAAATAAATAGGTTTTATTCTTCAGCTTTCGCTAGAGTCAGAAATATATATATATACACGGCTTATGGCTATGATTGATTATTGCTTGTTGCTTATTAACTACGAACTAAGGTATATTTACTACCGCGGTACTGGTCTTGAATCCGTAGAGTGGTGACGGCGGGGCGGAGACGGTCAGCGGAGTTCCTCGCGTCGACTCGGGCAATCTCCGATCGCCGACGTCGAGTACACGCTAGTGGGGGGGAACACGAGTGCAGTGCGCTGAACTCGAGCACGGGCAGTCTCCGTACACCCGAGCGCGACGATGCGATCGCGGACGAACAAGAAATGAGGAGCGTACTCCCTCCAACAGGCACGGGCAATCTCCGTACACCCGAGCGAGCACTTCGACGGCGGGACGAGTGGGAGGGTCGTACCGTGCACACTTACGCACAGGCTCGGACAGTTTCCGAACACCTTTTTTTATTTTATTTTATTATTATTATTATTATTATTATTACCGAGGTGGAGGAAATCTTCAAAAGACACCCCTCAGATGTTGTTGGGGGGTAGTGTCAGATTTCTACTGAATAAAACCTCCACCTCGGCCCCTCAGTGCGGAACTATACCGTAGGTAATACATCGCCCCGAGGGGGTCGCCTTATCCGGCGACCGCGCACCCTCGCACGGCTCTAATGGCCACCACTCCCCAGTCGGACTCGCCGTATACGCGGCGGGTACATCCGTCCTTAGACTGGGCCATCCCTCCCGTCTGAGCATTGGGGGGTAGTGGATCCTACCCAAATTGCCCAGAGGGGAGGGGAGAACTCCCGCGTCCAACCGTCACTGCGGCGGCCGGCCCCTGCCACCGGGCCACCACTCTGCCCCCTCACCTTACCCGCAAACCCCTGGCCAACACCAGCCGGGGGCGGACCCCCCCTGGGGAAACGGCTAGGGCCCTCATCCGCCCCCCTAGCAGAGAGGCGGGGTACTGCCTCTGGGTGCGGGTGGTCACAGACCGCTACCCTATTGGGTGCGTCTACACCCAAAGGCTCCCCAGCGCCTTCGTACCGCCCCATCCGTTTTACGACTCCAGGAGCCGTCTACCTTTAGACCCGGATACATTCCGGGTCCCCGCTCCACCCACGTTTCCTTGGGCCTCAACGTCTGAAAAATGAAATACCAAAAAGTCAATAAATAAATTAAACAAACAAATCAGTCAGTCAAAACAAAACACCACAGTAGAGAACATAAAGTAAAATAAACATGAAAGAAAAGGAAAAACCAATCAAAGGGGAAAAAACAGTCAATAAAAGTTAGAAATAAAAAATAAAATATAAAATAAAAGTTAAGATGTCCTATATATGTGTATATATTGCTGGAGGCTCTCCACCACGTGGGCCGGCCCGGAGAGTAATAGGTACCCAACGGGTTACCCCGCCAAGTCCCCGGGCCCCTCATCAGTATCGCTTGGGCGGACAGGCAAGCCCGCCCCAGCTCCGCGCAAATACCGGGCTCGCAGTGCATCGCCCCGCGCCCGAGCCTCCCGATCGAGGTCGCGCTCATAGCCGGCCTTGGCGGTGATGACCCTCGTAATGAAGGCCTCCACCGCCAACCAGCCGGCCCGGCCGCTGACCATAAACCGTCCCAGGGAGAGGGAGGCGTCCCCGCTCATTTCGCCCTCAAGGGCGAGCCTCTCCGCGGCCCACCGACCGCACTCGATAAAGGTGTGCTCCATCGTGTCGGAGACCCAACAGCCATACCAGCACAACGGGACGTCTTCTGCAACCGATAACGGTATACGTTGAAGACCCCGTGCCCCGTCAACGCCTGGGTGACGTAATATGTCATCTGGCTGTAAGGGCTCTGGATCCAGTCCCGGATAACCGGGATCGACTCATGAGCGACACGGCGGGCGCCCACCTCATCCCACTCCGACTGCCATCTGTCGAGCGTGTCCTGACGGATACGCCCGATGGCCAGTCGGAGCTCGTCGGCCGTGGTTCCGCTCTATGGCCCTCGAGGACCTCGAACAATCGACACCTCTCCTCGATCCTCAGGAGGATAGGCGGTATCCCGGCAATCACCGGAAGAACCTAATTGGGCACGTTCCGGTAGGCCTTACACACCCGGATTAGCCCCGCCCGCTGGGCAGAGACAACCTTCTGGCATCGGGTTGCTACACTCATGGCCCCACCCCATATGGGGGTCGCGTATAGCAGCACCGACTCCATCACGCTGTAGTACAACGCGCTGGCCCGTTGGCCCGGTCCGCCGACATTCGGCATAAGCTGGGCCAGCGCGTACATCACCTTGGTGGCTTTGGAGGTGACCCTCTCGATATGCACTTTGAAATTGTGCGACCGATCGAAGGTCACCCCAAAATACTTCATACTATCGGCCGGAGAGACCAGCTGACTCCCGACTGGCACCCGCAGGGGGGAGGGCCCAACCACTTTCGGTTGCCCAGGAACACCTCAGTTTTTTTCCGGGGCGGTCCTGAGCTTCGCCGACGCCATCCAGACTTCCACGGACCGCATACAGCTCTGAATACGAGTATCCAGTGCGTCACGGTCCGTGCAAGTCACCACGACGAGGATGTCGTCGGCGTACCCGATGATTGTTCACCCCCGTGGAAGGCGGAGGCCCAGCACGCCGTCACAGAAAATATTCTATAACAGCGGGCCGAGCACCGACCCCTGTGGGACACCGGAGACCACTTTACGGCGCCTCTCTCCCTCCGCTGTGTCATAATAGATGTACCTCCTTGTGAGGGACGCCCCCACAACCCGGCGAAAATATGTGGGAGTTCCTCTCTTAACTAGCCTCTGCATCAAAATCTCCCAGTCCAGGGAGTTAAAAGCGTTTTTCACGTCCAAGGCGATGAGGACGTAGAACCGCTGGTGGTACTTAGCCGCCTCCGCGATGCTCCATGTGCCTCATCGCCTGGGACGTGTTTCGGCCCGCACGGAACCCGTATTGCAACGGAGACAACCCGTGCGGGCCTAACACATGCTCCATCCTCACCTTAACGACATTTTCCCACACCTTCGCCAGGTGGCCTATCAGGCATAGGGGGCGGTATACGGAGGGAGAGGCAGGGTCCTTCCCCGCCTTCCTCAGCAATACCAGCCGCCGCTGGTCTCTCCAACGCTGGGGGACGTATGGGTGTCGAAGACAGCCGTCAATGACAGCCCTCAGCAAATCCACCGCCCCCCTTTGCCACCTCGGTGATGACTCTGCCCGGGACGCCGTCGCGCCCGGGGGCCTTCTCCAGGTGTGTGGCCCCAAGCGCCCGTGTCGCCTCGTCCTCGGTAACCGGCAGTACCGGCCGCCGCAGGAATTCCTCCAGGTCGCGGCCAGGCCTGTAAGCTTCCGTGGCCTCGTTCTCCGCATCCGGTGAGGCCGGAAAGAGCTCGGCCAACACCCCATCCATCTGTGCGGCCGGCATCAGAGGAGGGGGGAGACGCCGGGTTACCATGTTCATGACAACCCGGTAAGGTTTCCCCCACACGTCTCTTTCAACCAGGCCGCACAGCTCGCGCCTAGCCCTCTCCTTGCCCCTAAGGATAAGGATGCGGATCTCACGACGAGCCACCCAGTGCTCTTCGAGGTGCACCGGTACCTCGGGTCGCCGCCTCTAGCACGTCCGCTGGAGTCTCCTCCGACTGGCATGCATCCGCCGACGCGCCAACGCGATCTCCGGGGACCACCAACACTTGGCCGTCCCCCGACAGGGAGGGGGCCTCCTGGGCGCCATACTCAACGAGCATGCCCGTTCAATGGTGTCCAGGGTCCCCTCTATATCCGCGGGCCTGAGGGGGGACGAGAGATCAAGACGTGCGACTCGCGCCTAATGGCGCTAATCAGGACGTCCGGATCCAACGTCTCCACCCTCCACCCCAGTATGCAGCGGGGCTCGATCATGCCCCCGCCAGCCCTGCCGAACACGTGCCACAAGTATTGGTTGTCCGACGCTGTGTACTCCTGCAGGATGCTGCTGGATTGCAGCCCCTGGAGAAGCACGGCGTCACACGCCAGCACGTCAATCTTGGAAGTGCGCCCGTTTCTCTGGAATGAGAACGGACCGGCATTATCCGAGGGCGCCAGCCCCAGTCTTTCGAAGACCTCCAGCAGGACGCGACCCTTACGGTCGAGCGTCCGCGAACCTCAGGCCGGTGACTTCGCGTTGAAGTCACCGGCCACTATTCGCTTCCTAGGCCCGTCGCGACACGCGGCCTTTAACGCCTCAAGCTTACAGGCCAGACCCTCGTGGTTCAACCGTGGGGTGAAATAACAACTGGCGACGAGTACATCCTCAACCCATGTGAGGATGAATCCGTCGCCAGCCCCCCCCCCCCCCCCGGGATAGCGACCTCCCGGAGGCCGCCGAACCCGGTGACCCAGATGGCGGTCTTAACAACCGGGACCCCGCTGGCGACGCAAAGCTGGCATACAAGAGCCGCTGCCTTGCAATCCGCCATATCGTGCCCCGGCTGACCGCACTTGCGGCAGAGGCCCTCCCCGATCTTACATGATTCGCTCATGTGCCCAGGGGCGTGGCACTTATAGCATCGTGTCACCGACGGCACAACACGGATCTGTGCCGACACGTATCCTATACGAATAGTCGAACCGTCGGTGACTCTGCTTGCCCATTTTTGCGGCACCTCAACCACCGCTATCTGCGTCCCCCAAGAGGTAGACCGAAGAACCTTCAGCCTAACCTCCCCGGGGGACTCGATGCCAAGGAGGGCACAAAAGGTGGTGACCACCTCAGCCCTGCCGATAACGGGGTCGAGGTCCCGCACCTCCACTTCGACCCTCGGGAGCACTGTCCGAGCCGAAGCGCAAGCCCTTAGCTTACTGGCCAGGGATTCCCGCATCTCCGCCGCTCCGCTCTCCTTCGTTACCTCTAGGAGGACCTCCCCCTTACGGGTTCGTCTAATCCGGGATACCCCCCGACCCGTTCCCCCATATGTCCAGTCACCTGCCGCACCAAGTCCTCGTACTGGACGCCGGTAGCAGAGACTATAACAGCCTCGCTTCTCGCCCTGCCCCTGCGCGGACTCTTCGCCTTAGCGGCGGCGCCAGCAGGGACTTTGGCGCCAGCGCCGGTCGCATCGCTCCCCCTAGCCACCTTCCGCGGGGCCGGTCGGGGAGGCATTACAGCCACCGGTACAGGCACTGGCGGACCTCCCGCCACTGCCTCTCCTCTCTCGAGTGCCCTCTTGGCCCAGGCGTTCTCTGTAGGTGGAGGTGCCGGGACCATCTGTCCGTCTGCAGACTTTTTACTCTTGTTTCTTCCGCCTCTGCCCTTGCCTTTACGCGGGGTGACAGTACTCCATTCTTCCCCCGGTAAAGCCACCCTCTTCCTGGCCATCAGCCCGGTGCTGGTGGCGCAGTCCGAGGGCGGGGTTCCGGCTTTCCTCTTTGCCCCCCCCCCCCCCCCCGTTGTTTTAAGGGGACCCGCCCCACTCTATCCTCGGAAGGCTCCGTCTGAACGGCTACCTCAGCAACGGTCACGGTCGCGCGCGCACTGCACCCCCGTTGTTCATGCGCACCCCCATCGGCCTGTCTCTTGCGTTCCCCCGCTTTCTTCAGGGCCCTCAAACTCTCCCTACACTTGAGTTCCAGAGCCCTGATCTCTGGATCCCCGGACAGGCGGGCGGCCAGCTTCGCTACCAGTGCCTCCATATCGGAGACAACCGCCAGCAGCTCAGCCGGCACAGCCCCGCCCCCCGGGGATTCTGCCCCCGCACTCACGTCACCTGAGCCCGTGAGGGCCATCTCCGCTCCCTCTGTTGGGGCTTCTGCTTCGCGGTTTTTCCGCGGGCTATCCCCTATCTCCACCAGCAGAGGGGTGACTGAAGAAGGAGTCCTCCTGTCCCCTCCCGGTGGGGACCTAGCCACCGGCCCTCCCTTCCTGAAAATGGTGATGTCCGTCAACCTTTCACCCAGGGACAGGGTGTTTCGTCGCGTGGGCGTAAACGCCTTATCGCCAGGCGTGTTACTGGCAGCGGCGCACGACCTGGCCACCCTGCCCGCGGGGACCATCCACCTCCTGTCCCCCTTAGTAAGGGCAGGAATGGAGAACATCTCCCCCACTGCTCCAACAGGGGTGCGGCCACCCCCATTCTCGCCGGCCAACCCGGCTCGCTGTTTTGTGATTTGAAGTAGACATAATAAAGGTTTCACCAGCGCATTGTGCGCGGCGGGGTGGGCCGCAGGACGGGAACGGGTGCACCCCGGGGGGGTCTGCCTAACGAAAGACAGGACCCTCTACCCCAGGTCCCCGGGGCCCGTCCTATACGCCCCCCCCCCCCCCCGGGAATACCGCACAGGGGGGACCCGCCCGTAGCAGGTGCAGGCTCCGACACCTGCACCTCACCGCGCACTACCCGGTCGGGATTCCGAAGGGGCTGGCTCCTGATCCCGGGCGGCGCTACCTCCTCGGCAGCGCAAGTGCACATCAGCCACACACACGCACACACACACACACGTGGGCGACCGAAAGCAAAGCCAACCCACGGGGGAGCACTCCCAGAGGGCCACCACCCGGGAACGACCTCTCCTCGTCCCTGTAAATAAAACTGTATGTGTAGGTGTATGCAAAAGGTGTCAGTGTAGTGTGTTGTGTTAGTGTGGTGTGAAGTTTGTGCAATGGTGCCTCTTAGTCAGGGTGGCGCGCCGGTCCCGCCTCGCGAAGGCTTGGTCGCACCCATTTACTACTCTTTCAAATCTGCGCCGATTTGACAACGAAAGCGTGATTAAAAAAATCTGATTTTTTGGGGATCTGTTAATAAAGCATTCGCGCGTCCGAATCCGCGAACGGTGTTGACGTTGGGTTACTCGTTCACTCTGCAGATGGGCCTGAAGTTGAAAGCGAGTTTTTAAAAAATCGACATTTTCGAATTTTATTGCCATTCACGTGGGAAAAAGACATGAAAACTGTGTCGCACCGATGCCCTGGACTGTTGGACATGTGAGCCACGCAACGAAACAACGTTCCAACCCTTACACTTGGGGGTGGACCTCCCCTACCTCTGCCCCCCTCTCTTCAGCTCTGGGGGCAGTTTTCGAAACAGGACCTTTTCGGTATTCATCCTTAACGTATCGAGAACAAACATGGTGAATTTCATCGCCCTCCGATGTGTGGAAGTGCTCCGTTACGAAGGGGGTTGAAAATTTGCGAGCTGTTTCACCCCCCCAAAGGGTGCCTATGGGGTGCAAGGTATGGGTGATGGCATTTCCTGGATCAGGGGAGTCCAGAGAATGCATTGAGTTAAAAATTGAGACTGTCGTCAAAAAATTGAAGATTTTAGGGGGGGCGGGATGTTGTGAGGGGTGGGTTTGTCCGAGAGCGATTTCATGGGGTGCATTTTGTAGGGGGCATCAAACAGAGTCGCCCCAAAGGTTTTTTTTGATTTTTTGACCACCTTCCGTCACCCCTGGACCCTTCTGAAGTACCGTTTTTCTGCATTACCCCTTTAGGGGAGTGAATTAACCCTTTATCATCAACCCCCGTCAATGCAACTTTGCACACACCCAGAGGACACTTCAAAACTAAACCTCACGAAGTTTCCCGAAGATCGGTTGAAAACTCTCGGAGTTATGACGTTTTAAAATAATGTCCCGTTTTTTTTTACGGCTAGTGTATGTCGAGAGACTACGCTGAGTTTTTACTTTTGAAGGTTTTTATTGATAAAAGTACAGCACTTCGTTCCTCACTTTACAAAATTCACTTCGAGAGTCTTTTCTCCTCGCTTGGAGCCCGTGTTTTAAAGGGCCAAAAGGTGGAAGTTGATATGCGTACCTTGGATAAAAGAGAAAGTTTTCTAAATTAGAAGGATATGTCTTGTTTCAAGAAGGGATCAGTATTGGGATATCTGGAAGAAGGTCTGTTCAAGAATTAGGTCTATTGCTCGGAAAAAGGACGTGATAGGAATCAAGGGATTGACAGGAAAAGGTGAATTCATGTGTTCGGTGAACATTCCTGGGCGAGGAGGTCAGGTATACGCGACACCAGTAAAGGGTAATCGTAGGTTAGGTGTTTGGTTGTTTGAAGTCAAATGCAGCGACTCTGACGCGAAGTCAGATAGCTAGCAGAAATCGGTACCTCCCAGTGAAGGGTAACCGTAAGATAGGTTAAGTTAAGGAGTTCGGTTTGAATACACGTTTACTGAATTGTACTGTTGAAGTATAACACGTGTCGCTAATAATGCCTCACAACTATCAATTTAATTGAATAATAACTCGAGCGGTAAAGTTATTATTTTGTGAGATCGTTACACTAACTAGGATTGCTTATTCGAATACTAGAGGGTTTATAATAGATTCAACAGACCTTTTCAGTTTAAATAAAAAGAGTATATATTCAATAATAACTGTACTAGTTACAGAGGTGAAGTGTCGTGTTGTCGCGGTGAGTGTGTGGTGGTTGTCGTGCCTGTGGAGGAAGAGCGAGAGAGGGGAGAAAAGGAAGGGAGCGTTTCGTCCTGGGCCTGCTAGTGGATTCATCAGTAAGGCTTGCTAGCAGACCCGTGCCTTAGACGCCGGGATATTTGGAGTTCGGTCGGAAACGGATACTTGGCTCCTATTGGCTATGTCTTGTCGAAAATTTTCTTGCACTGAATCCTGGCATGATACAGTAGATTATCTATAATTTGTTGAAAGATCTCTACGTAATTCGCTGGAAACCATCTCTACCACAATCCATTCCTCTTGCCTCTCTGACCCTTGCCATACTATGATGTTGAAAATTTGGTTCCACCTTTATACAACAAACGACACTGTAACAGCGAATCGTAGCAAAGAAGATAAAAATTGAAGAACGACCTGGTGCGGCAGGAATCAAAGGGCCATATGCCGGCGAGACACACTAATGCAACAACAAAAGTTTTTTATTTTTTATTTTTTGGATATGAAAATTATACCGTCGTATTTGTGGCATTCTTCTGATTAAAATAACACCAAACATGATATAATTTAGTGCATATTTGTTTATTTTAAAAATGATTATGGTTTGTTTCCTTTGCCCCGAAAAATACGCACATATGCACTAAATTATGCCGTATTTGGTATCATTTTACTTAGAAAACGAACACAAATACAACAGTACAATTTTCACTTCCAAAAAGTCAAAAATAAAAACTTTTGTTTCAATTACTAAAATTTCCCACCTAGTCTGGTCGGTGGCCTCTTTTTCAAACACAATTTTGATTGGCCTACAAAACCTTGGGGATGACGATATTTTGTTGTGCCAAATTATCTTCTTGCTATCATTTGTTTTCAGTTGTAAAGGAACTAGGCAAATGGAATAGAGAGTTGAATCAGTAGGGCTGAAAATACTTTGTGGGGTTTGTTCGACATTTTTGTCTTCGCCATCTTCTTCGCAGTCTGATGGTAGTTGTCCATTTTCAAAAGAAGATCAAAAATCTGACGTTTGGAGATGGACATTTTCTAGAAAAAATGCAATATACAGTCATCTCTCTTAATAGGTCCTCTCTTAATAGGTCCTCTCTCAATAGAGTCGCGAACCGAAAGTTACATTCAAACCTTATTGTCTATGTTCCCAAAGTATTGAATGTCCTTTAAATGGCTTTATAACATATGTGCGTAGAAAAAGTATTGAAATCAAAACATACATCTGCGTTATTCCACTACAAATTCCTTAACAGTCCTGTTTAGTGAGCAATGTTTATTAATCTGAATTGTCAAGAAGTACATAGAAAAGTTTAGAAGTACATTAAAATACCAAAAATGTGTAATGAAAATGGCAAAGATTATAATTACTATTATTTAATGGTGCTTTTTTAAGTAATATTGAAAATGCAAATATCTGGTGTGACGTACCTCGAGTGGGCGGCCGGGAAAGCCGCTAATCGACACGCTCGGTCGCACAATTCCCACGGACTCTTTTCGCCGCCGGCTCGCGGCCCTCCCGACCCAGAGCTGTAGGGGCTCCTCACGGTGTGCCACCACCATGGCATCTTCCGGTTTCTCCTCGTGGTAGCGTCGAGGGGCGATGGCAGCAGTATACATGTTTCCGAGGGTGGTCAGTCCTCTTGGTGGTGGCTACACCGGGGTCCTGGGGTGAAGGACACCGCGACCGGCGACTTGCCGCGCTCGCGCGAAGACGCGGCTCTATCGACGAGGGTGAGGGGGCGCGAAAAGGGGGGTCCCTGCTGACCGCGGTCCTGACATCTCTCCACTCTCGCGGACCACCTCCGGCCTGGGGTGTCCGGCGAGGAGGGAGCGAGGCCCTTTCGGGGGTCAAGGTGCTTTCGTGACGGGCAGGAAAAGTCTGCCCCGTCACACTGGTTCTAAATAATTGATAATAGGAGTTTTACAAACTAGATCTCAATGATGTGCGACTCGACTGAGAGCAAATGCTAATTTTTAATTGTTAGAATCGCGTGACAAATGCCTGAAATTTAACAAGTGAAAAAAGCGACTGTCTTTTGTTTCGGGGAATATTATACTGTTTCAAGTATAAAAGATTTTTAGACAAATCCGTATTTTAGGATACTGATTAATGACCAGTATTTAAATTTAATTTCTGCATAGTGGACCGGCCCTATTAAGAGAGGTGATTAAAAATTACAGCATTTCAAAACTAAGTTTCTTGAAAATTTAGATTTTAACTTGTCTTATCTCTACCAAATTATTTAAGACCTCTTAAAATCTGTTAACTGGTATATATTACGTTGTGTTTACCTTTAATAATTATATGAAGATGGAAAAAAATCAAACAGACTTAGAGAGCTGACACTAAATGTGATCTGGAACGAGATAATTACCTAATGGTTGTAAAGAGTGGTATGTTTGATCAAGTGTCAGTTGATACAATTTAATCCTGAATGCAGTTTTTATCTTGTCAAACATCCTTAATGACAGTGCTACGTCCATTCCTCGATCAGTTGATATGAAATTTTTACCGAATGTCCACCTAAGTAGGCCGTTTTTACCACTGTGCGTCGTAGCGGAAACCTGTGTGGACGCGATTTTGTACTGACCGACGCGTAGCAACACGTGATATTTGTGTCTTTTTCGAAGTATGAGAAAAGAAACAAATCCCGCGCGATGTTCGTTTTGGGAAGTCGCGTCCACTACATTGTAAACAGACGAGCGGTAGCATAAGCTGAAATCATCAAATTTTAAATCCGTGCAATGGCCATGACGAATAAAACACATATTTAGTATACACTTATTAATGATACCACCTGTAAATCATTGACGTGCCAGCAAAATTTTCATACGTGCTATAACTTCACCATCCCTGGAATAGGGTCAAGACGATTACATCATTGACGAGGGAGCGGTAGCCTCTTTTTTTTAAATATTAGATTTGAGATTGTTGATTCACTATTGATAATATAGTAGAACGTTGGCAATAGCCTTATCGAGATAAACACTTTCATAAATGAGTAATAGATAACCAACGTTTTATGCGTTACTTGTTGAATTCCAAATTTTCAAAATAATTTATAAAATGAAATATTACATAGTGGGAAAATAAAAATATATGAGTATTTCATCGTCGCTATTATTACAATTATATATTATCTGGAATGTTAATTGATGATATCAGTTTTAATTTTTATCGAAACCCTTCTTTGTTTTTGCTACTCCTTATAAATGCAAGAAGTTCTGAATTTTATTATTCTAATAAAAGTATACAATATTTGCCAATCATTAACACCGTTTACATTTTAAAAACTATATCCGTGATGTGGAATCAATTTAATTATAAAGTTTACCACTAATTGAACTAACTGAAATGACTCACAAATAGTGAACGTAAACACACGTTTAAAACACGATTCAGATAAAATATCAATAACAGAAAGAAAAGAGTTGTGGCTGCGATTCACGTGAAGTCAAATATTATTGTACGTATACAAATAAAATGGAAAATCGCTTGTTTACATACACGACATATCTATAAAGTTGAAAAACTTACAATTACTGGAATTAAATATAATCAAGAAAAGCTATTAGAATTTTTAAATAAAATAAATGATCAAACTAATAATCATTTTTGAAGGAGTAAAATTAGAAACAAATCTTAAATTGTCCTAGATGTACCTCAGAAACAAATAATGCAAAAACGAAATGTTGGTATGCCAAAATAAATTAAATATTGCATTAATCCCTTGAGCTATAGTGGTAATTATACTTGCTGATCTTTTAGCACCCACTTTTTAATTATTTTAACGAATATTTTGACGTAAGTATTATTGTTTTTCTTGGAGACATTTTAAAAATTGTATCCCATCATAAGATTATTATTATCTTTAAAATTATTAATATTATCAAATTATTTTGGTTTATTATTCTTGGTTCTTATTCAATTTTATTTGTCTGCAGACTTTGTTTATTTTCATTAAAACTTAGCTACAACATTGATAAAATAATATACGTATTACACGCGCCTCGAGTGTTCTCGAGAATTATGGCATTTATCAGTATCGTTCGCTTGAGTACATGATAAGTATTTCTTTAAGAGAAACGTTTGTACAATATGTTCTCGAGAACCATATTTATAAAATAGCTTATGTATGTTTCTTTATATTATTTATAAGGATACTGAAAGTAGTGGGGCTTTATTTTAAAATATGTTGTTTATTTTAATTTGCTTTCAGTTTATTCGCTAAAATTTCGAGAAACTGTATTTTGTTAGACACGAATAATACCTAAATTAAAATAAAATAACTATTCCAAGTGTTTTTGATATTCCTTTCTTCTTTAGTTTATTTTCATTATCAACAAATATTTCAATAATGGAACACATGGGTTTATCTAAATTTTGTGGACGACGAAACAAATGTAACAAATTCTCCTGTATCCAATTAATTAAATGCCCAAATTAATGTACCATTCGTCCAAGTATATTTTACAGTACACTTCCAGGGCCTTCACATATTATTATAATAATTCTACATTAGAAAATTCTGCTAGAAGTTTATTCTGCGACATAATTTAAACAACAGTTGCCAATTTTTATGAAATACGATTCAGCTTCCTTTCTTCATAAAGATGCAATTTTTTTAGAAAATATTTAGGTATACAATACTTCTTTTTAAGTAACGAATAAAATTGTATTCACCCCTTATAAATAGAGATTGCCAATGTATTCAGAAAATAATAATTAATTTAGTGTGTCTTTTCGCACTATAATGTACGAATTCGCATTTTCTTTACGTCTTCCACCTCCAAATACAACTCTTAATAGCCACTTATTATCTCTTTTACTGCTGGGCCATCGCTCGCTTCGCAGTGTCGCTCTTGCTTCTTCCACTGTTTACTAAATGAACGGGGAAAACATTTCTCTAATTTACTGTTTTCATCTTTTTACTTCTCTTTCTTCTATTTTTTCCTTCTATATTAATTGATATAAATTTAATAAACGTAAACAAATATTTTACGAATATATTATGTAGATTATATAAATGTATTTATTTATTAGTTAAACCATTAACTTTGATCACCTTAATTGTCTTCTTTATTTTTAGATATACGACAAAACCTTACTTGAACATATTGCACAGTACCAAGAGGAGCGTAACATATCAATAATTATTTTCTTATGGTCGATGCGTTTTTCAAGACTACAAGGCCTCTTATATTCTTTTCATTTAAATCGAAATTGTTTTTTCTAATTAAAATACGCGCTCCTTTATATTAGGTTGGGGAAAAAGTAATCCATTATTTTTACCTTTATTTCAAGACTTTATTTAGCATGGTTTGTATTGTCCGATTTGGGTCTCGTATGCGCCGTTTATTGTCATTTTAAAGGTAACCTCATAATGCCTTTCATAGAAGCCCTAGTCCCTATTGACGAAAAACTCGATTAAGCGATTTTCCCAATCTTCTCTTGATGCCGATTTCTTATCACTAAGGAAGTTTTGTTAGGATGAAAAAAGATGATAATCGCTTGGTGCCAGGTTCGGACTATAAGGTGGCTGCATTAAGGGTCCGCAGGAGCCAGAGCCAAATTCCGAGTTGACTTTAGCGACAGTTGCGGAAAAAGTAAGAAACTCCGGAACAAGGATAGAGAGGGCGATACAACAATTGCAAGAGAGACGAGGACAGGGCGATTAGGCTACCATGAATTTTTTTCCAGGATATTAAAGCAAAGAAGCAATATTTTCTAATAATTCTGGTTTTAATATATTCGTTATACTTTGGCGGATGCGACTCCAATGCCTGATTTTGCAATTTGGACCTTAAAACTTTATAAACAATAAAATGAAGATAGCAAACGTACTTTTAGTTACACCGAGTATGCCGGTGGAGTGCCTGCGGTAGCGTACGAGAGCGACCACGCTAGCCTTCGCTACCACGGCCGCTCCACCGGCATACGCACGCTCTGATTGGTCAGAGTATTCTGGTAATATCTCCTTAACGAAGCCTCGGACAACATTTTTGCTAAGGAAAAAGTTGTTTAAAAGTTGTTCATCTCTCGAACCACTCCTTTCAGGGTGTTACAACATTTTTGGGACACCCTGTATAGTCTACCCATAAAAAACTTAAAAAAAGTAAAAAAATTACACCAAGTACATGAAAAAGTGAAGGACTTAAAGAGTAATCATAGAAAAATAGAAGATCCCCCTAAAAAAATCAAGAAAGTAGAAAAAGATGTGAAATCGAAATAAGCAGCCAGTACATGAACGTTCTTTCCAGTAAAGTGCAAGGTGACACTGTGTAACATAATATCAAATTTGGTCCTTTCCAAATATGCGCAGCTAAAATGCTGTGTTCAACAGTGCAGACGTTCAGACCGTAATGACAACTCATGAAAGTGACTGCTCCGCACTTTGGCGATGAAATGAAGAAGTGTATCAACCACAATCTGAGACTGTTTAGACTTTAGACATTTGCCTAGATGTCTGTGCCCTGGAAGTCAAATGCTTGGCGTGGCCAGGCAAAGCATTCTCAGATCATCAATACCCATACTTTCTCTCTCGCAACTTTCACATAATTTGTCAATTTAAAACTTTGACAATATGAGTACATTTTCATTTTATTGTGTTTTAAAATATTTCTAAGGACACTCATTGACGCAGATACCTCTCGTCTCACAGGCATTCAGATAATTTGTCAGTTTAAAACGCTGACAATATGAGTACATTTTCATTATTTTACATTTTAAAATAATGCTTATTCAACAAAACCTTGACCTTGCCTGGCCACGCCAAGCATTTGACTTCCAGGCCACGGACATCTAGGCGAATTTTTCATTGTGTTATACAGTGTCGCCTTTGCACTTTGCTGGAAAACACCTTCATGTACTGGCAGCTCATTTCAATTTCACTTCTTTTTTTACTTTCTTGAATTTTTTTAGGGGGATCTTCTATTATTCTATGATTACTCTTTAAGTCCTCCACTTTTTCATGTACTTGGCGTAATTTTTTTACTTTTTTGAAGTTTATTGAATATCATTTATTATAAATGAAATAGAAATTATTTCATACTTTTTAGTGCAATTTTAGTATTTTTTCGAAGTCGGTTATATTTTTTTTCCAAAAATTATTTTGTTGTAGTTTCTTTATCGTTACAAATTATCATCTTTCCTTACTTGACTATTTTATCTCTACTCATTTTTTGTTTACATAGTTTACCTTATATCTATTATCTAATCATAATAATAAACTTTTTAATATTAATTCTGTTTTTGTATAGAGTTTATTAATCACTTTCACTTTTCTTATTAACTTCTACATGTAATCTTAATCCTAATCGTTGTTTGCTATTTCTTACTTATTAAGAATAAACTATACAACATAAACCTCAGGTTTAAATCAGCTGAAAGGAGGAAAAAGGATCTCACGATGGGTGGGTGAACTTTTTTGTTTTACACTCCCTTCCTTTTCACTTTTTCTTTTCTTTTCTTTTTCGGTATACTTAGACTTAACTTAGACTTATAATTAGCTTAAATTAAACTCCGACTCTTAGTTTCGAAGACGTTCATAATCTGTTTTTCTATCTACACTAAAGGTAATCCTCAACTGTCTTGATTTATATTTTTATCTTAATATGTATATTCCTTATTTCATTTTCCATTTTAATATACAGGGTGTTTCAAAAATGTTGTAACACCTTGAAAGGCGTGGTTCGGGAGGTGATTTGAAACAACTTTTTCCTTAGCAAAAATGTTGTCTGAGGCTTCGTTGAGGAGATATAAACGAAAAACACTGACCAATCAGAGCGCGCGTATAGCGTTGGACCGCCGCGGTAGCGAAGGCTAAGCGCTAAGCGGCCGCTCTCGTACGCTACCGCGGGCGGTCCCCCGGCATACTCGCACTCTGATTGGTCGGGGGTTTCTGTTAATATATCCTTAACGAAGCATCGGACAACATTTTCGCTAAGGAAAAAGTTGTTTCAAATCACCTCCCGAACTACCCCTTTTAAGGTGTTACAACATTTTTGGGACTCTCTGTAATAGTATCATTTTAAATTAATGTTGATCAATTATAATAACCAGTCCAACACCCACTAAGAAGAGCAGCTTGCGAACTGATACACTTTGATTTTCATGAAACTTTGCATAAACATTTATTTGGTTATAATATTTTATTTGGTTACAACAACGTAAGTTTACGTTAAACAGAAGTCTCGCAAGCAAGCACCGCCCTAGATCTACGCAGGACCAAACTGGTCAAATGTAAACCGGGTCCACTCTACCGCCTGCCGGTGCACAACGAGAGCGCAAAATTCAAACGCAACTCTACAATATTTATTAGATCTATCTAAGATGACAGGTATAATTCGTTCGTGTCCGTTTTTCACTTTCAGGAACAAACTACCCCTTCTTTCCGACCCGCCCCGTTTACTTATGCGCTTTTAACTCGAAAATGGTAAGCAACATCGAAAAAAAGTTCAAATAAATATTGCACTGTTTTTAGAGGCATATAAACTAAAGATCACGGTTTTGAACGGGTATTAAAATACACGGGTACACGGAACACGTGTAGCGTGTATTAAAGAATTAAGAACACGGGTACCCGAGTATCGAAACACGCTGGCGCGCGGATATCTTAACCCTTTAACCTATAAGTACGTGCGAGACTTGTAGTCTTGTATTTGGGCCATTGTAAATACTACGGGCTTGCCCCGTAGTACATCGGTCGCGCCAATCGTAGACATTACGGGTATGGCCCGTAGTACAACGGTCACGATTTGTAATGTGATCACAATCAGTTACATATTATTCTTGGTCGCTAATTTTTTATTACTGATTTTTGTACAAATTCTAATTATGTTTTTGATTTATGTTATATTTTATTCATTGATAATAAACCTTTTGTAGTATTATATCTACCACAATCATTATTATACATCAGGTTGTAATTACTTATCAAATATTTCATAAAATTAAACCAATTGTATATTACACATACAGTAGTGCGCGATTGGTACAACTTAAGTCCGGTATGCCGTACCGTGGAATAGCTCGAAGGCTGAGCGATCTTGTTTACGTTTTGGCCCCAGGCTGTTGGAACGTAAATCGTAGGTTAAGGGGTTAATACACGGGTACCCGGGTATCGAAATACACGGATATCCAGGTACGTACACGTGCATCGAAATACACGGGTACAGTATCCCATTATTTTTATATACAAACTTTTATGTAAAAAACGCTATTGTTCTAAAATAATGATCCTTATTAATTTTGAAAGAATTGATAAGTAATAAAACAAATAAATAAAAAAAAATGTAAACATAAGAAGAATAAATATCACAGAATAAATTGTTTAGTGTAATTTGTAAAACTTTATTTATTAGTTAAAATAAATGTTCAAGTCACGGATAACAATAGACAATACATTGTTTCATAATAAAATTTAATCAATTAAATCACTGTTTTGATATAAGAAAACTAAAGTGTCGACATTTTTTGGTGACAAACAAGTTCTTTTTGTATTAATAATATTTCCAGCTGTTGAGAAACATCGCTCCGAAGTATCTGATGTTGCCGGTACTGCCAAATACTTTGTTACGAGCCAGGTCGATAGCGACGCGCGTGTGAGCCCTGCGAGTGGGTTGAATTCAAGAATCGAAGAAGATACGATTAGTCCTGTTTATTTCAATGGATCAAAAGATTGAGGATGGAGTAGAAATCGCAGACGACTCTGACGCGAAGTCAGATAGCTGCTGGTAATTGGTATCTCCCGGTAAAGGGTAACCGTTAGGAAGGTTAGGTAAGGATTAAATCGTATCGTTGGAATATAATACGCGTCGTGGATAAAGCCTCGCAACTATTAATTCTAAACAAATAATAACTCGAGCGGTAAAGTTATTATGTTATGGGGTCGTTATACTGGTTAGGATTGCTTATTCCAATGGTGAAGGTTTAATAATGATTTAACAGACCTTCTAAGGTTAACAAATGATTATATATTCAAAACTGAATAATTCTAATAATACAATTGTACAGTGTCGTGTTCTCGCGATTAGTGTATGAATTTAGTTACCTAATTGTTGCACAGTGTTAACGCACTGGCGATGCGGGGGTCGAGAATGCTTCTATGCCGTAATAGATTTTGTACCGTTCTCGCGGATCTATATGGTTAATGTTGATCGAAAGGGATCTGAAGCCCGATCTCACTAAAGCGCAACTCTGAAGACGATCGACGTGACTTTACCAAGTAACTCTTTCGTACTAATCCCCCGAGTAACGAAAATCATGGGTTTATATACCCCTAGATATTGGTGGGGATATGTCAGTGATTCCCATATATGGAAATTTGGCGGTTGAGTTTTTCGTTACTCAGAGGTGAACATCTGTGGGGCTTTAGGGAAAGTTTAGATAAAGGGTTACCCACGCAACGCGAGTTAAAAGATGATTATGAGAAAAGTATGGTACAGCTGCAGGGTGCACTTTGGTAAGAATCCACATTCCAAGGGGTAGATAAAATAAATGAACGCGAGCTTCGAAAAGAACGGGTGTGCATACGTAACAACTTAGTTGCAAGTTCCGCAATAGTGGAATATTTGGTTGCCCTAGTCTTCCACCACTCAAAAGGACACAAATCAAATCGTAATTGCGGTTCGACTAAATACATTTGAAACTCTAAATTTAAATCGGAACTTCCATCGATTTCGTCGTTATACAAAAATTGTAGAGCTGTTTTTTTGGCTGATTGTTGGTGGGTTCTGCTTAATGGTTCTTGAGGTACAGCTTCAAGTAATGCTTTCACTTCAACACGAATTTTGTCGCGTACATGAAGAGGTTCATGTTCGAGATCTTTATATCTGGGGTCGAAGAAACAACAAATATGATGTAAATTTACAGATATAGTATCGTTCATATTAAATTCTAGTTTAAAACGTCGTGAAATTTCAGAAATTATGGTTTGTTTGAACATATAAATAATTTGATCATCATTGTCATGTATCTTCAGATGCTTTTCTAATAATTTATTTAATAATGGTCTCACCATTGACAATGGTGAATATCTTTGTCCACAAAACAAGGTGGTTGTAATTTGTAGTGGTTTCAAAATTTGTGTTAAAGATTCTATTTTTCCCCATTGGGATTCTGTTAATTCTAAATTTCGAGCTGTTTTTGTACTTGTTACTGTCCTATTTGTGATAACGTTTGTTATACAACATCTATTTAGATACAATCGTTCAAGCATGAGAAACGTGGAATTCCATCGAGTGGAATAACATTGTAATTTCGTCGTTTTTGTCATCCCAAGCTGTTGTTGTTTCAATTCCAAAGCCTTCTTTGCTATGTTTGAATGTTTGAAATGACCTACCACCTTACTGCACTGACGAATTAAATGTTCAAAACTCTTTTCTGTTAGTGTTTTATTAATTGATAGCTGGAGACTAAGAGCTGCACATGTCACATTTTGAATTCTTAGGCTTAGTGAGGAGATCGCATTTACCATATTACGAGCATTACCGGTTACTATAGCGAGTACTTTGTTGTCTATTTCCCAATCGGTCAGTGTAGTTTCTAATTCATCGGCTAGATTTTCGGCAGTGTGACGTTCCTCCATTTCATGAGTGGTCAAAAAGTATGATTGTGTAGACCATTGAGTGTCCAGAAAATGTATGGTTACCGTAATGTATGTGTCCTGTGTCAAGGAAGACCAGCAGTCTGTAGTGCATGTAATACTTTTAGCAGCTATCAGTTTTTCTTTAATTTTTCCTTTAACAGTGGTTTTTAAAACATTTATTCTTTTTTTAATTGCTTCTTTCTGATAAATTTTACATTTCGGTTCAATAATGGACATGAACTTTTTAAAACCCTTGCTCGAACAAAAGGAAAATGGTAATTGGTTCATAACTATTAATTTAGCAAGTGCTTCGTTTATTTCTTCGTTTCTAGTACGGTCGCATAAACGACTACTCGCAGCTGCAGTATCAGAATAACGAAATTGTGATTGACGTCTACGTTTTTTTGAACGTACAGTTTCGAGATGTATATTTTCATTTTCTTCCGTTCATGAATTTTCGTTACTTCCATCTACATTTACACTCTCGTTACTTTCTACGCTATGAGATGTACTACTAGTACTAGGTGTTGATTGAAATGAATTTTCTACTCGATAATTAGGGGGTTTTAGATTATGAATTATTTGTAAATGTCTATTTAGGGAACCTGCTGATCCACCAACCCAAGAAAATTCGATATTATCTTTTGCGTTGCATATATTACATATGGCTTTGTCACTAACACGCGTTGCGTATTCCCACGCCCAACTTTCACGTTTATACATTTGGGAATGAAAATCAAACCAGCTTGATTTAATGGCAGCTTGAACATTAACAAACCAACTAATTAGAAAATAAAAGAATGGCCTGTTACCGTCGGTAACGCGTAAACAGGACAAGCAACACGAAGTTGCATTACTTGAAGCTGTACTTGAAGCTGTAGATAATAACGAATTTTCTTGCGCTTGTGGATCAACAGGTTCCCTAAATAGACATCTACAAATAATTCATAATCTAAAATCCCCTAATTATTGTACCTAAATAGATGTTGTATAACAAACGTTATCGCAGATAGAACAGTAACAAGTACAAAAACAGCCCGAAATTTAGAATTAACAGAATTCCAATGGGGAAAAATAGAATCTTTAATACAAATTTTGAAACCACTACAAATTACAACCACCTTGTTTCATGGACAAAGACATTCACTATTGTCAATGGTGAGACCATTATTAAATAAATTAACCTCTTCATGTACGGGACAAAATTCGTATTGAAGTGAAAGCATTACTTGAAGCTGTACCTCAAGAACCATTAAGCAGAAACCACCAACAATCGGCCGAAAAAACAGCTCTACAATTTTTGTATAACGACGAAATCGATGGAAGTTCCGATTTAAATTTAGAGTTTCAAATGTATTTAGTCGAACCGCAATTACGATTTGATTTGTGTCCTTTTGAGTGGTGGAAGACTAGGGCAACCAAATATTCCACTATTGCGGAACTTGCAATTAAGTATTTGGCAGTACCGGCAACATCAAATACTTCGGAGCGATGTTTCTCAACAACTGGAAATATTATTAATACAAAAAGAACTCGTTTGTCACCAGAAAATGTCGACATTTTAGTTTTCTTATAGCAAAACAGTAATTTAATTGATTAAATTTTATTATGAAACAATGTATTGTCTATTGTTATCCGTGACTTGAACATTTATTTTAACTAATAAATAAAGTTTTACAAATTAAACTAAAAAATTTATTCTGTGATATTTATTCTTCTTATGTTTACATTTTATTTATTTATTTGTTTTATTACTTATCAATTCTTTCAAAATTATAAGGATCATTATTTTAGAATAATAGCGTTTTTTACATAAAAGTTTGTATATAAAAATAATTGGATACTGTACCCGTGTATTTCGATGCACGTGTACGTACCTGGATATGCGTGTATTTCGATACGCGGGTACCCGTGTATTAAAAATACACGGATTAAAACACGGATCCATTAATTACCCGTGTACCCGGGTATTTCGATACACGTGAAGTTGGGATCTCTAGTATAAACCAATGCCAAATAATTTTCAAAAAATCATTCTTTTTTCTAATAATTACTCCTTTCCTCGACATTTTTAAAAATTGTGATTTATTTCTAGATTAATAAAAGCGTTTTTTTATTCTGACTCCAACGGTGTGTATTAGTTTATAATTATCGTAATGACAAATGATGTAATATTTTGTAAAATTGTCGCTCTAGTAGTCGATTTTCCAACGGAGAATGTAACGTTTGTGATGAAATTCGTTAGTTTCAATGCTTTGGTGGATATTTACACATAGTATATGAATATACTATACGTATTTACATACACACACACACATACGCACATGCGCAAGCATACATGATTATATTGATAATTGCGATTTTTTATTTTGAATGCATATTTATTGTCTCTATTTTCGTTATTAATAAAAGTATTTTAAACAAAACTTGTACATCTCGATAAGATATGAAATTGTTGTTAAATCGAAAAAAGAATATTTTCCGAGGATCGCTACACTCAAACCATTTTTATTCTTTTTGAAGTAATAAAATGATATGGCTTTATACAAACACATATTTTATTGAATAAAAATAAACTAATATTTAGTAAACTTATACAGTATTAATATATAAACACTTTGAAATAGAAAAACGCATTCTGCGTCACGCATACATTTGAATCGAAAGAGTGACAACAGGACTGTTGGGGAAGTCCCGATCTTTATAGAAAATACGTAACACCACACATCGCCGGAAGATGTGAACATCTTTCACTTTTCATTAGGAATTTTTTTCTCATAAATGATATAAGTTTCTCCTATATGTTATTTAACAAAATACGCTTCATTTTTTCTAAGATTGTGGAAAATAATTTTGATGGGCAATTTTGACCAAAATATACGGAAAACACCGTTGCGAAATCTTAAAAAAAACTTTCTTTCATTGTTAAAAATTGGATTTTCTTAAGAAAAAAGCTTTCTGTATGTTTTTTTATAGGGTTCCATGGAATCTACGACGAAATGAAGTTTCAATGTAAAATGCTCATTATTAAGAGAGTTACAAATTTGTTAAAATTTGGCAACTTTTTACATATGTTTCCGTCAAAAAGAATTAAAAAATAGACTGTTCCGACTGTTTTATACATTTTAAAAATTTTTTTATCTAAATATGCACATTTCCCCCGTGTGATAATTGAAATCCGTTTACCCAATCAAAAGTTATGATTCTTTCAAATTTCAGTCGAAAATTCTGATCGAAATGTCTAGTCATCGGGAACACGCTACAGGCTACATGTTATATTGTAGAGTAACTTGAATTTGGTAACAGATAGAACAAATTGGTTAGACTAAAGTTGTTCAATATGAAAAATATTCACAAAATTACGTTCACAGTTTTTATATAGCGGATGGCGAACAAATTTATAATGGGGGAAATATTATTAAAAATTAATTTTTTTTAATTTCCTACTACGGTTTTATAGAATTTTTGAAACCATTAAATTTTGTGTTTCACATTTTTTTCGATATATCTCA
The DNA here is from genome assembly GCF_026283585.1 of Hylaeus volcanicus. Taxonomy (NCBI): domain Eukaryota; kingdom Metazoa; phylum Arthropoda; class Insecta; order Hymenoptera; family Colletidae; genus Hylaeus; species Hylaeus volcanicus. The sequence continues at coordinate 267,527 of NC_071979.1, forward strand.
TCATTTTCGAGTTATACAGTGCTGTACAAAATGATAGGACATTTGATAAATTTGTATATTTCATGTAACATAATAGGATATATGGTTGTATTACTCACCCCATATATTAGATAGGTCCTTCAAAGTATCCACATAGAATTGTAAGTTTGTCTCTTGTACAGGAAAGAAATTAAAGAAAATAAAATAAACATGTATTGATTTGAGTTGGACAAAATGATAGGACTTCATTAAAAAATATAATTGTTTGAACAGAAATATTTTAATCAATTCCAAATTAATATTTAGTAAAACCACCTTTACGCTGTATAACATCTACTAAGCGATTAGGAATTGATTTAAACAATTTTTTAATATGTTTTTGTCTTAAAAGACTCCAATTTGTAACAATAACAATAACAACAATTTGTTTTAACTCCATTACATCTTTGTATTGTTTTCTATTTGCATAAACGTTTCTAGAAAGTTCTGCCATATATTTTCAATAATATTCAGGTTGGGTGACCGGGCCGGCCACTCGAGACATGTCACATTTTTAGAACTAAAATAAGTTTTAACAGATCTTGCGGTATGTATTGCAGCGTTATCCTGTTAAAAAATAAACTTATTGGCTGCAATATGAGTTGCGTGCTTATTTAATTGATAGTCTATTAATTCAATGTATTTTTTGCTATTTACACGTCCTGATAAAAAATTTATATCAGTTTTTCCTCGATATCCAATACCGGCCCACACCATGACACTTCCGCCACCCATTTGTCGACGGCTTAAATACTGTTCTTCTTTCCTTAAATCGTGGAAATAATAATTCCAGCTATCAGGTCCGTCCAAATTAAATTTCTTTTCATCAGTAAATATCACACGTCTCCACTTCTTTTTCCACCATATATGTTCGCGAGCAAACTGTAATCGAGCTTTCTTATGTTGCTCACTTAGAGGAGGTTTTCTTTTCAGTTTTCTTCGCTTAATTTGTTTACTGCTTTAGAGAATATGTCGCACAGTTCTTACGTTAGCTGAAACACCTGCTTCTTCAGCGATTTTCCTTGTAGTTCCCTTAAAATTAGAAGCTACGCGTAATATTGCCCGTCTGTCGCGTTCTGTTGTAGCACGAGGTCTGCCGATACTTTTCCTTTTTCCGTACATTTTCGGATTTTTTAAGAAGTTATACACAACGTTACGGCTTCTATCTAATAATTTCGCAATTTTTGTGATTGTTTGATTTTGTGACCGCAATAACAAAATTCGGTCGATTTCACTTTTGTCTAATTGTTTTCCTCGACCCATTTTAATTTTAATGTCACAAATGTTATAGATAAATGAAAGATTTACTCGTCTGCTTCTAGTCATTGCTGATACATTACTGCCAGAGGACATAATAACTAAAAATACTACATGCGTCCTATCATTTTGACCGAGCAAAGTCCGCCCATGTTTACATTTCTTCCTCTACTTTCTTTCGTGTACTAGATATAAACATGCAATTCTATGTGGATACTTTGAAGGACATATCTAATATATAGGGTGAGTAATATGGTCAGATATCCTATTATGTTATATAAAATATACAAATTCATCAAATGTCCTATCATTTTGTCCGGCACTGTAAGTGCACAAGTAAAAGGAGCAATTCGGACGAAAGGGGTGGTTTCTCCCTTACAACGCAAATCCGGCAAAAACTGAAAACGACGTAGTTCCTATAATGGTCCCACAAACAATTCTACAAAGATTCATCACAATCAGAGTAAACGAATTCGCGAGTTTCCCCAGAAAATATTCTTTTCTCGAAAAATATATTTAACAACAATTTCATATCTTATCGAGATGTACAAGTTTTGTTTAAAATACTTTTATTAATAACGAAAATAGAGAAAAATACAATAAGTGTTCAAAGTAAAAAATCGTAATTATCAATATAGTCATGTATGCTTGCGCGTGTGCGTGTGTGTATATGTAATGCAACGTGATTTCCCGACACGGTCCGCGATCCGCGTCGGAAAGTGTGCAAAATGAGAGCTTTCCGACCCCTCACGCCTTTACGGGAAAACCCGAGCGCCAGGTATCAGGAGATACCGGCGTGAGAAGCCGAACTTCGCGAAAATTACCACGGCTAGCGATCCGGATCGCGGAGAAGGGAGTGGATCGTCGCCGAGGAAAGGAAGTCTGAGAAAGCCGTCTTCACGGCAAGACGGGGCGGATTAACACAGCACTCGTTTAAAATAATATAGAATGTATTGTACGCGAAAGATGTTACAAAATTCGGTGTACACTGCCGAGCTGTCGTAGCGTCAAAGGTCACCGGGACGACCGGTAACCGACACGAGAACTACGTTTCGATAACACGTGCTGATTTCGTTCACGTTAGCCCAAATTCCGTCGCGATTCGCACAAAAGGGACTTTAGAAACGATATTCGGACAGTCTTGACGCGGTCGCGGTGGGCTCGACCTCTTCGACTAGAACGTTAACCGGCAGCGATCTAAACACGTGCGCGTTACAATGGATTCGCGACTAGATGTTCGTTATTCCGTCTAGATAACCTACGAAAACGCGATTGAAACTGATTACGCTATTTCGCCCGACGGGGTGCTCGGCAGCCACCAACCTTCTCGACCAATTTACGATATCCTATCCACGAGCGTGAGGTAAAGGAGGAAGCGCTTAACGTACCGTTCCGCACGTCCGTCGCTGACGAAATAGGACGAGATACGCGAGCTCGTCGCACGCGTTGGAACACCCGCTTCCCCCCAGCCTCACCTCAATGGTCGGCGGCACGCGGCACTCTATGGCGGCCAAATTCAAATCGCGTTATCGGCGCGCTTGTCATCGGCGGTCGTCCAGTCTCGTCCCTCGGCGACTTTGGTGGCGTGTCGGTGCTGGCATCCCTCGAAGACTCTGGAGCGGGCCGGGTCTCGGTGCACTCGAGAACCCGGCTGACTTCGCTATCCTAAACGGCCTCCTGCCCCCTGAAGGTTGTAGCGGAGTCCAGGGGCTGTTACCAAGATCCTCCAGCCCCTGCCCATTTGAGCTTCATCTGGCCAGTCCGTGCAGCCGGCGCCGGGTTGAACGGGATCGCTAGCCTCTAAGCCGCATCGCTGGATGTAGCCGTCGTTAGCCCAATGCTATTGCCATTCAAATACGCAAATTAGTCCTAACCCTGGGTTACCCTGGTGGCGCGGCAATCTGCCACGTCACAGTAAATACGTATAGTATATTCATATATTATGTGTAAATATCTACCAGAGTATTGAAACTAACGAATTTCATCACAATCGTTACATTTTCCGTTGCAAAATCAACTACTAGAACGACAATTTTACAATATTACATCATTTGTCATTATGATAATTATAAACTAATACACACAGTTGGAGTCAGAATAAAAAACGCTTTTATTAATCTAGAAATAAATCAATTTTTTAGCAGATCTCCATGTTTCAAGGTCATTGGAGTAATTTTAGCCTATTTTTAACAAATTGTTCACGCGCGTGCGCGTGTATGTGTATGTGCGTATGTATGTATATACAGAAATTTTTCGTTAACGTTTTCTAAAAAACTAATAGCAAGATCAAAATGATCGATGATGCAATCGATGTGTATCCATCTCCAGTCCAGTAGTTTTTTAGTTTTTTAAAGAAAACGTAACTCAATAACGCAATCTAAATGGGAGAATATAAATTTATGAGTGAATAACTAAACGGAAATAAATAATATATATACATATATTACTATTATTACATTTGTATGCATATGTATAACACATATACATATACATAAAGGGTGCTCCAAAAGTATGGAAACAGTCAAATATTTCCAAAATGGAACATTTGTGAGAAAAATGGTTTAGAGAAATGTTTTAGGGTTTCAAAAATTCTATTGAACGATCGTGTCCGTTTGACCTTCAAAGGACCGGTCAAAGTCACGTCAAGGTCAATGTGATTTTTTTAATGGAATACCTCATTTTTTATCATGCACTGTGAAAGCTGGCTATGAGACCTTTTCAAAACACTAATTTCAAATATTATTTTTATTCGCGATAGATTGCGCTGTAATCGGAAATCGGGAAGTTTCTTGTGTGACCCGTTAAGGGTCGCACACAAAATAAACATGAATAACTATTTGAATTAAGCGAGTAAGAACAACCCTACTCGCGAGCTCGCGAAGCGAACGAGCAACCACGACATCTAGTTTGAAAATTCTTTGGCACTGGTTTATAAGCCTCTAAAAACAGTGCAATATTTATTCGAACATTTTTTCGACGTCGCTTACCATTTTCGAGGTATAAGCGCATAAGTAAACGGGGCGGGTCGGAAAGAAGGGGTAGTTTGTTCCTCAAAGTGAAAAACGGACACGAACGAATTATACCTGTCTTCTTAGATAGGTCTAATAAATATTTACGCAAAGTTTTATTAAAAGCAGAGTGTATCAATTCGTAAGCTTTCCCTTATAAGGTCTACCTTCACCGCTCGAAGTACATTGAAACTAATACTTACTAATTTTTCGTGCGGGTCCCTACGTTAGCCATTCGTAGGTTCGTCCGCATATCACTCGCTTGAGATTCCGTATGTTAGCCATACGTAGGTTCGTCTCTGCGTCTGTATCCTCAAGGCACCTAGTGTTACCTAACAACTCTGGCCAAGCTACTAACAAAAAACTATATTCCACTATAAAGCCCCGGCTACGCAGCCGCCTCCTCCGGCTCGTAACAGGTGACAATTATGATTATGAACCCAATTCTCGCTTACATTCTTGTTGAAAATGAATGTCACTTTTGCACATTTTTTTACATTACTAACGAGGAAATTATAGTAAAAACTACAAAGAAATTTAAAGTGCAGTATCCAAATGAATTGGAGATGATAACGTCGTTGCGGACACCATTCTCTCTAGACGTCCCTAATTTCGTTAATTTTCCAAATTTAACAATATCCTTTGGCAGATATATTTTTAAAGATCTACTGTTTGAGAAAATGCAAAAGAAATTGATATTTTGAACGTTCTAGACTAGAATGCCCCCCCCCCCCCCTCTCCAAATAATGATTTTGTAAAGCTTGCTTGCAAGTGTGATTGTGGCTTGACGGTAGCGTAATGACTTTGCTTGTATAAGTTATAATATCAAAGGCATTACTTTATTATTCGACCATTATTTAACCCACGCATTTATAATTTATACAATATAATAATTACAGAAAGACACTGCGAGTTTGCGAGCCTTTAAGCTAACAGCAGAAATGAAACTGTGTATATATACAGTAAGAGTAATATATAAAATGTATTAAGGAACAATTAGAAAATGAAGGCCTTGGAGATAAGTAGCAGTAATTTATAAATACAGTTAACGAATCAGCCGTTGTTCCCGTTCCTCCCTGGGTTCCCGGCCGATACTGGCGGAGGAAGAAAAAGACACCTCGAATAATACGCTCCTGGAACCGGAAGAATCTTCCGACCAGGAGCAACTGGACCTCCAGGAGGATGATCCTTACGAGTACGATGAAGACATCCGACCCTCGAACGAAGATTCACCGGAAAACGTGGGTTTTCTGGAAACAAATTGTCCCAGCTCCTCAAGGATACCTCCGCCCTGCTGGGGATGCAGTGACTATAGACGGTTACACACGCCGATTTTCCTGCTGGCTACTTCCCCCACGGAGCCACCTTGCACGTGTCTCTCCTGTCAGTAATTATCTTATTGTCAGGACCAACTGGAAATGTTTAAGCTTCTTTACGTTTCGATTTTATTTATCGTACTACAAAAGCTAGCAACCTATTCGAAAAAGAATTTTACGTCGATTGGTTTTTTGATATTTCCTTCCTTATTTAGTAATAATAGATTGTGTTTACCTGCACGCATTCCTTATGTACAGGTAAAAATTGCACATTTTGCAATAATTTTAAGACAAAATTTTTTCTCATAATTTTCTATGGTTTTTTTTTTAGCAATAAAAATGTATAGTTGCTAGAATTTTAGTAATTAAAAATGAATCATTTTCAAACCATTTTAGATTAGCTGAAATTTGAATATGATATAGTGGAGTAATCAAAGAATATAATATAAATTTAGCAGACAAAAAATTCGGTAATTTAATTAGGAGCCAGACTAATTCATGTTCCGGGGAGAATAGGCGAGTTACCTATCTTCGATCAGGAAGAAAATATCAAAAAACTAGTCAACCTAACGTTCACTTTTTCGCAACGTTACTAGCTTTTATACTATTGCTTCAGCTTCTTTCACGTTTTCGTGTTGTTAACGTATAGTCGTGCGACACACCGATCGAATTTATTAGATCCGCTGAGTTAGACCACAATTAGACGAGCGTTTATTGCGCATTGGGTTTTCCCGTGCTAATGCATAACATATTTAGCAATCGATTATCAACTTCGTATGCGTAGCGTCTCGAGAAAGAAATTAGTGTTCCAGCTTCGATATTATCCTAATTGAATTGTTTGGTTTTGGTGTAATGTTATGTTTTGATAGTAGCCGGGTCATTTGAAGGGGAATGATTATATACAGGGTGTCCCAAAAATGTTGGAAGTTCTTGAAAGGTGTGGTTCAACGCCAAGTACATGAAAAATTATACACCACCGTATATACTGGCGCTAGTGCTAATACGTATCTTTTACTCGTAAAACTGCGATTCCAACCTAACCCGAAACTTCTGTCATTAATATATCGTCATGCCTGCTGTATTTTCTAAATCCAAAGGCATTTTTCTAATGTAAATCGGATATAAGCTTTCGAATAAAACCAAAATCAATCAAATCGATCCATGTACAACTGAGATATCGTAATATCATGTCATCAATCTGTCAGAAATTGTAGATTTTTCTTCTGATTCTGATTTTTATTCTTTTCGTCAACACTTACAAGGGAAGGTCGCGATCCGGACGAGCGCTTTATGAACGAGACCGGACTCAAATGATGGGGACTGATGGGCACAAAAAAAAGTGCAAAACCTTAGGAGTATCTGGTCAGCCATTTTTATAAAGAATGGCTTTAAACATTTACAGGTCACTAAATATACGAAAACATTCAATTTCTCAACAGAAGCTGTTGTAGCTGCGAGCGTTACGCCGCAGATTCATGTTCTAGAGCTCGTGGGTTTGAGACTCGGCAATGGAAAATTTTTTTTTCTTCAACTGCATTTCTATTTCTTATTCCTTTTCTTACTTACTGCTATATAAATAATATATAAGAATTATAAAGTATAGGATGTAAACTACAATTTTTAATAACACGTATTTTATTAATTAAATTATTTTTTATTAATAAAAAATGTGGCTAAAATGTAGCCAAATACATAATTATTAAAAAACGAATTTTATTTTAATAAACGCTTTAGCCACATCTGTTATTAATAAAAAATAAGATAATTAATAAAATACGTGTTATTAAAAATTGTAGTTCACATCCTATACTTTATATTTCTTATATATTATTTATATAGCAGTAAGAAAAGGAATAAGAAATAGAAATGCAGTTGGAGAAAAAAGAAATTTTCATTGGCGAGTCTCGAATCCACGAACTCTAGAACATGAACCTGCGGGGTAACGCTCGCAGCTGCAATAGCTTCTGTTGAGAACTTGAATATTTTCGTATATCTAGTGACCTGTAAATGTTTGAAGCCATTTTTTATAAAAATATCCCATTTTTTATAAAGATATGTTTTGCACTTTTTTTATGCCCATCAGACCTCATCATATGAGCCCGGTCTCGTTCAAAAAGCCCTCGTCCGGATCGCGACCTTGCCTCGTTAGCCAAAAGGAGCTAAGGCTGTTCGTCGATTCGTCGACTCTCGGAATCAGTCGGCAGGGCTCGTCGACCGGAATTGTAATATGGCTGCCGCCACGCCGCTCGTTCATTTCTAACCTGTATAACCTGTCAGTTTGTATTTGTGACATTTGGACGCCGCAAATTGAATAATTATTTTAAAGGCTACGTGTAGTGATATTGTATTGGGAAGTATATGGTTACAAGTGACGAAATATCTACCTTGTCGTTGTGGAAAGAAATATATAAATTTGGTGTTTGAGTGTGCAGTTCATAATACAAATTTCAGTAAATGTTCATTTTGTGCAAATAAGAAACATTGTGCAATAAGAATAAGTGTTCTAATACAATAAATTGTGTGTTGCAAATAGTAGACCACTTTTTTTATTTTATTTTCTTAATTTCTCTTGAAATTTCATATCACCCCCCAGACCACACCTTTCAAGGACTTCCAACATTTTTGGGACAACCTGTATATTTATGATACTATCAAAAAAATGTTTTTGCAAAAGTTATTTGGTACAAAGGTGTAAATTATATGGAATAAATTATTTGTATATGGCTCCATTTAAAAAAATAATTTCTTATTTAAATCCTCTCCACCACTTTATTTTCAACAAAATTATTCATGCCATATAATTTGCCCCTTATACAGGGTGTTTGTTTTAAGCGAGTACAGCAGGATATCTCGGAAGTTGTTGTAGTTATTAAAAATCTATTCGTACAAAAGTTGTTTGGTATGACGGGCTGCATCATGTAGTAATAATTGTTTTCTTGTGGGTAAAGTAATAGAGGAGATCTGCAGGTCAATCTAATTTTTTTAGATGGAATGCTATATTTTTTTATACAAGAATATGGTAGAGTATCGAATTCTAAATAAAAAAGTATTGACTTTTATTAGCTCTAAACCTAATAGGTACCAAGTAATTTCACTTGATTACTTGACAATTTTCTTAACGTAATATCAAGATGGAGATTCAACCTTATCACAGATTTCCGCATTACAGTAATGTTTACGTTCTTCATCGGCTAACGGCTGAAAACTAGCAACCGCTGGTGAGCAGCGTCGGTTGTGTCCGTATCAAGTTACTGCAATTATAATATTATAAACAGAAATTAAATATTTTTGCTAAAGCTATTAAGTATCAATTAAAGTTTCACTTACTAGTTCAATAATTTTTTATCCTTCTATATGCTCACCATCATTGGAAATACGCATTTGTAATTTTTTTAAAAATTATTTCTCAACCGCTTTTAAAATTTCCTCTGATTTGGACCAGTTGTTTCCCCGTTGTTTGACTGGCGACAGACTTGATATTAACACTGCAGATCTTCCTTGGCACAGAAACTTGTTACAGAAAGTAACAAATACTTGCTAGTTACCATAGCAACCGATTCAACATTTACCGGTTGGTGACCGTTGGGGACTATAAGCTGATTAATTGACTACCGGTGGATAAAGTGTTAAGTTAGGAAAATTATCAAGTAATAAGGTAAAATTATTCGTTACCTATTAGGTTTAGGGCTAATAAAGGTCAATATTTTTTTATTTAAATTTCAATACTGTACATATTCTTGTATAAAAAATATAGCATTCCATTAAAAAAAATTAGATTGACCTCCAGAACTCTTCTATTACTTCACCTACAAGAGTACAATTATTACTACATGATGCACCCCGTCATACCCAACAACTTTTGTACGAACAGATTTTTAATAACTACAACAACTTCCGAGATATCCTGCTTTACTCACTTAAAACAAACACCCTGTATAACTACATAACTTTTATACAAATATTTTTTCGATAGCTTTACTCCTCATAAGATATTTATTATATGCAGTGGGATGAGTTATGTGAACTTGGCACCCGACTTTTCAAAAATTAATTTTTTTTAATAGAAAACGATAGTATTTCGTTTGTACCTGATTGTACCTCCAATAATTTCGTTTGTACCTCGACCAATTAATAATTAAACAAAATTGTTTAAATGGTCAGCACCCGACATCGAGATTTTTGAAATCGGTTTTTCCCGATTCTTTAGAATCGTTTGTACCCGTTTGTACCGCTTTTCGTTTCGTTTGTACCTCAATAGTTTAAATTTTACAAGCAATTGTTGATCCGCGTAAGAGTGAAGTTCGTTAATTTTCAAAACATTTAAAATTTGTTTTTTCACGATACTTTAGAATCGTTTGTACCCGCCGGAAACGTCTTTCTTTTCGTTTGTACCTTAATAGTTGAAAATTAACGAACTTCACTCTTACGCGGAACATCAATTGCTATAAAATTTAAACTATTGAGGTACAAACGAAAAGAAAAACGATTCCGGCGGGTACAAACGATTCTAAAGAATCGGGAAAAACAGATTTTAAATATCTTGAAAATTAACGAACTTCACTCTCACGCCGATCAACAACTGCTATAAAATTTAAACTATTGAGGTACAAACGAAACGGAAAGCGGTACAAACGGGTACAAACGATTCTAAAGAATCGGGAAAAAGCGATGGTGATTTCAAAAATCTCGATGTCAGGTGCTGACCATTTAAACAATTTTTTTTAATTATTAATTGGTCGAGGTACAAACGAAACTATTGGAGGTACAATCAGGTACAAACGAAATACTATCGTTTTCTATTAAAAAAAATTAATTTTTGAAAAGTCGGGTGCCAAGTTTACATAGCTAGTGGAATGTACAGGTGCACAGCATATACAGGGTGTCCCACGCAACTGGAACAGGCTGTACCTTCTAAACGGTTGAGAGTAGAAAAAAAATGTTACAGGTGACAGTTAAATGGTTTCGGATGGTGAATAACATGCAACTAATTTTATGCATTTTTGTGCATTGGAAAAATGCAATCACACTTTTTTTTTTAATGGAGACCTATATTTTTGATGACATAGATCGATGCAATTTTTAGTGCTCTGCAAAGAAGTACTAACATACTTAAACTTGTTCGTTAGGAAGTTATTAATGGTGAAAATTATCCGAACTATTTCTGTCCCTCGGCCAATACCTACGTTACAACAAGTGTTCGAACGTTCCTCCATTGCAGTCCAAGCACTTTTCCATCCTCTTCTTGACATTGCGCAATACATTCCTTATGTCCCCTTACGTAATTTTGCATATTTTTTGCTGAATGCGTTGTTGAAGCTCCTCAAGATTAGTAAAGGGGTGCGAATACACTCTATTTTTTAAAGATCTCACCGCAATCACTGGATATCACACCCCTCGACTTCTTTTTATGGGGGTTTGTGAAAGATAGAGTATATTCCCACCTCTTTACTAATCTTGAGGAGCTCCATCAACGCATTCAGCAAGAAATATGCAAAATTACTCATAGGGACATAAGGAAACCTCTCTTAAGCTGGCAGGACTAAATCAGCAGAATCATATCGGACTTAGTGGAATATGTAGTACTTATTTTGTACTAATTTGTACCACCAACAATAATTTTGTACCTTGTGCCGTTTTCGAAAAAATCGTGACGCTGCTAGCTTAATATTAAGCTAGCGGCTGAAAATGTTAAAAGTTAATATAAGTTAATATATTTCCATTTTAAAAAAAAACGCGATTGCATTTTTCTGATGCACCGATGCACAAAAGTACATAAAATTAGTTGCATGTTATCCACCATCTTAAACCACTTAACATAACTTTCACCTATAACATTTTTTTTCTACTCCCAACCGTTTAGGAGGTACAGCCTGTTCCAGTTGCGTGGGACACCCTGTGTAATTGTGTATCACTGTATTTAGGTACGAAGTTTATTAAAACTAGGCGTTTATAATAAAAATTGAATTTCTGTTTGCTCCGTTAGGTATCAATTGATAATACTGTTGAAGATTCAATTATTGCAATTCAACAAAGCAATTTATTTATCTCACATAAGCAATCAAATTAATCTGTTTGATTATCAGATAGCTCAACGATTTATCCCTGTTTCAAGACATTTTCATGGACATATTCTTTGTTTATTATAAAGTATGCGATCATGTGTCAATAAGCGAGTAATTTTTATTTTAAAGCAACATTAAATCTGACAATATTAGTAAGGTCACATCTATAATTTAATTCCTATCTGGACCACGCTCCTCCCAGTTTTCTTTATTATTTCATCGAACAATCATAACAACGTCAATTGATAGCCAATGAAATGCATCATGAACTAACTGATTGATGAAATCAGTGAAGCATGATATGAGCACAGGTACCTTAAAAGACAACACAATGTATGTCAATATCGGTCTTATCATTTAATATTTATTGTCATTTTCTAACAATTAAATTGTCAATAAAGTCAACACCGTAAACGTCACAAATTGATTGAGTAACCTTCGCAACGTTGGCAGGTGTTTAGCAGCGGTTTTCTTGAACCTGAAAAGTGATTACCATTAGCTCCAGTAAGAAAAATGTTAAAACTCAAGCTATAAAAAGAAGGACAGAGCTCTCGATTGTATATAATGGCACACCAAAATCAAGTAATCTAGTTAGAACGATATCAAGTTGAACTAAAATGCTACGAACTTGTTTCTCGACCCAATATAGAGCAGAGCTGTTCGAGTACTCCGAAAAGGCGAGCCGAGTTTTACTCGGCTCGAATGGCCGGTCCGAGTCGAGTAGCTCCGGACCAAACCGAGTAGCTCGGAGAGAAGCGAGTAGCTCGAAAGAATCGAGTAACTCGGACCGAAGCGAGCGCCTCGGAGGAGGCGGATTCACGTTGCCAAAACGTGACGGTCCGTATCGTATAGTCTGAATCGACCTTTACTCGGTTCTTTCGAGCAACTCGCTTCTGCCCGAGCTACTCGGTCCTTTCGAGCCGTTCGCTTCTGTCCGAGCTACTCGATTCCTTCGAGCTGCTCGTTTCTTCTGAGTACTCGACTCGGATCGAAAACTGGATCTCAGTTCGACTCGGCTCGCGAGCAACTCGAAACATTCGAGTTTTCTGTAGTCCTAATATAGAGAGACTGGACTAGGTCTGGGTTAGGTATGCAACGTAAAATTAGTGTACGGCTATTTATTCGCCCGTAGAAACGTAAAGTTAAAGACGCTCGCCTGACTCAGGCTCTATTCGATTAAATTCTTCGTTATTCAGCTGCCTTATTGCACAAAAAGATCTTGAAAATCTATTTTTAATAAAACTTTTTGTGTGTAATATTCCCCTTTTTTAGTAAAAAACCTCTCCGTAATCTATAATCGTGCGAGTAAAGCATTAAAGTTCCTGTACAGTAATTTATCAAAATAAAAAAGCTATGAATTGTAAGGAAAGTCTTATTCAATTGATGAGGCTTAGTAATGATTGTCAATGATGGTCTGTAACTTATTAAACACTGGAGAATGAATATACATGGTGTTTGTTATTATGGATATAATAATATATTAAATATTATTATGTTTACATATATGATATATAAATAAGATAAACATAATGTATATTATGTATAATAATAAACGTTAATTCTTTAACGTTTAGAATAAAAAGTATGATCTCAATTCTTTTGAGTTGTGAGTATGTCTGATATACAGATTCAGTGGAGTGTTACACATTACATTTATCAAATTGATTCTGTCAATATTTTCCTTTGATCAAAGTTTAATCTATAAACAAAGTATATCTTTCTCCAATGCGATCTTAGATATTGAAACAATTATTGAAACTTATGTATAACTTATGTACATGTTCTGCAAATTCTTGCAGTGATTTTAGTTTCAGAGGGTAACATCTCTATTGTGGTTTTTATTTGTAAGTCATACTGTATGTACACGCGGCTAAAATAAAAATAGTTGATTGCTCGATTGACAAGAGCCATCTTTAGTGAAACATTTATAGGATGTTGTTCTTATAACAATTGTTTAACACTTACTTCTTTGTATCGGTAGTGTTTATGTTGCAGTGGTAGATATAGCCCTTAAAGTTGGGGTGTAAATATATCAGAAATTATTAAGTCTAATTGTAAGAGTTACAATACATTATTAGTATGTAACTTGAATTTATTGTAGGGCAAATATTAAGTGTTGAAAAATTCCAGATCAGCATTAATTACATATATTTTTATTTTATACATGATATATTTATTTTTGCTACACAAACAACTATAATTGAAAGTACAGTCATTTTCTCAATGTCCTCCACAAAGTTAATTTCCAAAAGAAATGTCACAGCCGGACAAAGGGGTTAAATGTGACCCTAAACGAATGGACCATCGCGAGTCGAATTTGATTTAGGGGCACATTTGACTACTCGTTGAATTCTCGTAATCCAGAAACAGACAGGCACATTTGGTTTATATTGAAATAGATTAATAATGGACTGGTAACATTTAACATAAATATCAAAACATAACTTATTTATTGATGCGAAGAATTGTACGTATAATGTAGTAATTGCACCATGTATGATTTAAACAAATACTATGTAGTGCCAAATACTATGGTGGTACCATAACCATTTACGAAACATTTATGCAATATTCTTTCTTTTATAATCTCGTTTTGTTACTGAATTATTTATTTTCTGTTGCAAAATATGATCTTGTCTCTTGTTTTATATAATACTGTTTTTATTTGTTTATTGTAAAATGGTATTCTTATTACAGACTATTATAAAGATTACTTGTTTTGGATTTCAGTTCTCTGTAGCAACCGGGTGAGCCAAATGACCAAGACTTATAATGATATAGAAGCAGTTACAAGGCTTCTGGAGGAGGTAAATATTGCGTATACAACATTTTCAATTTCATTAAATGTAAAATAATTTCAACTGTTGAAGTGTAACATCAAAAAGATTTTCAACACTTTACCTACTTCTTATTTAATAGAAAGAGTTTACACCTTACAAGAGGATTTTCTATATTGTTATACGTCAATTTAACCTAACAGTGACTTCTCCATATTGCATACCAAAAATCTTGTCTGTGTCCAAAATTTTACCATTCCTCCTGGTAGATAATGTGTTAAATACAATAGAGATAGCCATTTTCATTAACTTTTAATTCATTTAAAAATGAATTTTTCCAAATTCAGAAGGAGAAAGATTTGGAACTGACCGCACGTATCGGCAAGGAACTGTTATCGCACAATCAAAAACTTGAAGCCACAGTTACCAGTTTAGAGTCCGATCTAAAGGAAGCTAATGAAACAATCACCCAACTGACACACGAACTCGCGAAGAAAACGGAATTAATTCAAATCCTCACCAATGATACTGAAGAAACAAACTCTGAAACCAGTACGCCCACCGGACTTCGTGGCATCAGCCTTGAAATGATGCAGACAAAAATTAGTACCCTTGAAGTCGAAAATAAACATTTGAGGGTTGAATTTTCGAAACTGATACACGATGCTGATAATTCGGAAGAGCAAGAGGCTAAACTTGTCAAAGATATCGCTGCTCAACTTGGTTAGTCTATGAAAGCCTTACAGTTTATTTTGAATAAAGTTACTACAAAATTGTTTTAATCTTTTTTAGTTATGCGTATTCAAAACCGATAGTTTTTCTATTAACTCATTGCCAGCCAGTACAGAAATTGTTATTTGTTAAAAAGTGAGCAATTTTGTTTTCAAGAAAGTAAAAATAATTGTGGATTAAATTAGATTTAACGTAACAATCTCTTGAGAAATAAGATCCAGAAAGAATAGATATGAACTTATAAATAAATTTGAAATGTGAAAATTCAGAGAAACCAAGATTGAACAATGCAGATAGAAATGAATAATGATACATAGTCATTGCAAACTGATTTGCAAATTGACAATGTATTAAATAATAAGTTTCATTTAATAGTAATGGATACTCGAGTTAGAAATTCAAAGAAATTTTTTATATAGCAAGTGCAAATATGGAGGTGGACGGGATTGCAGACGAACTTGATAGGCAAAAAGAAGAAAATCGACTGCAACATGAACAGATCATCAGTTTGACAGCAAAATTAGCTGAAACGGAGTTGAGATTGGCACGGTTGATGGCCGAACACGATGAAGTTGGAGCTACTTTGCATATCACTCGAGATAATCAAAATACTCTTGCAAGTGAACTAGCCGAATTTAAGGATAGATACGCAGAGGTGTGTTCTCAAATTAAAACAAATTACCATTTTATTAGATATGATAAGCGTTGAGTCAAATGTTTCACATAATACAGAATAAATGACTATTATGATTATTTATGTTACAAGGTGGTGAATTTATTAGCGGATACTCAAGAACAATTACGAAAACAAAGAAAAAAAGGAATGCCAACAGTCAGAGGAGGATCTCTGTTTCCCTCGATGGGTGTTGTCCCTCAACCAGATTCTATTGCTTCAGAACTTGAATCTTCTCTCTATTCTGAACTCAGTTTAGATTCTGGTATTAGCGCTGATAGAATGTAAGTTACATTCTCCTATCGCATATAGAAAATGAAACATAAATAGAACAAATATATAATTTATACTAATGATACATAAATACACAAGATATTGGAAAATGTTGCGATTACACTGTTTTACTGATAACGTAAAATTTCTAAATATTTAGTTGAAAATGTTAAACAAACGATATCTGATCGCGAGATATAGCGTTGTCATGAGTACGATGGAATTGATGGGGGAATAAGAGCATTAACGTTTGTTATTTATTATTACTAATTTCGATGCTATTCTAATTTGCTTTTTTAATATCACACAGACCTACTTACAAGAAAGTTTTCGAAACGGTTCGAAGCGCTTCAAGAAATTCTTATGGGATGATTGATAGTAACCAGTTCCCAAGAATAGGTTCGATGACTACGTCAACTTTATCGAGTGGCTCTAACGGACCGCGTATGAGCTGCGGACAATTTCGACCCGTGACATCAACGTTTCCTAGTCTGGATTCTGGTGGACACAGCGATTCGGAAGGTTCTCTTATCACAGATTCTGAGGATTATCCGTGAGTTTTATTTGTCGTATTAAATAAAATAGAAGTT
This sequence comes from Hylaeus volcanicus, assembly GCF_026283585.1. Classification (NCBI taxonomy): domain Eukaryota; kingdom Metazoa; phylum Arthropoda; class Insecta; order Hymenoptera; family Colletidae; genus Hylaeus; species Hylaeus volcanicus. The sequence goes on from NC_071979.1 coordinate 284,233, forward strand.
GATCGCGAGGAGACAAAATTAAATTAAATGGATTCATATGAACTTTTAGGGGTCCACAACAGACGGGAGTACCAGGTGCTCCCGGAGCAGCAGACCTCGAAGCGGCTCTTCGCAGACTAACACCAGCAGAAGTCCTTGCAAGGCGTGCTTGTCTTAGCACTGGTACAGGATACAGTTACGATTACGATGCTGGACCTCATTCACCTTCGACTTTTGTGCCTCTCGGTTGTAGAACTCCAGATAGTATCATGTCTACTGGAAGTTCTGGAAATTTAAGTGGTTATGGCGGAAATGCTTGGAGACTTCCTGAGAAATTGCAAATTGTGAAGCCTATTGAAGGCTCGCAAACTTTACATCATTGGACGCAACTAGCAACACCGACATTAGGTAATGTTTCGCGAATTTTGTATGCCAACACTGAACCCGTTATTTGCTCCAAATAATGCAAATAAATATTTTATAAAATTCTAATACATTCATTTACAACCTTTAAATGTTATCAATGGAACCTGCCCAGATAGCACCGGACGTTCCATGGACGTCCATTTTATGTCCAGTTTACGTCCAAACGTCCGACGTCCGTTGTCGGACGTCCGCCCGGAACGTCCTACGAACGTCCATGGAACCTAAATTTTGTACGTCCCAGGGATGTCCGCTCTGAATTTTCTAGATTTAGGGAAAAATACTTTTTTTTAAACAAAATAAATATTATTTATTAATATTATTTATAATATAATATTTATTCAATATGTAGAACAGAATATTTTTTCCGAATATAAAATACACTATTTACAATTGTAAATTAATATTAATTAATTAATTAATTAATTAATATTATTATCTCAGATAGCACCGGACGTCCCATGGACGTACAGAGAACGTACAGAAAACGTTCTGGAAATGTCCAGTACCGGACGTCCCATGGACGTACAGACAACGTTCTGGGAATGTCCAGCACCAGACGTCCCATGGACGTACAGAAAACGTTCTGGGAATGTCCAGCACCGGACGTTCCATGGACGTACATAAGACGCTCCTGTTCCTGTGCTATCTGGGTATACAGTCATTATTTAATATTCGCAACAGAATATATGTTTGAACATGTAAAACAAAATGTTTATTCAATATTAGGAATACAATATTTTTTGTACATATGAGATGTGATATGTATGTATATTTGGAACTACTCAGAATTACCTAGTAAATTAATTCTTCTAACTTTCCAAAAAAAAGTTCAAGTCATTTAGACCAATTTCAGAAGAAGGAATTGTGTTTTAAAAAGTATTCGAATATTAATGCGAGTCACTGTATAAGCCTAAAATATGAGTCGGGTTAGCAAAGGCGTTTATGGGTAAGTGAGGAAGCAGGTTGCGTTGTAGTTCGAAAATCGTGAGTTCGAATCCCGCCGGAGGTAAATAAAAATTGAAGGATTTGTTCGTCGTTTTCATGGAATCCAGTTACAAGAAATAAATACAGTTAACTAAAGTCTACCAACAAATAACAGAAAATATATAAAATTAAAATTTAATTTTTTTTTAAATCTCAATTTTCAAAATGTATTCAACATTGTCCAAATATTCAATACACACATCTTATAAAGATAAATTTCATTTTAACGTTCATTTCGAACGTTCGGAAAATGTTTTGGGAATGTCCACACCGAACGTCCCAGGGACGTACAGAGAACGTTCTGGGAATGTCCACGCCGGACGTCCCAGGGACGTTCACAGGACGTTTGGACGTTATCTGGACGTCCCGAACGTCCAGTATCGGACGTCTTATGGACGTATATAAGACGTCCCTGTGCTATCTGGGTGTATACATCAAAGATCTAACTATAAATATGTTAAACAGTTTTAATTTCGAGTAACATAATATCTTGCATGTATGTGATTTTCGTAAGTTCAAAACAAGTACTTACTTATTTTACTACTTTATATTTTAGGTGGTCTTTTGGAGGAACGGCCAGGAGTAAAAACACGAGGAGGCCGTGGGCTGGAAGATTTAGGCCTAGTCACTTTTACTTTAAGCGATCTCGAAGAAGACGAAGAATATACCAATCCTGGAAAACTCTTTCAAGACACGGGCTCCATATATACTTTCACCAATAGTACTGTTCTGCATCCTGATGATCACACAAATGTAACTTCAAGTCTTGTGGGCAGTAGAGTTGCAACTGCACCTAGCAGTGCTTTAAATTCAGGAATGAGTACTCCAAGAACTTTGAGTAGGAGAAATTCGACTTCAACATTTTCGACAACGCTTGGGCTTGCGAAGATGCTGAATGAAAGAGGTATTTATTAATTGGTCTCGAAACCTATTATTTTTTTCACCAAAAGATATATATAAATGTTATATAAAAATAGGTATAAAAGCCGTCACGCCTTCCTGCGTTGGAACTCCAAGTGGAGAGAGGAATTATACACCTACTGCCACCCCTTGCAATAGTCCAGATGCTAGTCCTCCAGAAAGTCGATCTAGTTCACCAACTTCGGAGAGTGGACTTTCTATGGGATTATTGTCTAGTGGGGCAGAATTGTTGAAGAGAACGTTTGGCGGAGATACAGAAGTACGTAAAACAACGTCCATGCATTGTAGATTGAAAATTATATTGGAAACAATTTTTCTCAAGGGAATAATCCGGCAACATTTAAATGCTAGTATTTTCTCATGCATCTATTTTTCTTGTGTGGAATGAAAAGCTCGCGATAAAAATGAATTAGTTACGTGTAAAGCAAAATGGTGTACTCATCAACAGACGAAGATTTCTATAGATTTCGTTAAGTCTCATTATATTATATTTCTGAATAGGTGAAGAGGAAGCGAACTGTACTCTCCAGATCCGACAAGAAAGCTCTTACTAGTATCCGTTTAGTTGAAAAGCTTGAACGAATTGGCATCGATACTATAATGGCTACAACAACCGGTTCATCGATCTCTCCGCTAACACTTCAAGGTTCTTTGTATACCAGGCGTGCTATCGAAAGTCCCATGGCTCAGTTAACTTTCCTAAAAGGCTCCATGTCGTCGAGTGGAAGTCAGGATAAACTTTCACCTTCTTCCACTACAAGCGATTCCTCGTCAACAAAACGGAAATTCGATGAAAAGAAGCAAGATGAATCCATGCTAACCAGGGAGTCAAATAGACACAGAAGAACTGGTGCTAGAGCTACAAGACCTGACCTGGGACAGGTTACACCTGCGATACCTGTCACGGTTACAAAAGAATCACCTGCACAGTCTGCTTTAGGAACTATTAGTTCGCTTTTGTTTGGACGAAAGGGTGGATTACTCTGAGATCACTGTTTGTTGCGCACTAAGTAAATTATTATGGCGATCAGGATTGATGGGATTCTAAGAGGTGGTAACGAAAGATTGTCGGAGTGATGAGAAAGTGGTATATATAACTATCCCTGTTAGACTATTTTACAATTCTTCAGGAAAAAGTGCAAATTATTATTTTTTAATTGTACATTTTTGCTGTACCAAAAATGATCAAAAATTGACATTATTAGCAAACCAAGAAAAGTACAACGAACCGTCGTATTATACAAAATGCATAAGATGCAAAGTATGGAATTGCTATTACACTTTACTGTGTATTTACTTATATCGCAATATTTTTGAAATCTGTTTTTAACATTTTTTAAAAAGTGAATGTGTTCTTATTTTACAGACCGTTTATACTTCCTATTCGAAAATATCAGTACATAAACTAGCACACATACTAGTGGTTGAACATTCCTATGATATTACTCATTTTTTTAAGCCTTTATTATTAAATCATTTTACTATATGCTGAATTGCTGGAGAATGTTTTAAGTATTATTTTTAATTAAATATGGAGTTATAATTAAATATATATTACATATCTGCATTTGCTTTAAAAACATTATAGATATTTTTTTGCGGCATGAAAGTAGTTCAATATTAAGTGAAATAACAATATTTCCAGTATTATGTTTAAATACACAAATATAAGTGTACAATTTTTTAAACTAACAATTTCTCAACGCTTCGACGATCTGCAATTGTAAAAAGACTAAATAAAACCCCCTTCGTTAATTTCATTTTTGAAATGCAGCTATTTTACATTAAGTAGTTCATTTTTAAAATGATTTATTGCAAATAATTAATTTATATTTGAAAATAAAGAAATGGAAACATTTAGTAGAATTGCATAGAGAAAAGCAGATAAAACACTTGTTAATCATCGTTTTTAGCACTCATCGATCATTGATGATCAATCCAGGAACACAAGAATAAATAATTTGAAGTTGTTTGTTTATATATATATGTACACACACAAAGTGGGAGTTAGAAAAATGTATTATGTAAATTAATTTACATTGTATAGAGAATATTATAATAGTAATTGATACTTACAATCACGTAGAATGCTACAGTCATGTAATTATGAAATGCTACAATTTATTCAGCGCAATTTTTATGGATACTAGTGACATATTTTGTTATCACAGAATGCAAGTGACCTCTTTTACGCGAAAATGTTTAATGTTATTGTTATTATACATTATTTTACGTTAGAGGTCATTGTTAAGAAAGTCCAAGGATTAATCATTTAGGCATGGAATAATTTGGTCGATATTGCATTAATGTACCACAAATAATGAAGGATAAAGTATCCACAAATAATGAAAAAAGCTTACCAAAAAAGAATGCAACATTAATAATGCACGAAAAAGCAAATAAATGGGATCGGACCATACAGTCAACCATAATTAGTATAAATTAATTTATAATCAAAGTAATACAAATTGATCAAGGGAAAATATGTTCGTCAAATATTAAAATTATTGAAAAAGGTCGCATCGAATGTTGTAAGTCGAAGCACAATTTTTAGAGGTAGAACATGTAAGGTGCTTTAAGTTAAACAATTCTGCTTTATTTACATTAGGAGATCGCAAATTATTTAGTTACTATGCTTTAGATGAATTATTTAATTGAGTGACTACTGTCGATCTCTTACAAGAGACCCTACAGTTAGTACAAGTAATTAATTAATTATACTGTCCAACAAATTTAAACTTTTTTTAAATTCCGCGATATCCACTAGGTGATTCTTATAGGGTTCCTCGTCCTAAATACGAATCTGAAAGTGAAATTGCTCCATCACCCTTTTTTGAAAAATTCGCGATTTTGTACATACGGTCGATTTTGAAAGAAAACGTAGTACTACTTGAAAAGTACGAACGCTAGAAAGCTCTACTTAGTCTTAAAAGATAGAGGAGTGTTTTCTGAATATGAAGACATATTCCTTTAGAATTATCTGCTCTTTTGAATGCCTGTAAATGAACACCGAAGTTCAAAATGTTGCCGGTGCGAGTACTTTTCACGAAATACTTTTGTATTTTTATGAAAAGTTATTCGTCTAGGTCGAATTTACTATGCATTATAGGTATCTGCAAACATTTCTGAAGAGAAAACCACCCGCGGCAAATGTTGGAACGTTTTCTAGTTCGTACAGATCCAGAAAATATTAATTTAGAACGCACGAATTCTGTTTGCCGGCGCGCAGGCTTCGCTCGCTTTATATAGGTGAATCAGGGCCGTCGTCATGCGTTCTACACAATCGTCGCCACGCGCTTGAATAATAACCATCAAATTCTCGTAACTTCGTTAAAATTCGCCCCACATTGACGAATAGAAAACCATTTTAAAGCTTAATGTTTCTACTTTTCGATACTTTAATATTTTTTTATTTAAGTTAGTGCTTGGGGGATAACCTCTGTTCTAAAGAGAAATTTGTTAGGTAGCAGTTTTCATTAAAAATTAACAACAAAATATACAATTATAGATTTAATTAATTGTTAAATAATTCAATTTAGATTTAAATAAAGTTTGCTCAATATCAATTTAACAAAAGTCGAATAATTGAAGATACAAAAACAGGAAATTAATGATTACAATTTAAACAGTGGAAAATTGTCTCCGTTTTGTTGAGTTCCAGTATAAATGAAATATTAGAAATGAAGAATTACTTATCTGGAACATGTAAATCTAATACAAAAACTGATAGCGTGTGGCACCGATTAGACGAATCCCGTAGCGACCGCCCCGATTGACCGAAACATAGCGAGTAATGGCTGTGCAGCGGCAAAACACCGTTCATGCGTTCCGAGTGAACGTTTTGTCAAACCGTATGGATTAGAAACCGTTCCAACATTTGCCGCGGGTGGTTTTCTCTTCAGAAATGTTTGCAGATACCTATAATGCATAGTAAATTCGACCTAGACGAATAACTTTTCATAAAAATACAAAAGTATTTCGTGAAAAGTACTCGCACCGGCAACATTTTGAACTTCGGTGTTCATTTACAGGCATTCTAAAGGAATATGTCTTTCTATTCAGAAAACACTCCTCTATCTTTTAAGACTAAATAGAACTTTCTAGCGTTCGTAGTTTTTAAGTAGTACTACGTTTTCTCTCAAAATCGACCGTATTTAGGACGAGGAATCCTATAAAAATCACCTAGTGGATATTGCGGAAAAAAAATCGTGTTGGACAGTGTTATCGTTTGATTATCGAATCGTTCGACTGACAAAAAGAACATACTTTCAACCATTTAATCACTTTTTAGTCAGCAATTCATTTTTTGTAAATAATTTAACAATGAATTGACAATGATCTAATTTGTAGATTATCTCTAGTGCATTGACAAAAAATTAATTAATTGAAAAAGAATTATTAGTAAATTAGAATATAAATAATTCAATTATGAATACAGTTAGTTTTTAAATGTAAAACTCAATCATATACCTTTCAGTTTTATACAATATGAAATTAATTGATTGGTAATTAATCTATCGATAATTGATAAATTGTTTTTGTAAATAGTAATTTAATGTTTTCCTTTTGATTTGCCTCCTTTTTTTTAATCGGTTGTGATTAAAAAATTTGATTACAATGTATGTAGCGAGTTTGATGATGAGATGCTGTTCTATTCGTGAATGGACGTCTGTCTTGTATCATAGAAAGGATTGTTTAGCAGGTGCAGGCTTGTACATAGACAGGTACCGATTAATAAATTAAATTAAAAAATCCAAAAATATTTTTATTTTTACAGCTGTTGGTGATACTGTGTGTGGATACAGTTATTAGCGTTGCATTTAACAAATTGTTTAAGGATAATTAGTGCCATTGTTATTTTTTCTTGTACTTTTTTAGTGTAAAATTTCAAAGTAACATTGCCGATGTCAGGATTGAATTTTTGTTTATTTATATAAATTTACTCAATCATTTTTCTTTTAGTAATTTTACAACAACGTTTAATTGTAAATATCCCACAATGCAATGTATCCATCTTTTGCAGCTGTGGCCATCACATATTTATCATTACGTGTGTCTAACCTCATTAAAGAATAAGCAATGTCGTGTACTGTGTCTCTGTGCTGATCTAAAACAGCCAGAGGTTTTAGACTTTTCCATGAATATATTCTGACTCTGCTGTCCCATCCTCCAACTGCTACAATCTTGCTATCAGGTCTTATAACAATCACAGATGTACCAGAATTTTTCAATGTAATTTTAGTTTTATTACGCAGTACCTGACTTTCTGATAAAGTGAATACCTATTAATTAAAATGAGCATTATGTTAACAGATATTTATTTTAAAACAACCAAATCATGCCAGTATAAATTATTAACATTTATATTTTATTAGAACTAAATATTTTTCCAATTCGTTATCTCACTTCCTAGGTTTTCCCATTATTTTAACAAATATTTTACCTGTAACTGATCAGAAGGGCTACCAATAATTCCCTTCATCAAGACAGTATCGAAATCCAAAGCCATTGGACATGTTTCAATTGCCAAGAAACTCAATACACTCTTTTGTCTTACATCCCATAGAATTAACTTGCCTCCTTCATAGCCAACTAACACTAATTTTTCATTTTTCAATGGCTTAATGAACATTACCTCTCCTAATTTTTTAAAATTTGAAGGATTTAATTTTAGTTCTACATTAAATGTACTCGACGACAATATTCCAACATTGGATTCCTTAAGTGGTACAAATATTTCATTTTCAGAAAATTCTTGAAACCTACCATGGACATTTTAAATGTATTATTCAAATTAAAAAGAAACAATAAGATGAATCGTATTCCACTTGTATGATTTGTAATTCTGAATAGTATATGTTAATTCTTTCCTTGTAAAATGTTCTATTACATATGTACAAAATAAATCATCTCTATACGTAGATATAGGTAAAAATACCTGCAATAGTGATAAAAGTCTATATCGATAGATTTGTACAAGCTCCACTCAGATTCTGTTTTCTTGTATGTCTTTATTAAGCCACACTTATGTTGTACAAACAAATTCTCATTCCTTAAACTTAGCAAATTTAAACAAGAATCCTGTCCTGATCTAATCCGACATAATTCTCGATTTGTCTTTAACACAAAAAATAATTACTTTATGTTAGTAAAAGTTCATATCGTCAATTTACAATTTTGTAAATTCACTAATAATACTTAAATGGTAATAAGTTTTAGTAAGGCTTTTCAAAGAAGTTGCTTACTTTTTAAAAATCCTTAATATATTAAAAAAAAATTCTTTTTTATATACTAAGTAATATTTTTAGTACAAAGATCAATATTGTTACATTTTGTTTTGATTCTGCTAGTTGCAAGTACAGAAGTAGTTGCAAAAGTAAAAGAGGTGTTTACGACTGTTTAACATGCTATAATAAGATTTTTGAAGAAAATAGGTACAGTATGGGTTTGGTGAATCAGAAGTACTTGAGCTTCCTACAGGACTATTGGACCTTATTAGACTACTGGAATTCCTAGCAGGGATAACAATATATATCATATAAAAAAGAAAAAGAGTATGTAAATATGTTTTGCAAAGAATAGTAACAAAGTCATCAAGCTACAATGTTTTGTAAGTGGTAAAACAAATATTATAGAAAAAAGTGTTCTAGACCTGCTTGGTCTATGCACTGTTTAAAATAAACCAATTGATAATTTTATAAGATTAGGAATGTGTAATAAACGTAATGAATCAAAACATATGACAAATATCTTGGAATAGAATTTATTTACAGACAGAGATTTATCTGTAATTAGTTTCAAGTAACTGGTTAAAAGATTGATAGTACCATATTTAGAACACAATCTGCTAAGTAAATATTACTGATGTGACAGTATTATTGCTGTTTGTAGTGAACTATCAGTAAGAGAGCATACCAATTTTTTAACTACCATTTTAATGTAAATTTAATTAGATTAGATTTAGACAAATTTTGTACTAAATAAAGAATAAAAATTCCAGATTTATTTGTGAGAATAAAGATAAATGAATTCTTCGATTGTACATCTTAAATCAAGCAACATAGAGCTATTTTTTATACCTATGTCTATGTTATACCTATATAATTTGCCTTTATAGATGTCTCGCCCAAAATTACAAAAGATCTAATCAATTTAAAAAGTAAACATAAATGACACTTATTTATAAGAAACGTCATACAGTTTTATTTACTTTTAAATTCCAAATGTGAACATTGCCTGTGGCAGTACCCACGAAAAGCTGTTCTACACCGTGAGCAACTTGAAAAAGAATGCAATGAACGCAACCCATATCGCCGCGAAAAATATATTTTGGATCCGGGGGAATCATGACCATTCAAATAAATTTTTTTCAATTTACATTACATCAACCTCCACTTGGATATCCTCGAAAGTGCTCAAGTTAAGGAAAACACGAGATACACAAACTTTTGGTTTTCATTAACCATTTTCTACGTTTTTTTTATTTAACGTTTGCACGTATTCGCAACTATTACAGAATAGATTTGTAGAATTAATTTAACACAGAGGTTTGTTTTACTACTGATTAATGTAATACAATGTAATAGGGAGAAGGTAGACACTATAATGTCAGATTTGGCTCCCAGTCGAGCATGCGCGTAAAAAAAACTCAGCGCGCAGTGCTGTAGCTATAGGAAACAATGTACAGAGTGTCCTAAAAACACATTGAAAGAGGTGGTTCGGATGGTGATTTGAAACAACTTTTTCCTTAGCGAAAATGTTGTCCGAAGCTTCGTTGAGGAGATATTAACGGAAAACACTGACTAATCAGAGCGCGCGTATAACGTTGGAGCGCCCGCGATAGCGTATGAGCGCGGCCGCCTATCGCGTAGCCTACGCTCAACCGGCATACTCGCGCTCTGATTGGTCGGGGTTTTCGCTTAATATCTCCTCAACGAAGCTTCGGACAACATTTTCGCTAAGGAAAAAGTTGTTTCAAATCACCTCCTGAGCCACCTCTTTCAAGCTGTTACAACATTTTTGGGACACCCTGTATAATTCCATAACGATTGGCGCCACAACCAGGAAAACCGTTTTTGAGTTATAAAAATGTGTTTTGCCTGTAAAATTATTTCAACCCCTATAATCCCTACGTTATAATTTATTCACACAATTAATTACTGTATGCAAAGGAGTATTTTCAATTTTCATTTATAATTCTATTTTTCTTTGGGTCAACTAAGGGCGCCAGTTTTATGGTCATATTAGATATTTTACTGACGCTAAAACCAATGCGCATGCGCCACTGGTAGCCAAATCTGACATCACAGAGTAGGCACAAGTATTGGCTATAAAAGTATAAATCAGAGATAACCAAACTTTTATTCATAGATAATGAATAATGAAAATATACAGAAGTTTATTAAAGATTTGCAAGCCGATTCGTACAGAACTAACTATAATAGAGTGTTAGTTATATCTCACACCTAGCTGTTCGAAGCATCTTGGTTGACGGCGACGTGCGACCTTAATGATTATTGCGTTGGTTTGTTTAAATTATTTTAATATTTTATCAAATGATTATGTAAAAAATATGAATAATAATGACTTAGGCATGAATAGAAATTTCCTTTAAGAAAACGTAAATTATAGACTTTAATTAGCAAGTAAAGAGATCAATTATTATATTTTAATCTTCCACAAAGTGACTAATTCTTTTATATGAATGTAGTTAGCTTATATTTGATTATTACCCTATTTCAAATTTCAATGATCTATTATTCTGCTTATTTCAGACGTTATTTTTATTTTGGATTACATCGTTGTTACATTGTGTTTTCTTTTTCACATTAATATTTAAAAAACGATATCGCACCACAGTAATACCTATAGGATGGTGAGAAAATTTACTGCATCCTTTTTAAATACTATTAAATTTCTATCTAACTCAAACTTACAAACAAATATAATGCTTATATATTGCTTCGCGTATAATTATTAAAAGATAATTATATGTGTTAAAAGAAAATATCTGTATAAAATTCATTGAACAGTGTTAATCGCTGTTCGTCAACAACAGTTGCCACATTGCTCGGTACCAGAGGTGACTGTAATTGTGAAGATATCTTAAACCCTTTGCAGTCCAAATTTTCTGATTTGAGTACATTTTCATCGAGCTACATTCGACATAAGACTGCAAAGGGTTAATGAAACTTTCACTTTTCTAAGATTAAATAGTACCATAGCAAAGTAGAATTCGTTAGAGTTTATTGTAGACTCTGTTGTAGAACTGTACGTGTTCGTTTTACATTACCTATCTTGCAACTATTCACACTGTTGGCGAACCTCAACGAATTCAAAGTTTCATTGTAACATTCGTTTAAAGGCGATATATTTAGTAACATTAAGGTTTTAGAATTGCCACCCAGAGACGGCATTAACAAATGGGTAAGCTTCGAATTTCTATAGGGTATATGTTCCTGCTTCTTCAACAGAGCAAGAATTACATTACCTAAATTCGCTAGCGATTTGTTAATATTTTTTGTTTCGGCAATTCGAGCTGATTCCTCTGCTTTCAGTCTTTCAGAACCCGCTAAATCTACTAAATTCAAATTTCCTATCGAAACTTCTTCTTTCCCTTTATGCAAACCGATAAGTTTTATTCTCGTTACCGAATGCGATCTCGATGATCTAAACAATTATACTCTGTTATTGCTCATGAATCTATTGATTATTTTCAAATAAATGATAAAGATAAAAAATATATATTTACCGTTCATTGGATAAAGTAGCCGCGACTGCTCTATTACGTTGGGCGGTTAGAAGGCATTCGTGCAGTTCTTCAGGACTATGTATTTCCTCAATTTTAAGATTGCTAACATATAAATCGTGTCCTTTACTATCAGTCATACGGATTTCGTGTGTTTTTACTTGAGAATCAAGTAAATCAACGATATGCTCATTATAAATCTCAAGGAAACTAGCTTCAATTCGGTACTCCCAGCCAAGTAATTGGAATTGCTTCATTTCTTTGAATATGTGTCGTACCTTAATACGTAAACGAAAGCAAGAACGTTAGCAGACATTATCTCTTCCACAAATTATAATAAATACAATTGTATGTACCGTTCTAGGTATCATGCCCTCTGTATCAGTTCCAGGTGAACCTTCCATCGTAAAAGTTTTACCTGAACCAGTCTGACCATATGCAAATACACAAACATTATATCCTTCTAAAGCAGACTGAACTAAAAGAGCTAACTCTTCGAAGACATCTTGTTGGCTGGTATTAGGTGGAAAAACTTTGTCGAAGGAAAATTCTTGTCGCATTCCTCTTAGCTTTCCACTACAACTCATTGCATCAGAACCATCTAACTTACCCACCTCGATAGTGGACTCATCAACGAAGTTCATTATACACATCCTGTGAACAGTGTAAATAATCGTTTGAAAATTTACTAAATTTAATATTTGGATCAGTGTTTTGAAACTTTTTAGAATGCACGATACTAATTAGAAGTTTACTTTATAGAACAGAAATGATTCCTGAGAAGAATAAACCGATACTAGAGAAATAATATTCAGACAATTATTAAACTCAGATGAACAATAAATGATGAGATCCCTCCAGAGGTTATACCCTTAACATTTGAAAATACTAACTAGATATACAATACATACGTTTTTCCTTTCTGGATTTCACTTGAAGTTCTAGGACGCACCCGGCAAAATACTCGAATATTTCCTTTTAATTCCTGTATCGCATTATGTAGACATCTACGATCCTTGTCCATTGTATGAACTAGAGACTGTAATTCACTATTGACTGTACTTAATTCTTTGATAATTCTTTCCTGCTTTTCCAAATCTGTTTGTTGATTTTCTATGATAGATGTATTCTTCAATAGCAATGCTTCTTGAGACAAGCACTTTTGTTTAAATTCTTCTAAACATTTTGAGACAGAATTAAATGATTCTTTGGATTCCAACAAACGTTTATTCAAATTCTTTCTTTCTTCTTCTATAGTACTCATTGCTACTTTCAATTCCTTGAGTTCATCATCTAATCTCTTGTTTAAAGTTTCATATTCTTCTATCTTTAACTTATACACATTTGTATTTGCTTCTGAAGTATTCACCTGTTCCTGTAGCACGTTAAGTTTCAATGCGGTATCTTTATACTTTCCTCGTAAGGTAGATAATTCATTGGTTGTGTAGGCCAAGCGACCCTTAATATCCCACTTATTTGGTTTGGTTGTACAGTTACTTTGTGTTTTTTTATCTGCTGTAACTGGTACAGTGCTATTAACAATCTTGCCTGTTGATGTAGCATTCTGTTGTACAGCTCCTGGCTTAGAAACAGGTTTAATAAATGGCTTTTTAACTGCTGCATGTACAATGTTTGTAGTAGCTGGTCTTTTCAAAATTCTAGTTGTTATCGACGACATCGTTTTCGATCTAGCGAGGTTTTCCTTCGTCACAGGTTTATTTTTTATGGTACTTTTTAAATCAAGGTTCACTACACTTTGTGTCTTTTTCAACATTTCAGATGCATTATTGATATTCGAATGAGACTGTTCGTCACCACTTTTGAAAGCTTTTGTCTTATTCATGTCTGAAGTATTAGTCGATTTAAAATTAATAGAGTCTGTCAAAACAATTTTTGGTTTAGGCAAACGTGATTCCATCTGTGGGACAATCATATAGATTAACAAAGTGTAATGTAAAGGAATCGTATGCTTACTCATGGTTCAACTAAACTGAGAACACATGCATTACCCAAATAGCAAAAAATTGATAAATCAAAACATCTATTATTAGATGAATCTTGTATAATTCATGCTGTTTCAAATCACAAGCTATCTTAAATATGGTTTGTCAACAATTAGGAATGTACTATACCTATTCCTTCCATTCTTAACTTATCAAACTACCTGCACATACAACAAATTCTACAAAGAAAAACCTTGGAAAACCTTGTATTTAGGTCTATGTAACCCCAACTTAAATCATTGCAAATACTTGATTACAAACAAAACTAATGTGTAAAATAGATTGAAGGAAAAATAATAGAATATGAGAACAATTAGTAAAAAAGGACTGATACAATCAGTGCCAATAAGACTCGAAAAAGTTATAAAGCAAACAGAATATTCAACAAAACATAATTATAATAAAATATACTTCTAAACTTATATACAATGATTCCCTTTTTTTCGCAATTTTATGACATATCACAGTTTTATTTTACGTTTTCATTAGTTAAGGATCTGAACTATCTATTTCTTAATCAAAGAAGAATTAAAATCTTATCATTATCTTTTTACTTTGCGTGTTATTACTATATTTTTTACATGCAAATAATTCTGCGATTCACAGAACGAACTTGTTTTCTTACAATCACTACAAAAGTCTAAAATATATTGTTCGTAGATATAAACATAGATACGAACAACAATGGCAACAGTCCAATAAAACAAACCTTTTCGTCTATAATAATAAAATAAAATCCCTCGCAGTCACACGCATCAACTGTCTACAAATTCAAATTGTTTACCATCAAATTACCTAATACTTTCACAATAACAAAACTATCATCTGACGTGTGAACATATTTCCTGTCCAAAGATTATAGAATGAATGCCAGGTTACTTCGGCAAAGGTTAAACGCGATTGAACGTGATTAAACGACGGTTGAACGACGTTTCGTGTGCTTGGTTTTCAAATTCATTTGTTGCGCGTGCGCATTGGAAACAAACCAAGCGCAAATACTGAAGCATAGGAAACGATACGTGATGCCTTTTATGGGTGCGCAGGAGACAAACTGGCGCCACCAACGGGGAGTAGGTGAACTACTAGATAGTTTTTCCCGTTTTTCAGGCACAATAATGAAAAAAACATATAATTATTATAAATTTCGTAATCAGGGGAAATAAATCTATCGTCTCGTCAAGCGTTGTTTGGAAAAAATTAAAAAAAGAAATTTCTTGCTTTTGAACGTATTTTTAGCATGTTTCAAAAGCGAAATTGCAAAATCTGGCAATATCCCCCACAGCGGAATTTTATAAGGAACAATTTAAAAAAAAAATCAGACGGAAAGGTCGTTCTCTCGTCTCATAAAATGTAAATGAAGTCGTCGCTATGAAATCGAGGAGACTGATGCGCTTGCACAATGGCTTGAGTTCCACGCTCTCCACCACAGCACACCACAGCGCTGGTGTCATCTCTCCTGATGCTGGTGTGCCGATAATCTAAAAATGCCTTTCAGCATGATTCAGCAGCGTACTAAGAGTATGAAGGGCCCGAGCTTATATATTTTACTTTTGCATATGTATATATATTGTTAAGAAACGTCATGTATATGTTAAGGTTGTTTATATTGCATTGCAATTAATTGATACAGAATAGTCTGTTACGATAATTTCAAAGAAGTAAATAATACAAAACTGATATGATAGTTATAATATGGTACGAAAGTAATAAAGTACAAGTTGTTATTTGTGGAATGTAATGATAGTATGCAATGTAAAAAATATTGTATAACAAAAAGGGAAAAACGTTTATGAACATTGTTATACATATTTTTATTTGATTGTCAGATTGAAGTTATTTTTCAATATGCGTAATTACATAAGAGAAAGCACACTAACAAGGGGAAGACACGGATGTTGCAGTCGCTTTCGCAACGACACCCTATGGGGGTCGTAGTACGCATGTAATACTGCAAAACCATTTTGGCTTTTTTTCAGAATGGGCCTTCGTTTTCGATGTACAATAAAAGTATCTAGCAAGGTTCGTTGAATACATTGGTGGCCCGGATACGAATCCCGATTGGTTTTTTTTTTATTTCAATTTTCTCTCAGAAATATACTTTTTGTATTGTGACGGACCTCGCGTGGGCGACCGGGAAAGCCGCTATTCAACACGATTGGTCGTACAATTTCCACGGACGAATTTGTTTATAAAAATTTGGGCGCCAGTGCCAAGTGCACGCATCCGTTACTTCCGTCCTTCCGGCTGCTCTAGCGGAGAGCAAAACTCAGGGGAGGTCGAAAGAGGAAATAAACTTTGATCCGCGTACGGGGGTAGACATGGCACGTGACCTCTCCGATTCGGCAGGTCGGTATTACAGCAGCTACTCTCTGCATAGAAATGGTATTACCATTAGATATGCGGCAGCGGAGGAAAACTAGATGGAGTTGCTTGTTATTGCCATACACTAGATATACGAAAAGGAGCCAGAGCCAATCTCCGAGTTGACTTCAGCGACACTTGCGGAAAAAGTAGGAAACTCCGAGACAAGGACAGAAAGGGCGATACAACAATTGCAGGAGAGACGAGGACAGGGCGATTAGGCTAGCATGATTTTTTTCCAGGATATTGAAGCAAAGAAGCAATATTTTCTAATAATTCTGGTTTTAATATATTCGTTACACTTTGGCGGATGCGACTCCAAGGCCTGATTTTGCAAAATTTGAATTCCGCTTCTAATTTGAATATAAATATATACTACATGCGGTAGTGTTTAAGCTATTCCGCGTTGTGGCGCTACATGCCATGAAGCTAAGTTCACGTGATAGCGTAATACGTAAAAAGTTGTCCTAGTGTCTATAGTTAAAAAATGGCGGCTACTGTTAGTTGTTACGCTTTTTCTTCCGATGGTGAATATTTTGCTCATTGTGGAAATGATGGGAAGTTAAAAATTTGGGATACATTCACTGGTCGTTTAAAACAAGAATATATTTCAAATTTTCATCTATCTTCTCCATGTTCTGTTTTGGCATGGCTTTATGTTAATTCTTCGACGAAAAATGCCACGGTAAGCCATGTGCTTTTTTTATTTTACATTAGAATGCATTATCGTTTTACTATTTTGTAAAGCTACTTTGTCTATTGTTATTCAGAAATTGTATTAAGGTCTATTGTTTCTAATTGTGAATGTCCACATTAGATTTGTTCTTTTTTCATTTTTATATATTTCATAATATAGATTTCAAGGTTATGTTTCCGATGCGGTCTACAATTTTTTATAACTGTTCACAGACATAAATACTGAAATATGATTCCTGTAAAGAGTTTATCAAGATTATTAATATGTTTATCAATCAAAAAATCTTTATTTTACTTAACATTGTACTATTTGTTGCAAAATTCTATGCATTTATTAAATGCATATTGTAAGTTACCTTATAACTAAACAATTTCTTTAAATTTGTATGGATATAAATTTTTAAGCTATTGTTTTCATTGATTTATTATATACCACACAATAATATTTTTATAAGGAAATTTTTGCTCTTATTTTTATTAAATGAATATTTAATAGATTCATTAATTAAGTAAGTAGAGTAATTATTCCTTAAAATTTCTAATTTTAATTATAGAAATAAAATATTTGTACGCTGTATATATTATTGTTACAAAATTTTAATTATATTGAAATATGTTGTTTATATATATTTTAATCCACCACAAATTTGTCAGGCTGGTTTTCTATAAATTCTATTAAAATTTCTTTTTGTTCACCATATATATAGGCTATAACTGGATGGGTGATACAACCGAATGGGGTGATAGTACATGTAAAAATAAATCGAAAAAAGAAATAACACTTTTTTACTTGACACTTCGTTTTTGAGAAGATCGAGTTTGATAATTCTATCCAGCACTCGAGCACTATACCACCTCTAGGTTTAGATATATATAATAAGTAAGGAATGTTAATGTATGGATATTACATTTATTGATTGTATTGACAGTTCTAATGTTAATTACATAACATTGAATAAACTGTTCAAAGTACTGTCCTTGTTGATGCGTACATATCATTGCTTGGCTTATTAGTGAGTCATGAACTGACGCCAATGAGCTTCGACACTTTATTTGATTAAAAGCATTTATTATTTTTTCCTTCACTTGTTTCTGTGATTTAAAAATTGTTGCCTATAATATTCAGCTGCTGCTGTTGCATTTCCATGACAAGCTCCTAATGTTTTTATCATTTCAATGTGTATTTTCAGTTGGTACAAGTAGACATTGTCACAGCTCGACTGATCGAAATAGACTAAAAGTAGAAGAAAGTCATATGGTTGAAGGAAAAATGTGAACATTATAAAGGTCAACATTACAACATTGCAAGCAAAAGAAAACTTGTAGCAAACAATGACTTCGAGAGACAGTCCAGTACACAGGTACTGGATAGAATTTTCAAACTCGATTTTCTCGAAAACGAAGCGTCAATCGCAAAAATGTTATTCCTTATTTTCTACTTATTTTTACATGTAGTATCACCCTCGGCTCGGTTGTACCATCTGTCCGGCCACACTCTGTACTTCCTATACATTTTTCTTTCTTTACATTTTCAGTATTGTCATCCATTTTTACAATTTTCATTAAAACCCTATCAGCAGCTGGTTTAGTAGCCGTATACGCAAAACTACACATGACATTGACAGGACGCCATGTATATTTCTGTTGGTATTTTCTAAAATCGAACGATCATTGGTTCGTCTCCAACGTGTAAATCTAGCAATACTGCAATTTCATACGTATACGAATCAGTAATTCGTATGATGCTTCAGAATACTGGTTTTCGTATGTGAGCGATTCGTACACGAAACACGCCATACGAAAGTGTTCGTATACGAATAAATTCACACGAAAATCGAGAATAGACCCCCTGTTAACAATTTCTTTCTCATATCTTTTCAGCCTTCACCATGGAAAAAACGCAGAAAGAAGTCAATTTCAGAAGAATCCAATCCCAAAGGCATTGTTGCAATGGGTTCTTCAAATGGAAGAATTACACTTTACGATACTACAACGTCTTCAGTTACTACTCAACTAAATGGTCACTCTGGTACAGTTACTGCAGTGACATGGTCTGAAATTGCTGGTTTGTTCACTGCAGCAGATGACCATCACATTATTCATTGGAATCTTAAAGACAATGGAGTAAAGTTCAAGTGGAAATCTGGGAGAGGAAAAACAACATCTTTAGCAATTTCAGGAGATGGAACAAGTTTATTGTCAGGAGAAAGAGTTATTAAGTGGTGGAATTTATCTACTAAGGAATTAATCAGGACATTCACAGGTCATGCTAATCAAGTGACATGCCTTTGTACTGTTCAGATGTCATCTGCGAGCAATTATTTAATTAGCGGAGCCTGTGGCGATGGTTGTCTTAATATTTGGGCTTTAGATAAGGTAAGAGATTTTTTTCTTTTTAAGTTTTATTTGTCTTATTAATAAAAAATTTGTAATAAATAAATTAATACTTGTAATCTTTGGATCATGTTAACTATTAAACTTAGTAATTATATAAATATTCACAGAATAAAAGTGATAGAGCCCCTGTGTCAAGTTTAGCTCTTCAGGATGATGCTATAAGTGTTTCTGTAACTGTCTCGGAGGAGTCTCAGGTAGTCGTACTTGTCGTAACTAGGTCAGGGCAAGCACACTTATTCCAATACCAACCAAATGGTCGCTCAAAACCTTTGAAGCCTAGCTTAAATATTGCAGTAGCATCTGATGTAAGTCAAAAAGACAGTGTCCAGCAAATTTCCATCTTAGATGCAAAATTGACAGAAGACCAAAAATTACTCTTAATGTATGGTACATATCTTAATCCTACATTTGAAAGGGTGACTCCAGATTTCTCTGACAAAGTACAGTGTCTAGTGCGCTCAGAAAGTAGAAGAAATAAAGAGAGAAAAGAAGAAATTTCTAAGGTGAAGACTGCTATAATTGAAGATAACATTGAATACCTTGCACCAGGTATATGTTATTTAATGCGTAAATAACATAGTGTTTACATTTAACACAAAGAATAATGCTTAAAATTTTTTTTTACGAAATTGAACTCATTTTTCATTACTTACATCATTAAACTTGCTAATTATTCATCTAAGTTTCACTTTTTTAATAGCAATCCATTTGTTACAGTTTCATCTCTTCGGTACACTTGCATATTTTAGATAAACAAAATTTTTAATATTGATTTCTGATTCACAAACGTATTGATTATTTGCTAACGTCATTTTATGATATACAGGGTATCCCAAAAGTCGGGGAGGAGCCGGAAATGAGGGGTAGCTGAGACGATTCTGAACAACAATTTCCTTTGCAAAAATGTCGGATGGGGCTTCGTTAAGGAGATATTAAGCGAAAACCCCGACCAATCAGAGCGCGCGTAGACCGTTGGAGCGGCCGCGGTAGCGAAGACTACACGTTAGGCGGCAGCGTCAATGTCCTTCGATGCACGTCGAGTCACTTGTTCGCGTACAAGCGCGGCCGCCAGCGCGTAGTCTTCGCTACCGCGGCCGCTCCAACGGTCTACGCGCGCTCTGATTGGTCGGGGTTTTCGCTTAATATCTCCTTAACGAAGCCCCATCCGACATTTTTGCAAAGGAAATTGTTGTTCAGAATCGTCTCAGCTACCCTCCATTTCCGGCTCCTCTCCAACTTTTGGGACACCCTGTATATCGCACATAGTTATAGTATTCTTTTATGTATTCTTTTCTTTCATAATCATTCATTATTGAAAAATCGACAAGAATTTTGCTAAATAACATTTAAGTGAGTCAGACGTAAATGTTTGTCACCGGTGAGTTTATTTTTATTAGGAATAATTGAAACCACAACAAAAAGGGACAGAAATAATTCTGGATCACAATTGTTACTAAAAGACAGATTGGAAAACCTAAGTTTAAATGCTGAAAGCAGTCCTGCAGGAAAGACTACTACCTCGGGCAGCAATAGAGCGCAACTTTTAATGCAAGGGTTGAATAGTAAAGACAAGACTATTTTGGGCAATATTTTTCTTACGAGGAATGAGACTATTATTAGAAACACTATTGCCAAACTACCAATACAGGCAATTGGACCACTACTCAAAGAGCTAACCATCTTGCTCCAGGGTAAAACTTACGCGTAAGATTTCCAAAAGTCAACTAATTTTCATTAAGTTTAGTTTTTATTACATTATTTACGTGTACAGGGTGTAAAAAATTAATGGTCACCACTTTCAGAGGTTATTATACACATCTGGATCGGTGGACATTCGCAAAAGAAACCGTCCGCAAAATCCATTATGACCTCGAAATTTAAGGTCAGTTTTTTTTTAATTTTAAAAAATTCTACTCGAGGAATAGGTAAAAAGCTTCAAATGATCCACATACCGGAGACGACCCGTTTTCGCGTAAAAAATTGTTAAAGTTTTTGCAACTTCTCGATAGTGTGGAGCAACTCACCGGGGCGCCGCGGCGGCGCCGAGGGTCCCCCACCCTAGCTCCTCTTCGTATATGCACGTGCGATGGTGAAGTGTGACCGCACCACACAAACGTAATACGGAGCGCGGAAGAAAATGAAACCGTGTTACATATTTTCTCAATCTGTCGTTTTTGAATATTGACCGGTAAATTTTAAATTGCGTGTTTTGTTGTCTTATAAACGATATTGTTTATTTTCCGACGATCGATATTTTTTTCTTCGTAGTCAATCATTGAAAGTGTAAAGTGTAATCGTGCATTTAACAAATTAAATACATTTGATGCGCTTTTATTTGCCAAGGAAATACGTAACATGATTTCATTTTCTTCCGCGCTGCGTATTACGTTTGTGTGGTGCGGTCACACTTTACCATCGCACGTGCATATACGAAGAGGAGCTAGGGTGGGGGACCCTCAGCGCCGACGGGGCGCCCCGGTCAGATGCTCCATGCTATCGAGAAGTTGCAAAAACTTTAACAATTTTTTACGCGAAAACGGTTTGACTCCGGTATGTAGCTCCTTTAAAACTTTTTACCTACTCCACGAGTAGAATTTTTTAAAATTAAAAAAACTTTGACGTTAAATTTCAAGGTCATAATGGATTTTGCGGACGGTTTCTTTTACAAATGTCCACCGATCCAGATGTGTACAATAACCTCTGAAAGTGGTGACCAACTTAATATATTAATATATACACTGGCCTTCAAAAAAAATGGGACACTATATTAAAACGTCATAACTCAGAGAGTTTTCAACCGATCTTCAGGAAACTTCGTGAGTTTTAGTTTTGAAGTGTCCTCTGTGTGTGTGCAAAGTTGCATTGACGAGGGTTGATGAGAAAAGGTTAATTCACCCCCCGCCCCACCCACCCCTAAAAGGGTAATGCAGAATAACGGCACTTCAAAAGGGTCCAGGGTTGACGGAAGGGGATGAAAAAATCAAAAAAACCTTTGAGGCGACTCTGTTTGATGCCCCCTACAAAATGCACCCCTTGAAATCGCTCTCGGACAAACCCACCCCGAACAATCCCCCACCTCCCCTAAAATCCACAATTTTTGGACGACAGTCCCGATTTTGGACTCGATGCATTCTCTGTACTCCCTTGATCCAGGAAATGCCTGGAGTGAAATGAGGGGTGGAACAGCTCGCGACTTTTCAACCCCCTTCGTAAGGGAGGACTTCCAGACATCAAAGAGCGATGAAATTCACTATGTTTGTTCTCGATACGTTAAGAACGAAAGCCCAACAGATCCCGTTTCGAAAACTGCCCCCTGAGCTGAGCAGGGGTGGTCCAAAGTTAGGGGTGGTTCACCCCAAGTGTAAGGGTTGTAACGATGTTTCGTTGCGTGGAACACATGTGGTACGGCCCAAGGCATTGGAGTGCCACAGTTTTGATGCCTTTTCCCCTCGTGATAGCATTAAAATACGAAAATGTTTTTTTGGAAAACCCACCTCCCGTCTTCAGACCCGTCTGTGGGGTGAACGAGTAACCTCACGTCAACGCCGTTCGTGGATTCGGACGCGCAATTGCTTTATTAACATGTCCCCAAAAATTCAGATTTTTTGAATCACGCTTTCATTGCAAAATGAGGCGAATTTGAGAGCGCTGTAAATGAAGCCGGCTCTCAGAAGCGGTGCGGTACGTTACCAAGGAGCTGCATCCGTACGTGGTCAGACCAGACCGGACCCCAATTTTACATGGGCTGACCACGTACGGGTGCAGGCCCACGCTCCACTTCTGAATGCCGGCTCCGTCCGGCCCACTTACTACTCTTTCAAATCTGCTCCGATTTGACCACGAAAGCGTGATTCAAAAAATCTGATTTTTTGGGGTTCTGTTAATATTCCTGGATTTCCTGGATCAGGGGAGTACAGAGAATGCATCGAGTCCAAAATCGGGACTGTCGTCCAAAAATTGTGGATTTTAGGGGAGGTGGGGGATTGTTCGGGGTGGGTTTGTCCGAGAGCGATTTCAAGGGGTGCATTTTGTAGGGGGCATCAAACAGAGTCGCCTCAAAGGTTTTTTTGATTTTTTCATCCCCTTCCGTCAACCCTGGACCCTTTTGAAGTGCCGTTATTCTGCATTACCCATTTAGGGGTGGGTGGGGCGGGGGTGAATTAACCTTTTCTCATCAACCCTCGTCAATGCAACTTTGCACACACACAGAGGACACTTCAAAACTAAAACTCACGAAGTTTCCTGAAGATCGGTTGAAAACTCTCTGAGTTATGACGTTTTAATATAGTGTCCCATTTTTTTTGAAGGCCAGTATATATATTCGCTAATATATTATTATGCTTAATTTTATGCTAAATAATATGCACTATAAATTTTCAATTCACAATTATTTTCTTACCATAAAGGATACTTTTTGTTCACATATCGAAACCAGTATGTTACAGTAATTCTATAGTATTTCGATTAGGTGAATTGTATTTATTATTTATAATAATGTCTTCTCTAGACGTTTATTATATTATTCTAAACTTACTATTTAATATTGCTACGCAATATTATAGTGTAATATTAATAAAATAAATAATAATGTATTAAAAAACGTTATTTAAAAAAAATATAGATCTTGTTTTATATGTATTTTACTTATTATTTTTGTTTTTATTGTATTGTAGGAGTAAAGTTGCAGTAAGATGGTTGGAGGCATTATTGATGACACATGCAGGTCATCTTTTGTCGCAAGCGGATCTTACACAATCATTTGGTCCAATTTTGAGTTTAATAGATGCCAAATTGGCTCTTTTGTCAGAACTCTCGAAACTTAAAGGTCGTATTTCTCTCGTCACTGGCCAAATTTCTCAGACAATAGAAGAACACCATAAGGATATTGTCGAAAATTGTCTTGTTTATCAGGATTCAGGTTTGTAATAAATATTCTAAACTAGCTTTATATTTTGTACTCAAATTGCTAATAACAGTTATATATCCTACAAATGTTGCTTATAGTTCGTTTTTAACAGTTTTTAATAACTTTATATTGAAATTGAAATATTGTATTGAAATTGAATATAATAAAAGCGAATATACGTAGATTCCTCAGACGAAGACCGTGGGATAGAAGATGAGGATTTAGAAAGTGAGTCTGATGAAAATTGGGAAGAAATGTCAAATCAGGAAGATCAAGATGATCAAGAAGAACAAAATGATCAAGATGTCAGAAGTGCCAATTCTGATAATGAAGATGAATCTTTATCCAGCTAAATATTAATGTAGGTACAACTTCTGCAAGCTGAAAGTGTTAAATCAATTATAGGCGTATATGATGGATCATGTCTCAAATATATATATAGTTTTAAAAGAATAACGTTAGTAATTTGAATCAGATCACATTAATTTTGTTAAATAATTAAACTGTAATTTTGTCTTTTGTTCTAGTAAATATTCAAGATTCCAGATACATTGAATGTGGAAGTGAAAGGAAGAGTAAAGAATGTTAAATAAATGACGTTTTTCTACACGAAGTATTCACTTTTATTATTTCTATATCCTTGTCATTTATTCAAATTGAATAGAGAGTCAGTCTTTCTTAAAGGGTAGCAGTTATCTTTTTAAAATTTTGTTAAATTGTCAATTATCTAATGCATTAAATTTACGTGAAGAACATTTAATGATAATACAAAGTGGTACTTCTTTTTTAAAGTAAAATGTTAGTTATTAAAGATGGAAATAAACATGAAAATATGAAATTACAGGCCAGTCATATTAGACAATTTTTTTGCCAGACATTGCATAAAATACTGTAAACTTGCATTGTTGATATGTTGTTAGGAACCACCCAGATAGTATAAATCCAGATTTGAGCCAGTCGAAAGGAGTATCCTGGCGAGAAAAGTTATCGTTACCTTTTTTTAAGTAGATAAAATTTCCTACAATTTGAGGTGTGTCGGAGCTCTGGGGCCTATTCTCGAGTTCTGACGATCAGTTTTGCAGTATACGCAAGTTGGTCACTTGCACATGATGTCTCTTTAAACAGTATCACAGCCGACTCTAGTACTAGCCGTGCTGAGACAAAAATGGCAACAGTGCGAGAATCCGGCTTCGATATACCTTTTTTTTCTCTTTTTTTTTTTACGTGAAGAAATGTATTTACCCACACCCCCTAAGGCGGAGGGGTAGTGTGGGACTCGCCCCTTGATTTGATATCAAGGGGAATACCCACTAAAACCTCACGGTGGTCGGGCACGGCGCTCTCAGGGAGGGCACCGGGATCTCTCCGAACCCTACCGGTGCTCTCCAGCGCAAGCTCCGCCATTTATTGGCGGAGCGCCCTCTCTGGTGGGGAGCGGAAGACCTCCCCACGTGACCGCGGGCATCACTGCTCAAAACACCCTCCTGTCCCTTTTAGTCGCCTTTTACGACAAACAGGAAATACTGTGGGCGTATTCTATTCCCCGTCCCACAGGGAAGAAAAGAAAAAGGGAACACCAGCGGTTGGAATTTACAAGCACGACCATCATCGCTTTTCCATCACGAATAATTGAAGAAACAAAATCTGGCCCATGGGGGGTCGAACCCGCGACCTTCGCGTTATTAGCACGACGCTCTAACCAACTGAGCTAATGGGCCACACGGCTTCGAAATACCTCTTTTTTTTCGGATGTAGGGACTTCCGCCGGGCAGTGTGGGACTCCCCGCAGGCGAAACGTTACCCGCGGGTCTCT
>NC_071979.1:310566-345782 GCF_026283585.1 Hylaeus volcanicus
CCCCCCCCCCCCCCCCCCCCCCGATGGCCGATATCGGGCAACACAGCAACCGTGGGCTCTCTCCAGGACGGGTAAGCGACCTCCCCTCCCCTACGAACTCCACCACGGCCGCCGCGCCCAAGCTCCCCTTGATCTTTGGGATTCGTCGACTCTCGGAATCAGTCGGCAAGATGCTTTGACAGATATAGGTTATTATCGTTTGACAGATATAGGTTACAGTGGGGAATAGCTGGATGCAGATTATTAAGACAGAAGAACAAAATTTCACCAGATACTACAAGAAATAATACACAAGAGACAGTAATGTTGCCTTGTAATACATGTGTGCACACAGTAAAACTATAATACACTGCTTCAGACAATTAGTGTGACACTTTTTCAAACCGTCATAACTATGGGAGTTTTCAACCGATTGAAACGAAACTGCGTGAGGAGCATTTTTGAAGTGCCCCTAGGGGTGTGTAAAGTTGCATTGGTGAGGGTTGACGCGAAGGGGTTAAATCACCCCCTTAAAAGGGAGCGCGTCGAAAAACGTCACTTCTGAAGGTGCCAAGAGTAATGGAAAGGGTAAAAAAAATTTTAAAAACTTTTAGGGCGACTCTTCTTGATGCCCTCTACAAAATGCATCCCTTGAAATCCCTCTCGGACAAACCCACCCCCCACCCCCTCTAAAATCCACAATTTTTGGACGACGGTCTCGATTTTGGACTCAATGCATTCTCTGGACTCCCCTGATCCAGAAAATGCCATCACCCATACCGAGCACTCCATAGGCACCCTTGGGGGGGGGGGGGGGGTGGAACAGCTCGCGAATTTTCAATCCTCTTCGTAAGGGACCACTTCCACACATCGGAGAACAATGAAATTCACCATATGTAGGTGAATTCACCAGTAATGTATGCTGGTTTAAGTCTGTCGATATTAACATTCTTCAAAATGCCATCTACGTCTAATTCAAACAGTACGTCTGAATGTCTTTTTGTAATCTTGTATGGTCCTCTATACGGCTGCTCCAACGGTGATTTCACGTGATCAGATCTAGGGAATGCATGGCTACAAGTAAAAAGATTCCTGGCCACGCCAAAAGCATTTGACTTCCAGGCCGCGGACATCTAGGCCAATTTTTAAACATCCTCAGTTTGTGGATGATACGCCATTTAGCTTAAATCATTTCACCGCCAAAGTGCGGAGCAGTCACTTTACGTGAATTGTCATTAGGATCTGAACGTCCGCACTGTTGAACACAGCATTTTAGCTGCGCATAGTTGGAAAGCACCGAATTTTATATTGTGTTACACAGTGTCGCCTTTGCACTTTATTGGGAAGGACTTTCATGTACTGGCAGCTCATTTAGATTTCACATCTTTTTCTACTTTCTTGTAGTTTTTTATGGGGATCTTTTATTTTTTTTATGATAACTCCTTGAGTTCTCTACTTTTTGATGTACTTGGCGTAATTTTTTTACTTTTTTAAAGTTTTTTTATGGGGATCTTACTTCTTTTTACAAAGAGAATTTGCATAATGAATGACTTTAAATAATTTTTATATTATATGTATATAGGGCTTCCGTTTCCGGTGGTGACTGTGTGGTGTGGAAGGAAAGGAGAGTAAGAGGATAAAGTGGTATAGTGGAAGAAGAAAGAGGATTAGAGGAGTGCAGAGGGTGTGAGAAGGGTAGTAGTGGTGTGTGAGTGGATCAAGTGTGAGTGGAGGGTAGGGGAAAGAAGGCGCAGGAAAGGGATAGGAGGTGTGAGAGCGAGCGAGGGGATATTTGAGGTTAGGAAGAGGAAAAGAGAGCTGGTAGTGGTAAGGAAGAAAAGAGAAAGACAGGGACCAGAGAGAGTGGTTAGGGAAAGGGTGATAAGGGTAAGAAAAGGGTGGTGAGGAGAAAGGAGAGGAAGTAGGATAGGAAATAGAAAAGAGTGAAAGCAGTGGAAGGGGGGAAGAGTGAGGGAGGAGATAGGAGATTGGCGGGAACTGGATAGAGAGAGAAGGTAGAGCTGGGTACTTAGGAAAAGTAAGGAACGAGAAAAGATAGGAAAATGAGTGTAAAGGAGAAGATGGGGATGGAGACAAGAAAGGCAAAGGGTAGTTACGTGGAGGAAGGGGGGAAAGTAGGAAAAGAGAGAGAAAGTAGCGTGGGGAGGAAAAAAGGGATGGATGAATTTCTGAAGGGGCGGAGAGGTGGAGCGGAGGGAGAGAGGAAGGAGATTTTCAGCAGGAGTGGTTTGACGCAAAGATTGCCAGAAGGGGAGGGAGATAAGGGGGAAAAGGCGAGTATGGAAGGACTGGAGAGGGCAATAAGGGAAATGAGGAATCGATAAAGGAGGTGAAAGAGGACATGCGGAGAAGAGAGGAGCAATGGAGGAAAGAGAGGGAGGATCTGATAAGGAGAATAGAGACTCTGGAAAAGAAGGTGGGAGAGGGGAGGAGAAGGGGGTGGGCGAGAGGGGCAGGGGCTGGGAAGGGAGGAGGAAGAAAGAGAGTTGGCAGAAAAGATGAAGGAGATGGAGTGGAGGCTGGAGTGGAAAAATAGAGCGGATAGGAGAAGGAATATTATTATTAGGAGACTGAGAACAGAAAGAGGGAGAGAGATAGAAGCAGTGACGCAAATGCTGGAGAGAATGGGGGTAAAAGGGGAAGTGGAGATGAAGAAAGAGGTGATGAGAAAGAGGAGAGAATTAGGTAGCAAGGGGGAATGGATAGAGGATGATCTGACTCAAAGAGAAAGAAGGATGCAGTGGAAGTTGAGGGAAATGGCGGAGGAAGAAAGGAGAGAGGGTAGAAAGGTAATAGTTGGGTATGGAAAGGTTTGCATAGGAGTATGGTAGAGGTGGAGTGAGGAAGAAGAAAGGCTAAGGAAGTGGGGAGAGTATTGGAGAGTGGGGAGGGGGGGAGAAAGAAAAAAGGCGTAGGGAAAAGGGGAAGGATGAGGGAAAGGGAGGGGAGAGAAGGGGAGAGGGGACAACTAGAGGGTGAGGGAGAGGGAAAAGAACGGGAAAGGAGTGGAACGGAGAAGGGAGCGAAGGAAAAGGGGTGCAAAATAGCGTTCTGGAATGTGGCGGGGTTGGGGAACAAAGATAAGGAGTTTTGGAGGGATGGTGCTGGAGGCATCAGCCGGCGAAGACAGTGAATAGGAAAGGAAGGGCAATAGGAGGGATGGTTTTGGGGATAAGAAAGGGGCTAGGAAGGGTGGAGGAAGAGGGGGAAAGGAGGAAGGGATTATAACGGGAGGATTACAGGTAGAAGGTAGGAAGTGGAGAGTGGTGGGGGTTTATGTAAACCAAGATATGGAGAAGAAATTAGAAAGGATGAGAAAATGGATGGAGGTGGGAGGAGGGGAGGAGAGGATAATAATAGGAAAGGATTTCAATGCGAGGATAGAGAAGAGGGGGGGGGGGGTGGGGGGGTTTGGGAGGAGGAGGAGGGAGTAGGGAGACGGTCAAGGGATAAGAAGGTTAATGGGGTGTGTGGAAGACTGGTAGGGGTAGTAGAAGAGTGCGGATGGGGAGTTCTAAACGGAACTATAGAAGGGGATGAAAAAGGGGAGTACACGTATACGGGAGGGAGAGAGGAGTCAGCGATTGACCTGGTGTTAGTGAATGGGGAATCCAGGAGAGAGTGCGTCAGGATGGAGATTAGGGACAAGGTAGACTCGGATCATCACCCGGTAGTAGTAGAGTTGAGGGGTGGATATAGGAGGGAGAGGGTGAGTAAAAAGGGGGACGGTGGAGGAAGAAGGATGAGGGGTAGCTGGTCGGAAGTGGAGAGGGAGGGGTTCAGGAGGAGAACGGCGGGGTTGGGAGGGGAGGGAGTGTCGACGAAATAAAGGTGGGAGGGTTTGAAGAAGAGGGTGACGAACACGATCGATGAGGGGGGGGAGGAGAGGGGAAGGAAAGTGGGGGAAAGAAGAGAGTGGTGGGATGAGGAGTGTGTGAAAAAGAAAAGGGAGGTGAGGGGAAAGCTAAGGGAGTGGAGAAAGGGTAAGGTAGGAAAAGGGGAGTACGCAGCGGAGAAGAGGGAGTATAACTGTGAAAGGAAGAAGGCAGAGGGAGAGGAGAGGTTGATGAGGGAGGTGGGAGAGATCAGGACGGACAGAGAGGTGTGGGCGTTTCTTAAGAAGGAGGGAGGAGGGGGGAAGAAAGTGGGGAATGAGATGAGGTGGGTATGGAGGTATGGAGGTGTGGAAGGAGTATTTTATGAGGTTTTTGGGGGGAGTGGAGAATGAAGGGAAAAGGCAAGGAGGGAAAGGGGGGAGGAATTCGGAGAGGTAGTGAAGGAACTTAAGGATGGGAAGGCGGTGGGAATTGATGGCTTAAGAAATGAAGTATGGAAGTACGGTGAAAGAGGGCTGAGGGAGGAGGGAAGGGAGTTGTGTAACGAAGTGTGGAGGGGAGAAGGTGGGTAGAAGAATGGAAGAAAGGGGTTACTGTGGCGATAATCGAAAAAGGGAAGGGGAGGAAGGTAGAGGACTTTAGGGGGGTCACGCTGATCCCAACACTGTATAAAGCAGTGGTCGGAATTTTCTTCATGCGGCGGCCGATTTTCGATGGCTACGCCTACCGGCTTCCCCTTACCGCGCGGAGAGCCTACAAGGTGACCGAGGCGCAGAACCGTTGTATGTCCCGAATAGTGCGGCGGGCCCGTTCATTCATTACTTCTCATCTAGTGAATGGGTAGTAATCTAGTAGCCCTCGAAAATCGGCCGCCGCGTGGAGAAAATTCCGACTTCCGAATACTAATAAAAAGGATTGAGAGAGCGGTGGAGAGTAAGGGGGTGTTGGGGGAGTGGCAGACAGGTTTCAGAACCGAATCGCGCGCGGAGCCCTCTTTCCTCGGCCGAGTGTCAGCCCATTTCAGGGCTCCTAGAGCGAGGAACGGGGTCTTCGGGGGCTGCCGGGTGGAGCGAGCTGGAGACTCGCGAAGCCCAACGGGCAGCCCAGGGAAGGGGTGGTACAAGTGGGCAACCTGCTTGCACCCGATAGAGATAGGTATTTGCTGGCGGACCCTCAGGGTCAAGGGAGGAGGTGGCTGGTAGTGTTCCGTAGGAGTTCCCAGCCACCTTCAATTAACTCAGGATAGGTTGTCGTGTGGTTTTTAGTGGGTAGGGCAGGCCCTTCAGGCCACCTAGTCCCACATAACCCCGTCTCTTTCCCTGGAGTGGCAGGGTATGCGTAAAGCATTTTCCACACATAAAAAAAAACGGACAAGTTTCAGAAAAGGGAAATGGACAATGCAGAACATTTATGTTCTGAACTATCTGGTGAACAGAGTGTTGAGGAAGAAGGGAGGGAAGGTGGTGGCGTTGTTCCTGGACCTTAAGGCGGCGTTTGACACGGTGGATAGGGAAATGTTATGGGCGACGATGAGGGCAAGAGGAATAAGTGAGGGGTGGACGAAAAGGATGGAGGAGATATACAGGGAAACGGAGAGTAGGGTGAGGGTGGGAGGGGATATGTCGGATGGGTTCTGGACGGCAAGGGGTCTGAGTCCGATATTGTTCAATGTACTATTGTCGGATTTAAAGGAAAAATTGAGGAGGATTGGGCCGGGCCCCTCAAGCCGGGGCGGGCGCCCCCGGGGAAGGTGCTGGCGTACGCGGACGACATTGTGGTGGTAACGGAGTGGGAAGGGGACAAGAGGGTGGTAATGGCGAAGCTGGAGAGTAGTATAGCTAGGCGGGTTCTAACTCAGGAGCTCCGAGGGGGGAGGGGGGAACCGTGGGCGAGGGGGGAGGGGGGAGGGGGCACGAGTGGTGGGGGGTCGGTAATTATTATCTACGGTCGGTAAGGTAGGATATAATTATTACCTACAGTCGTTAAGGTAGAGGGGGACACCACCGGTCGATAATTATCAGTGATCGGTAAAAAAGAAAAACGCAAATTTTACATGTAACGAAATAAGCGCGCACGCTATAAGGGAGGGGGAAACCATGCTCGTCGTCTTCGCGGGAGATAAGCGCGCACGCCGTAAGAGAGGGGAAACCGTCCTCTTCGCGTCCAGGAGTGGGGGCGTCGTTGCGGACCCCGCGGGTTCCCTTTCTCTCGCGCCCGAGTCTTTTCTTCCTCGCACTAATGCCCCGGTTACCCGTGCAACATATAATATTACATTACAATCTTTGACACAGCCATCGGTAGGAACGTCTCGTGATGATGGCCTCGAGCAGAAGATCCAAAAACGCAAAGTTTGCAAATTACAATTCGGCAGCAAATCTTTTATTTGCGCGATACAATTTTTCAAGGACTAGATATTAAAGAAACGGTAGGGGTGACATCATTCGTTGGCGTGCTTTAAAACATTACACCGGATGAGAATATGATATGGGAGGAAATGCGCTAGGAAGAAAGACACATATATCCAAGCTTTTTTTTTATTGATAACTGTATTCCAGCATTACATCTAAACCTAATGCTAACAATTCAGAGTCAATCAATGAATGACGCTCAAAATTTTCATGTTCAACAATTGCCTTTGAATAATCCTTAGTTTCAGCATTTTGTATTATTTCTATAAACTTGTTGTTCTTAGATTCTACCAGGTACAAGTTTTCAGACAGCCAACTGTACATGTGATCGATACAATATTCGAAAGCGAACAACTTCTGTACGGCTTTTTCACTCATGAACATAGAGACGGTAGAATTTGAGAGTTTTGCGAGTTTTACGTCGTTTAGTTGTCGGAATTTAACTGTTACATCATTAATGCTTATCGCCTCGCTCGAGGTTCCCGATGTATCAGTAAAAATCTCCAGAATGTTATGCCTCTCTCGTAGGAGATCTTTCCACGTATCCATAGAAAATTTAAATTCGTTTCCCCGAAACGGAACAGGATAGCTCCTATAGCCAGCTCTACGTCACAGGAACCACCGATTCAAACCCCGATGTCGAGATACTTGTAGAATGTATCCATCAGGGGATATCTCCTCTCCAGTATACGCACCACGCGTGGTACTCCACGTTCCGAATGAACATTATCGCTATCACTGACCAGAGAAACAAAAAATTATAAAGGATATTGAATTTTACTGCATATTTTGCAATATGTTGTCAAAGAACTTACTGTGTGCGCGATTTCTTTGTTAATGGTTGGTTGAACTCCTTGTTCGGAAGATTCTCTCGCGTTGCTCGAGCGATTTCGGCATTGGACCACATCGCTGATGTTTCAATACGAGGCGATAGAACGATGTTGCGAACAATGATTGAAAAAAAAAACGCGTTTAGACATTTTCATATAACACCCCCCACTCTTTGTCAGATGGAAAAAAATGCTGAAACAGCAAATCTCCCCTCCCACACACATTTCCCTTTATTATCCACATTTATTTTTAGCATACACACTTTTGCATAGCGCGCGCGCGATCTAATTTTTTTACACGTAATGTAAATTTTTAATAACAATAATCGCATAATACGCTCGAGATCTAGGAGTAAATCAATACAAGGGCACGTGCGAAGGAAATATACCAGTTGAGGATGTGAGTGGTAGAATACTACGGAATCATCTGTTTTGGATGATACAATGAAGAATCGACGCTTCACGTTCTGTCTATACTGGGCGGGGGTCAACGTTATAAAATATGAAGAGATTCATAGCACAGCATAGAATCCCAAAGTGTCAAAAACGAAAAAGTCGACTGTGCGTGTACCATCCCTCCAGGAAATTGCGTTCTGGGAGTTCTCGCGAGAACATACGAAAACAGTGATACGGAATATGAGGGGATTACGAAAATCTGCAGGCAGTGACATCATAGCAGGGGCATATCATATGACAAAATCACGTGACCTAGACTATAAAAATTGTGCTGCAGATTGAACTGCATTCAAACTGTTCTGTAGTGGCCCCCAGCGAAGAAGTGAGTGGAACCATGGAAGAACTCTTGGAAATGGAAAGTCGATTGTGGAACCAGGCCGATCGATTGACTTCGCAAGAAGAATACCTCGTATGGGAAGAACGATGCAACGAGTGCCTCGGCGTTCAACAATCGTTGATCGCTCGTATCACGCGTCTCGATAGTCTAAAGTATTCGTTGCGCAGATGTTTCGTGTACGAAGGTGCCGGCCATTCAAGCACTAGACTCTTGTAGCGTGAAATAGACACTGCGTTCGAGAGTCGCGTATTAACCGGCGCTGTTTTAAATTCGCACTACATCGAACCGCGTAACTTTCTTCAGGATGCGAGAGACGTTCTGCTCCAGCATATACGGGGTGCATTGGTGAAACATAAGACACTAAAAGTGAATACCGCGTTTAATGGAGAGTTTGTAGCGGGTGATAAACGCTCGAACAAGACTATCAGCACAAAGAACTGTGAAATCTTTGGCGAGATCAATCTCGAAGAGTGGTACGAGCAACGCGTCGTCGAACCCACCCTAGCATCGCTGGAAGAATTTCAAGAACGGAATAGCGGATGGGCGCTCTCGCGTATACTCAATTTAATTGTTAACGTGAATAAATATATGCCGCTGCATGCTGGATGTACCATACAATTACCGCGAGAAATACAACTAAAGAGAGCTGTAATCAACGTATGCTCATACAACAATGCATGTTCGCGTGGTCAGTAGTGGCTGCTCTGCATCCAACCGAAAGGAACGCATGTCGGGCATCGGTATATTCTTATTATTCAACGGTGTTGAATATCCAGGATATCGAATTTCCAATGACATTGAACCAAATTAAAAAGTTTGAACACGCCAACAGCATCTCCATCAACGTTTACACCACTGAAGAAAAGAAGGTTCTACCGATACGGCTCGCCACACGGAAGATAGAGAGACATGTCAATTTGCTGTATTTAGAAGGAGCAAACGGCGTGGGACATTTCGCGCGGATCAAAAACTTGTCCCCCCTCGTGAGCTCACAATTGAGTAAACATAAACGCAGAGAATACTTTTGCGATAGGTATGTATATAATAATTCTTTTTTCTTTTTTAAATATGTTATGTTTGAAAAAAAAATTTATGTCTTTTTATTGCAGATGCTTGCACTACTTTAGTTCTAGTGAGAAGCTGGAAGCTCACACCGTAAATTGCGAGAAGATGAATGATTGCGCAATCGTATTACCAGATGGTGACAGCATGTGGCTCAGCTTCAACAACTACATCCGGAAAGAGCGACTTCCATTTGTGGTGTACGCCGACCTCGAGTGCATTTTGGAGAAAACTGATCGAGAAGCGCCAAGATCTACATACCAGCATCATAAAGTATTTAGTATTGCATATTATGTTCAATGCGCGTACGATTCGTCCTTGTCGGTGTACCAGTGTCGTCGTAATGCGAATTGTGTTTCCTGGTTCGTCGAAGAATTAAAGAATTTGGCACATTTTGTTAAATCAATTTTATCAAATAACATACAAATGGATGATTTAACGAGCGAACAGCAGGAGGCATTTCGCAACGCGACGCATTGTCACATTTGGGAAAAACCGTTTGGAGAAAACGATACGAGGGTTCGCGATCATTGCCATCTAACCGGTCGGTACAGAGGTCCTGCGCACTCCGATTGTAATCTAAATTATAAAAACTCTTTTTACATTCCCATAGTTTTTCATAATTTGTCCGGTTACGATTCGCATTTTATTATCGAAGAAATAGCTACAGCCTTCGAGGGTGCCGTCAGTCGACCGTCAAATGGACCGTCGCGAAATTGTATAAAATTTAGATTCATCGATTCATACAAATTCTTGAGTACCAGTCTCGATAAATTAGCGTCTTTCTTACATAAAAGCAAATTAAGAATTTTACGAACCGAGTTTCAAAATTTGTCTACCGAAGATTTCGAATTATTGACGCGAAAGGGTGTTTTTCCGTCCGAGTACATTGACTGTGCCGAAAAGATGGAACAATTATGTTTACCATCGCGCGAATCATTTTACAGTTCCTTGACGGGCGATACAGTATCGGAGAGCGAGTAAGCGCACGCCGAGAACGTATGGACACGGTTTTCCATTCAAACGCTGGACGAGTATAGCGATTTGTATTTGAAAACAGATGTCTTGCTGTTGGCGGATATTTTTGAAAATTTTCGTGAAAGCTGTATCACAAGTTACGGACTCGATCCCGCGTATTATTACACTCTGCCCGGTTTTACGTGGGATGCCATGCTGAAGCATACAAAAGTTAATTTCGAATTACTACCAGATATCGACATGGTCCTGTTTATCGAACGCGGTATACGCGTCGGATTAAGTCAATGTTCAGGTAGATACGCGAAAGCTAATAATAAGTACATGCAGTCATACGATCCATCGAAAGCATCGTCGTACTTGATGTACTTTGATGTGAGTAATCTGTATGGGTGGGCAATGTGTCAACCATTGCCATATGCAGAATTTCGATGGGTCGACAACGTCGCAAACTTTGATGTGTCTTCGATTGCTGCCGATGCCCCCACGGGTTATATTCTACAGGTTGATCTAGAATATCCGGAACGTTTGCACGACATTCACGCGGACCTGCCGTTCTGTCCCACACGTGCGAAACCACCTGGCAAAAGAGAGGACAAGCTGCTCGCAACCCTATACGATAAGCAGCGCTACGTTATCCACTATCGTAACCTGCAGCAATGCACGCGACGTGGTATTCGTATTACAAAGATACACCGCGTCCTCCAATTCGCACAATCACCCTGGCTCCGCGATTACATCGAATTAAATACAAAGTTTTGAACTCTCGCTACAAACGATTTTGAAAAGAATTTATATAAATTGATGAACAATGCAGTATTTGGCAAAACTATGGAGAATGTGCGCAATCACGTCGATGTAAAATTAGTAAAAAAATGGGAAGGGAGATATAGTGTGGAGACAATGATCGCAAAACCAAATTTCCACAGCCGTAGCGTGTTTTCGGAAAACTTAGTTGCCATCGAACTGCGAAAGCTTGCGGTGAAGTTCAACAAACCAATCTATGTGGTTATGTGTATACTGGATATATCTAAGATTTGTTTGTATGAATTCCATCACGATTACATGTTACCCACACATGGCGATAAATGTAAAGTTATGTACACCGATACGGATAGTTCAATTTACCACATCGAGTGCGAGAATATTTATGATACTATAAAACGCGATATTAATCGATTTGATACCAGCGATTATCGGGTAGGGAACGTTTACAATATACCGCTTCTAAATAAAAAAGTCCCCGGTTTGATGAAAGACGAAAACAATGGGGCAATAACGACAGAATTTGTTGGACTCAGAGCGAAAATGTATGCACTGCGAGTAGATGGTAAAAAAGATACGAAAAAGACGAAAGGTGTAAAAAGTAACGTTGTTTCCAGGATGATAACTTTCGACGACTACACGCAGTGCCTACGAAACGAAATTGA
The DNA here is from genome assembly GCF_026283585.1 of Hylaeus volcanicus. Lineage (NCBI taxonomy): Eukaryota > Metazoa > Arthropoda > Insecta > Hymenoptera > Colletidae > Hylaeus > Hylaeus volcanicus. The sequence goes on from NC_071979.1 coordinate 321,901, forward strand.
AATGATTCGTAATCAGACATGTATAAGATCAAAATTACACAAAGTATACACAATGGCGGAATCAAAAATCGCTCTGAGTCCGTACGACGATAAGCGGTATATCGTACCCGACTCAACGGATACATTGCCGTGGGGTCATTATAAAATACCGCTTTATATATATATGTATAAAATTCGTACATGAGTTAAAGAAAAAAGAAGAAAGAAAAGAGAAGAGAAAAAAAAACATAAAACTATTCCATATAAAACTGTCATAAAGTTAAAAATAATATAATATAATATAAATCCACTAATATAAAATAATATACAATTGTGACGATTATTCAGGGTCGGAAGGGAGGGGTGGCACTGCGATGGCTGGTCGCACCGCCAGCTCGACCCAGGGGATTGCGGCGATGGCCCATATGCAGTGCAGGCACTCCTCCGGGTTTCGTCTGTTGAGTGCCCTTCGGTGGGAAGAGCAGCATTGGCCCGCCGCGTGCGCCCTGCTGGCCCCCTGAATTAGGCGGTGTACGGGGCCACCTTGTATGCACGCGCCTCTCGTTCTGGGAGCATCCATTGGCATCCGTCGCACAATATCCTTCCGTTCTGAGCCACCCAGGGGTGCTCTTCGACCAGGTAGGGCCCCGGCAGTATCCTTTCGGCGGGAAAGGTGAGGCGGGGCATGCCTGAATCGTCGAAGACAGGTATGCCTGGTTGGTGGGTAAGAGGAAAAACAAGATGGAAAACAATTACTACAGAATTAAAGAATTATTAAAGACAGGAAAAACAGAGAGATAAAAAGAAAAGAAACAAAAATTATTAAAGAATTTAAATTATTAAAGAGTTGAGTTTATTGAGGAGATACACATTTTTTTTTTCTTTATAGAAGAGAGAAGGAGAAGAGAAAAAAAAATTATTTGTCAGATTCTGTATGAGTACATATCATTTTCTTGTTTTCTGTAGTAACCCATCTTGTTTATTATTTTTTTTTTTTTGGATCGACACGCACGGTAATTGTATGAGAAAAACTTTTGATAATGATTCGAAGGGGCCGTGCGATGGTTTATATAGGGTATATTAGGTATGAATGGAGGTGGTAACGGTGAGTTCTGATTGGATTTGCTTTACCTGTTGCCTTTAGAAAAAATGTGCTTGCGTTGTCTTTCCCGATGCCACTGCTGCGATTGCGGGACGTGTACTCGGGATTTCGTTAATGCATAGTGGAGGTGAGATCGTTGGCCTTATACCCGGTGTTCCGATGGTTCTTGTTCCTGTTCGTTCTCTTATTGTCATTTCTATTTCTTTTCTAGGTTTAGATCTTCTTTCGCAAATGTGTTTGCAATTTCTTTTAGTAATCCATAATATTCCAATTAAAATGATCAACACCCTTACTGTAGCACCCCCGTAAATCATATGTGTTTTTAACCGTTGAGTACGATGGTGCGTTGCCAGATCTTGGGCCTGGCGTTCTATTTCTGTTAGCGCTATAGATTTTTCATTTGCTTTGTCATGTAACATTCCTATTGGTATGTTGTGTAGTTGGTAGTCGGATATTATTTTTACGTGATGGGGTGTTACTTGTGGTATCAATTGTGTTATGTTTAATGTTAAAAGTGACTTAAACATTGAATTCATTCGAAGTGTTGTTGTTTCTGATGCGATAAGTCTTAAGTTGTCGATTTGTGCCTGGCAGTTCTTTTTCAGTTTCAAAATTCCGGAGCCCTGTATTAGTTCATACCCTGCTGCGCGATGATTGCATTTGATTTTCACTGGCGTTGTCTCCCTGACAGAATACAACCACGTGTTTGGAGTTGAAAGGTGGTTAGTGATCGTATGAATTGATTTTAAGGATCTGACGTTACATTTTTTCCATTCTATGGTTTGTGTTTGTGTTAAGATATTGGTTTCGCAAATCGGTGCTTCTTCTAGATTGTATAACGGTAATGTGAGTTGGCAAACATATTTATCGGGATGAGTCTTGCATCCTTGCATAAAATTTTCCGTGGGCAGGAAGTATTCCTGGTGGATCCTATTAATTGCCAGGAATGGCGTTTGTGGGACTACGACCATGGCAGTAGAGACATTGTGGGATATAGGTAGAAAGGAAGGACATGGGTGTAAATGATAAAGATTAAAAGGTGTTTTGTCCAGCAGAGGAATTTCCACTGATATTACTATTCTTCCATTCGAATAGGCGGTGTTGATTGTAATTATTTTATAAAATTCCTCTGAATGTAGTTCCGTTAAAGATAGAGGGAATTCGTATGGTGTTGAGTGATTTATCTGGGTGCACGTAGTTGCAAGTTGGTCGGGTGATAGTATTGTGGGGTGCAATATTCCTAATTTAGCAAACATTATTGCGTCTGTCAGTATTTGTAAAGCGTGAAGATATTCATCTACGTGTCTTGCTAATTGATTTGTCCAAAATGTTGCGGCCCTCTCTATTTCTATTTCTGCCTCGATTTCGTTGAGTTTCCGTAATCCTGTGGTTATTTCTTTTATTCTATTGCTCATTCTCAAGGATGAATTCCTGAGAGTTAGTAAATCTTGATGAATGTCTTGAAATTCTGATCTAATTATGTGTGTCTGATTACCCAATAATTGTGATAAATGCGTTTGATCCTTATAAATTTTATCTATTTCCAGATTGTAATATTTTGCGTCGTCTTCCGTAAGTGTTTCAAAAAGAGCGTTGCTAGTTGTCCCGATAAATCCTAGTTGTGCCGATCTTTGTGTTCTTGCAGTTATGGGTTTTGTTAGACTATAACGTAAATGTTGCTCATATCGATTTGCGTCTATTAATTTTTGTTCCAGCTGTAGTTTAAGAGCATCCATTGGGCAATTCCCCCAGTTATGGGTTCTACAGATCGTTAAGATTTTTTCTATTTGCGGTTGGATGTGTGGTTTTGCGTCGAGTATGTCTTGTACGCCTAAAGCAGTTACTATTTTCCATTTGGCATGAAAGATTCGGAGTGGCCGTAGCTCCTCATATTATAGGCCTGGATTGATTTTTAGTGGTAAAATCTCGTAATCTTCTTCAATTTCGATGGCCGTACTAAACGTCCACAGGGTATACCACAGCATTATTAAAACTTGCTTATTTGCCATTTCCTGTCGAGAGAAAAGAGTCTAAGTAGGTTTCTTAACCTTTGCTAGGCTTGCAATATTTGGTTGTCGAAATGTTGCCACAACGTCGGCATCGTAAGAATTTGCCGACGGTGCGTGTGTCGCAAACGCTTGCCGTTCGAAGTACGGGGAATTTGAATGTTGGGTTACGAGATGAGATTAATGCGATTTAACTTTAACTAAACTTTTACTAATATTTATTTAATTTATTCGCGTTGATGTTGTTCGAAGTAGTTAGTATCATCATGTCGGTAATTGTTAGCCGATATCAAATACCTTCAAGGCGGTTTTTCCTTGGAATGAGTATGTTTTAGCTTATCGAAGTGTTTCATGAATTTTTGACCATTTTCCTTCATTAGAATAGCATTATTTTGTTCCGTGATATCGCAAATTTTAAATGGTCCTTCATAATGGGAATCGAATTTCCCTATTCGCGGTTCTTTTAGAACGTAGACCAAGTCATTCGGTCTGAAGTTAACTTCGTTACTTCTACGGTCGTAGTATAATTTGGAACGTAATTTGCTGTCATCTATATTTTTCCGTGTTATTGAGCGAATTTCGTCTAATCGCTGTACCAAATTTTGTACATATGATGGGTAAGTTAGAATTTCGTTACGAGACAACGGCGTAAATGGGTCCCTGGCTAACTGACCGAATACTACTTCGTACGGGGTAAAGTTCGTCGCTTCGTGTACCGAAGTGTTGTACGAGTAGGTCGCAAAGGGCAATAGCAAATCCCAGTCTTCGTATCTTTCCAACTAGTGTTTTAAATATTCGGTAAGAACGATATGGCTCCTTTCTAGTGAGCCGTTAGTCTGGGGACGGTAACCAGATGTTGTAACGTGGTTTATTCTAAATACGCGAGCTATGCCTTGCATTAAATTATTGATGAAACTTTTTCTGCGGTCGGTCAGAATAGCGCGCGATGCTCCGAAAATTGCGATGAAATAGTGCGACAAAGCGTCGGCGATGGTAAGCGCACGAATATCCGGTAATGGAATTGCCATACAGAATTTTGATAGTTGACATTGAATAGTTAAAATATGCCGATTTCCACTAGGGGTCATAGGAAGGGGACCTACGGTGTCGGGAGCCACTTTGTCGAACGGTTTGGCTGGGGTATCCGTTATAAGCATTGGTTCGCGAGTTTTTATGCGGACGAGCTTTTGTTCTTGACAACTGCGACAGTTTCTTATAAAATCGAAGTGGTTCCGTATCCGTACCTAAGGGTCTTCGTTATTCCCTTATGTCCTCCTATTAAACTTTCATGATAGTACCGAATAATGTTCTCGCGCTGATTCTGTTCAGGTGTTTGAATTTTTCCTGTGCAAATTTTGATTTTTACTGGTATTTACTGAAATATTTCTTCTAAATAATATTTGAGGGTATTGGCACTGAAATGGTGTAGAGTTTCGGCATGCGCTCCTATACGAAACGAGCTAAAGCCCTCTTTTTCTACCATGGTTCGAAGACCGACTAATAATTGTTCCAATTTTCGTTCATTTACCTTGTGGAAGAAATTCCTGGTTGCAACAATGTTAAAAATTTTCCCTCTTTCGGAAGGTGTAACTATTGTTCGTCCTTCTTCTAAATCCTTCGTTAGTCAATCTGTTTCTGTAAGTTAAGTGCTTTTAGAGGTTTGCTTATCGGGCTGGTGAGAACGTAGTTATCCGAAGCGGCTGTTAGCGTTGTTTCCGAGATGGTTATATCGCATTCTGGAGTGGTGCTTTTCTATGCTTGAATTGCTGGTTCGCGAAACCGAGATTGGGAACGATGTAGATTTTCCATATTTGCCGATGAAGCTAATGTTTTCATATTATCCATAAATGTGTAACGGTTCGGGCTCAGTGCGGTGCGGTAGAACCGTGGCGGGTCGGGGCGCCGACTCAGTCTATCGCCAGAGTTCCCCTTTGGAGTGGTGCTTAGCCTGGACGCATGCAGTTTACCCCCAGGGAGGTCGGAAAGGAAATGACGGTGCCCCAAAGGGGTCGAGCAGGTAGCGGTCGCACACCCACTCTTCCCGGGCTAAAGACCGAGACTTCGGGGTGTCGGCCCGGGACGGTACCGGCGGTCGGATATCCTCCGTTTCGGGCCAGAGTCTGGCGGCGTGAGGACGTTAGGCTAAACGGGTTTTGAGCGAACAGTAAGGTAGCGGTCGCACACCGTCCTTTTCGTACTCCGTTGGAGGGTTGGAAACAGAGCGAGAGAAAACGAGAGCGTTTGAGCGGCGAAATAGTGCTATATTTGCTAGTGGTGTTCTTACACTTATTGCTCGCCCAGGCGTTCTGCCTCTCAGGGTGTCGCGGCGTGCAATATATGCACGGTGCTCCCCACTTTCGGTAGCGAGAGGGGTAGTCGGCGGTACCGGCGTCGGAGAGGGGAGACCGGGCGCGGCGGAGAATGGGCCGAAGAGGAGAGGGTCGCGGCTATTATTCGCGTTACAAATGTGTCGAATTCCGTTGATCGTTTTAACGAGGGAGTGTGCTGGGTTGTCTCTTCTGTGTAAGATATGGAATCTCCTTTATGGGCAGTGGAGGTAGGATGTATCATCGTTGATTGGGGGATATTTAAAGCTTCGTCAATCGGAGGCAGCGACCAAGATACACGTTTCGTCGTTGCAGCTGGTCTCTGCTCAGCATCCCTATTCGATGTTAATCCTTCATCCAAATTTTCTGGTTCCGGGAATTCCATTGTTTCATCGAGACTTCTTAAGATGGTAACTTGTTCCTTTGAGAGAGGAGGACTTGCCGGAGTTGAAGAACAGTTACTTAGAATGGATGATTCGGCACTGGTTTCGTGTAAAAGAGCATTGCCGGATTCTAGGAACTCTGGTATTATTTCGCCGGTGCTACGGCGGGTTGAATTTGCCCTAGGTTCGTCGTCGTCAATTTCTTCTTCCGAGATCATCGGGGTTAACCTTTGGTGGATCCGGGTTTCGGTAGGAGACAGTTCTGGTTCCGGTTCTTCTAGTATGGTTTCCTCCAATATGAATGATGATGGTTCCTCATAGTTGGTCCTTGGCAGTTTGAGTCTGCGGGTTTTCACGCGTTCTGCTATTGCTGAGTTTTGGTTTGCTGCCGAATTTGCCTCATTGACGTCGGTTACTTGTTCCCTTTTCGGGATCGTTATCCTCTGTGGCAATGCCCCTTTTGAAGTAGTTGGTTTTTCTCTAGGTATTACTGGATAGGCGTGTGGTACCGGGTTTTGTGATAGTGCGTCGGCGTTAGCGTTTACTCTTTCTGGTTTGTAAATTATTTCGTAATCATAGTCGGCAAGCAAGATTCTCCAACGTGCAAGTTGCGAGGTTGGATCCTTAATCGAAAATAGCCATTGTAAGGGGCGATGATCGGTAACAAGGAAAAATTTTCGTCCGTAAATATATGTCCTAAAATGTTTTACTACATAAATAATAGCCAGACATTCTTTTTCCGTGGTAGAATAATTTTGTTCAGCACGCGTGATTACTTGTGACGCGTAGGCAATGGGTGGGTCTTGTCCAATTTTTCCTTGACTTAAGATTGCGCCAACTGCTGTGTCGGTTCATCATAATTTGGGTATCGTAGTACCGGCTCCTTACACAGGGCTTGTCTTAAGTCCTCAAAGCTTGCTTGATGAGTTTCAGTCCAAACAAAAGGAGTTTTTATGCTGGTTAAGTTCGTAAGTGGTTTTGCGCGTTTCGCCATATCAGGAATGAAGCGTCTATAGTAATTTACCAGTCCTAAGAATTGTTTGAGGCCCTTTCTGTTTTTTGGAATCGGAAATTCTGACACTGCTCTAATTTTCTCGGGGTTCGGCTATACTCCGTCAGCTGATATTATGTGACCTAGATATGCGACTCTTTCCTTGAGAAACTCGGTCTTGTCAGTTTGTAACGTGAGGCGGTGCTCGCGGAGTCGGTCAAAGAACTTCCTGAGTCGGCAATCGTGTTCCTCCAGTGTTTCCGAATATACTACTACATCATCCAAGTAAACATATAAGTCTTTTCCAATTAATCCTCGTAATGCCTGATTCATTAACCTTTGGAATGTTGCTGGGGCGTTTTTCAATCCGAACGGCATGCGAACATATTCATAGTGTCCTTCTGGTGTGGAAAATGCCGTTTTTCTCTGATCTTCTGGTGACATTGGAATTTGGTGAAATCCGTTTGCCATGTCAAATACCGAAAAATATTTTGCTTTTCCTAATCGATCTAATATATTCGAAATGCGTGGAATAAGAAATTTATCCTCTATTGTTTTTGCGTTCAGTTTTCGAAAGTCAACTACCATGCATCAACATTTATTTCCCGCTGAGTCGGCCTTTTTCGGCACTACCCAAAGCGGAGAATTATAAGGAGATTTTGATGGAACGATTATTCCTAAATTTTCAAGATTGCTAATTTGTTTTTTAATTTCTTCTTCTTGAAACGGTGTGAATGAGTATTGCCGTGAACGGAACGGAATCAGTTGTAGGGATCGAATGCGTTGCTGTCTCTGTTTTTTCGAATGAATCACCAGGAATGAAAAATCTGTCCGAATATTCTTCTACTGCCTTTGTTACCAGGTTGCGTGCCGTGTTGCCTAAATGATCTATTTTCAGTTTGTCCATGATATTATCCAATCGTTCGTCAGGGGAAGGGTAGCTAATTTTATATTCTTCTAAATCATATGTTTCGTGTTCAGCGAGCTGTTCTTCAGAGAGTGTTGTAAGAGGACGTGATGGAGGGTCTTGTTCAAAATTTTCGTCGGTTTCCTGTTCCAATTCTGGATGTTCTGCGAGATATGCTCGAAGGGTTTCTCGTCCCTTTTCGTACAATTGTAAAGCGTTGTTTATTTCAGCTGAATTAGAAAAATGTATCGGATGGATCGGGCGAGTGGTCGTCACTAGTGAACGATGAAAATAAGAAACGGAGGCTTGTTCTTGTAAGAGGTATGAGCTACCTATCAAACCAGATATTCCAGGAGGTAAATTTGGATTTTTAACAACATAAAATAAGGCCCAGCTTCCGTTAATTTTGATACAGGTGACACCTTCAGAAAAAATTTTCCCCTTTAAGCCCTCAATTTCGATTCGTTCGCGGCTAATTACGGGTGCATCAAGGTGGATAGCAGCTAACGCTAATATGTTTAGTACGGCTCCTGTATCGATTATGAATTCGCCCTCTCCGGAACCCAATTCCTTCGCCTTGACGCGAATTCGCGGGGAGGGGGCCTCACGGAGGGAGTCCGCTGGATCTCGTCCTGGAATCTCACGCTCCGGAGGTTGGAGTGGGCTGCGCCCGCTCCGTTGCTGTTTGAGCGGGCACCGTAGGAGTTTAAATGCTTCGGTTGATTCTGATTCCCTTCAAACTGTCGACGCGGTGTTCCTTCTCGTTGCGTCCCTCGGTTGGTTTGCGTTGGTCGCGGCGGTGTTTGGCTTCGTGACATATTTCCTCTTACATTCGGTGGAGAAAAATTTCGATCATATCCCCTCGCAGGCGAGGTCCGTCTCTGGTATGCACGACCTTGATGACGCATCGGTTCGTATGACTCGCGTCGTTGAGGTGGCTCGTCCGACCATAGCCGTCGGGTGTTGTAAGGCGAGACCGGACGGGAACGTGGATATCGGATACCGGCTTCGTAATAATCATAACTGTCTCCGTAATAGCCCTGACCTATACCGTTTCCTCTACGCGGCGAATAGTTTGGTTCAGAATAACGCGGTCTGGTACACGCGGGGAATGACATTCTCGGATACTCGTACTCGGTTTCATCGCGAGGTTCGCGCCATTCCATCCTTTCCCTATGATAATCGAAGGGTGTCGGAGCACGCACCGGGAGACCATACGTGTAGGTCTCATCCTGAAACGCGGTAGAGGAAATTCATTCGCGTCTCTCGACTTGTAATGCCGAATCAAATGCCTCGTCTAGTGTTTCTGGATTGATCAAGCTTATTTTCGCAGACATTCTTTCCAGCAATCCTAAAATGAACGCGGTACGCCCTAACTGTTCGACCTCTCGTGTGTATTGAACAGAGGTCTGTCCGAACATCTCGGCAGCATAGCTTTTCGCGTACTGACATAACCGGCTAACCCTATGAACGAAATCAATTATTTTTCCCGTGGTAGCATTCTAAGTCTTCTGATTTCTAAGGTAAGCTCCTCATACCCGCGACCCGGAGCGTACCGTTTCCTTAAAAGGAGCAGGAGGTCCGTTACGTCGTTACATTCCCTCTGTTCAATGTAGTCCCTTACCGGGTCTGCTAATTTAAATTTTAACCCCGTTACAAATTTCTCCTCATATCCCGGTGGGATTCGGTATATGACACTTTGTACGGCTCCCATAAATTCTTCCAGGCTCGTTAGTCGGGGATTAAAACGCGGAATAGTATCTAGTGCGCGATATACTCTATCCTCGTCGTCTCGTTGTCTTAGAACGTCAATGGCGGACGTTTCAAATACCAACGACCTCCTAGTGGAGGATTGCCCTGCCACCGGAGCGGTGGTAGGTAGGGGAGGCGGGATTCTTTCTGGGGTCGACATTATGACGGTAATTATTTATAATAATGTAATCCAAAATTCAATTTAGAAAATGAATACAGATAAGTTTCGTGCTAAGGGAAGCTTGTTTCAGTAGCAAGGAAGACGTATCCCACTTCTGACACCAATTTTGTTACGTCCCAACTAGTTTGGGACTTTCTTTAGGGATTTTTGTCTTCGGTTAAAGAGCTAAAGCTCACCTTATCTGTATTTAATTGGAAAAGAAGGAATTCTGGGATTCTATAATGATTGTCACTAAGTATAAGTATTAACAAATATAATTATGAAACAAAACTGAGTTTGGGATTACATACAAACAAGAATATAAATTATAGAATTGAAGATGGTTTTAACAATACCAATCGTTGATCTTATGCTATTAACGCTGTCGTCAGGTTGCCCCGAGCTCGACTGTGGCGAGGATCTGGTCTGGTTGTACACTCGCGACACGGGACTCTAATAATTGGCGAATAATAAACGTCGGACTTTCGTAGGTAACTCCGCGGTGAATCTATCTTTAGTGCGTATGTTCTCACTTACGCGAATTCTTTACTCAGCTGGAGATATGATACACGATACCTAAATGAGACTAACGCGAGAGATTAACCTGTCCGCGACTACAGAATAATAACTGCCAAAATAATAATACACAAAGAGCCACCCGTGGTCGTGACCACGGGTTTATATAGCCCCAGATCCTTGCCTGGCGCAATTCGTAATTTCGGAATCTTAATTGCTACATTTCCCGAATCTGGAGCAAGTCCCAAATTCAATGGGTGATTCGTGCGCAAGAGCCTAATATCGCTGAGGTTTGTTTGCTGACTTGCGGTTCACGCGACTCGGTTTAATAACACAATTTCCGAATTGTGGTTCGTGCGCATTCTTAAAAGTGTATTGATCTTAACTATTCGCAATGCGAGGTCGATGAAAAGGGACACCGGGTGGGCCGGATGTAACAGCATATTTGGCATTTGGCCGCTGCATGTGCCCTTGCCCCCTCCACAACCAACATGTACGCTGAGGCGTCAATAAATTTTGCAATAAATAAATATAAATAAATTTTGAAATAAATTTTGTAGCCTCGTCCCGCGGAAGGTTCATCTGACACATGTTGCATATTCGCTTTCCGTTGCCATCCCTCAAGCAATGTCCCTCGACGCACTCTCGCCTGCGCAATTCGTTTAGTAAATTTGTCGGCAGCAACTCCTCCGCTAGCGTATTTACCACGCCAACATCATTAAATTTTGGGTATTCTGCAGTGGAAGAGAATGATGATATTATAATAGTGTTTTTTATGTTTGTAGTAGAGATTATTAAAAAGCGGTGGTAGGTATTATTGATGAAAATAAGAATTACTGTTTACATACCTTGGTTCCACTGGTCCACTATGCATTGTTAATGTTTTTCTATAACTTTTCGGTTCGCGAATCTCAATGTTTTTCTACAATAAATGGTAAGGGCTGGTCGTGCAATGGTTTATATAGTAAATTAGTTGGGCGGGGATTCAGTCTTAGTAGGAATGGAAGTGGTACTCGCAGCTGTCTAATTGGGCAGTTCATACCTCCCACTGATGTGAGTAGAATTGAGATGATTCCGCAGAATTCTACCATTGTTACACACACACACACAACTGGTATAATATTTCTTTCGCACGTGCCTTTATATTGATTTACTCCTAGTTCTCGAGTGTGCGTTTTTGGATCTTCTGCTCGAGGCCATCGCCGCGAGATATTCCTACCGATGGCTGTGTCAAAGAACGCAATCTAATCTTACATGTTGCATGGTAAAAAATATTGGATCATGCACTGAAGATTCGAGAACGTGCTTTGAAACAGATCTTCCAGCGTTAAACAGAAAGACTATGCATCGACATCTGAGAAATTGTTGCAGATGTTCTCACCCGAGATTGTAATGTAATGTAATATTATATGTCGCGCGTGTACACGGGTATGAGTGCGAGGAAGAAAATACTCGGGCGTGAGAGAGAGAGGGAATCCGCGAGGCCCGCAACGACGCTCCCACTCCTGCGCGCGAAGACGGTTTCACCCACCCTTACGCGCTTCTTTCGTTACATGTAAAATTTGCGTTTTTTACTGATCACTGATAATTACCGACTGGTGGTGTCTCCCTCTACCTTAACGACCGTAGGTAATAATTGCATCCTACCTTATCGACCGTAGGTAATAATTACCACCCCCCACCACTCGTGCTCCCTCCCCCCGCCCCCTCGCCCATGGTTCCCCCCACACCCCCCTGTCATCGGTTCCCCCTCCCCCGCTCCCTCCTCGGAGCTCCTGAGTTAGAACTCGCCTATCTTTACTACTGTTGAGAATAATCTCGGTACGCACAAAGTCGCGTTACGATCTCGGTACGCACGAACTCGCGTTACGGTAATCGCTTCTTAGAATTCGCATGTGGTACTCGCGTGGCGATTCGGAGAAGAAGAAGGAAGAAGGGAATCGGAAACGAGCGCAGGTTGCCGAGAAACGGAAGCTGGTAGGAATGGGCGTGGTCAGTAAATTGATCGATCACGCATTGATCGATTGACGACATGGCAGGAACGGATCTCTCTTTACGAGAGCCCCTTGCCACACATTCGGATATTCAAACAACTCTGTTTTTGTATTTTTCTTCTATTTATATAGGAAATGTTTATGAAACTGTCAAATTATGTCCAGTTTCTTATTGTTTACATATAGATCGGACTTTTACGAAGAAAACAAGCTTTGGTTAAAGAAAATCTATGGATAAATACCGGAGTTAGGAACAATTGAGTAAAGGTACAAAAATCCAAATTTTACTCTGTTTTTGTATTTTTTCCCTATTTATATAGGAAACATTTCGGGAATTTATTTTAATTAATTTCGATTAGAAATAATTTCGGCCTTTGCTTTGTCTTCTGTTATTCGTTGTGTTCGTTTCTCTGATGAAGACCAAATGTGGTCTCCCAACATTCTTTCATCCCAATATCCTTGTTTGAAAGATTATGGGATTTTGTTCATTGTGTTATAAAACCATGCATACAATGATAACATGTTTTAGATATCTTTACTGTATAATGTTCTTTTATTTGACTAATAAATTGACGCTATCGGCTCGCTGTTTACGTTACGTGTTCGACGGCCTCCCGCTTCGTCCCCCAGACCCCGCGAGCGCCACGGGTGGATCGAGTAACTCGAGCGACGCGGGGAGCAAGGGACGAGCCAGAGGTGTCGCGCGTACCAGCTAAGCAGCGAGCCAATCAGTCCGTTATCGGAATTCAATCGAGCATCATTTCGATCCTTTTGTTCCGCCAATCCTGAGACGTGCTTAGTAATCGATCGGAGATTTCTCCACGTTTGGTTAAATCCGAAAGATTACAACAATCCTTGATAGCGCTGCCCAATAGTTTAGGGCTTCTGACTCTGCAGAGTATGAATTATAAGTTGTCGAAGATTTGCTAATAAATTATGCAAAAATGGGTATGGAATATATATTGTTATTCTATTTGATTTGACAAAATGGAAAAATTTGTACATTTAATTTCAATTTTAATTTCTACAGGCGTAAATATATTGCTCAAAATTCATTTTTTACATTCTCACTTGGATTTTTTCCCGGAGAATCTTGGCAATGTAAGTGACGAACACGGTGAAAGGGTTTACTAAGATATAAAAACTGTTGAGCAGCGCTATCAAAGATATTGGGATGAAAGAAAGTTAGGAGACTACATTTGGTTCATCATCAGAGAAATGAACCCAACGAATAACAGAGGACAAAGTAAAGGCCGAAATTATTTCTAATCGAAATTAATTAAATAAATGTTTCCTATATAAATAGAAAAAAAAAATACAAAAACAGAGTAAAATTGGAATTTTTGTACCCTTACTCAATTGTTCTTAACTCCGGTATTTATCCATAGATTTTCTTCAACAAAAGCTTGTTTTCTTCGTAAAAGTGCGATCTATACGTAAACAATAAGAAACTGGACATAAATTTACAATTTCTATTCTTCCATACCGATGGAAGAAATATTTGTGTCTATTTTAGCCGAAAAAATCAAAGTTTCTCATATATATTGGCTCGTAACACTTAAACTATTGAACCGACTGGAAAATAATCTCAAAGGGAATTGTTAGAAATTCGATTACCTTTAAAATAGCGTCCTGCGCGACTCAGACGTTCCGAACTCGAGATATGGCCTAAAATGTGGACGTATGTCAGAAAAAAATCGAGAAAAAATTCAAAAATTCATATAAAAAAACCTATCCATAGAAACATTTTTTTCTTGCGATTTTCGAGTTTAGTAGGCCAAAATACATAAAAAAAAGATGGTGGCATTGAATGTTCATTTTGGCTGTAAATTAGTGTTATTGATGATTCGCAGCGTGGTGGGAAGAGTTTCAGGGTCAACCTTCTTACGCTTTGTCCGACGTTTCTCCGCCACTTTTGCCAATTTGGTGTTGATCTCGCGTTTTTTTTGCCTCGATGAACATGGCGAGCCATCCTGGTCGCGGCAAAGTGGTTGAGACCAGCCTCAATTATGGACACACGTGCTTCCCGATTCTCCCGGCGTTCCCTCTCGCGAACTCCAGAACGGTGCGTCTTGCCCATGGTGTTTCCTTGGTGGCTGCGTAACGGCTGAATGGTTGGGCTTGCCTTCGCTTCAGTATATAGGGAAAATTTGGCCTCGGGATGTTACTTGGTGGCCTTGAAGGTTTCCAAAGGCCGTGGCCTTGAATCAGTGGTGCCCTTATGCTTCCAGGAGATCAAGGTTCTCATTTTCTTCTTTGTTTCTTCCTCAGCTTATGGTATTCAAAAGTCTTGTTTAGAGTTGCTAGAGAGTTTTCTGTAACGTTTTTCTTCCGTGTTTTATGAGAGTTCCTCCCTGTTCCTTTCTTCCTAATCCTTTTCCTTTGTCGTGTCCCATGAATTCCATCATCTTTCTAATTTTTCCATTTGCTAATTGTTATATTTTTTAAAAAAACCATCTTTTTCCCCCCAGGGCACGCAGCTGCTCACCTCAGAGCAACGAAAATCCTAACCGTCAAATTTCCAAATATGGAAATCACTGACGAATCCCCACCAACATTTGAAGGTATATAAACCCACGATTTTCGTTGCTCGGGTGATTAGAACGATAGAGTTACGTAGAGTCACATCACGTCGATTGTCTGCAGAGTGTGCTTTAGTGAGATCGGGCTTCAGTTTCCCTTTTGATCAACATTAACCTTATAGATCCGCGAAGACGGTTTAAAATTCTATTGCGGTAAATATTATACAAGCATTTCTCGACTTTCGCATCTCCAGGCGTCAACATCTCGCAATACAACGGTAAATAAATTCTTACACCAAACCGCAAAAACACGATATTTTACAAATGTATCTTTAGTATTACATTATTGGATATATTCTCATTGATTTACATTGAAAAGTCTGTTAAATCAACGCTAAAACCTTCACCCTTAAATAAGCAATCCTACCCAGTGTAACGATCCCATAACATAATAACTTTATCGCTCGAGTTATTATTTGATTGAATTAATAAATTGCCAGGCTTTACGATTCAGTCTCTGTGTATTCAAACCGAACTCCTCAACTTAACCTATACTACGGTTACCCTTTACTGGGAGATACTGATCCTGATAGCTATCCGATTATCGCATCGGAGTCGCTGTACTTGATTCTAATATCCAAACAAACAGACACCCGAATCTATGATTACCCTTCACTGGGAGATACCGATCCTGCAGCTCCCTGAACTTCGCGTCAGTGTTATCTGCAGTTCTACTCCATCCTCAGTCTTCGGATCCATTGATCTACAATAATTAATCGTATTGCTTCTATTCTTAAATCTACCCCACTCGCTGGGCTCACGCGCACATCGTTATCGCCCTTGCTCGTAACAGCACTGTTGAACACAGCATTGTAGCTGCGCGTACTTAGAAAGCACCGAATTTTACATTGTGTTACACAGTATCGCCTTTGTACTTTGTTGGAAAGCACCTCCATGTACTGGCGGCTTATTTCGATTTCACATCTTCTACTTTTTTGTAGTTTTTTATGGAGATGTTCTATTTTTTTTGTGATTACTCCTTTTCGTCTTCCACTTTTTCATGTACGTGGCGTAATTTTTTTACTTTTTCGAAGTTTTTTTTTTAATTATCGGTGGATTGAATGTGGAATTTTCCGTACACGAATTGTAGTAACGTGGTAGTGTAAACAAGTCACAGTCGCAACACTCGCGTCAAAAGTGTTTACGTTTCGGTGTTACCGCTACGGGGGTCGGCAAATGAATAAACACAATATTATTCTTGTTTAATATCCCGACAATTCCATATGGGCCATGATAACACGCTGAATTTTCCCTTTTATAGTTCAACTAAAACCGGCGACTGACTTGCAACAGAACGCTATAATGTAACTGCTCGGCACGAATTTTACGGTTGCCGAACCAACGCTGGTGGCGACCAGCGTTACATTACAACAGTGTTCTGCAAAGTGTGTGCCGCGGCACACTGGTGTACCGTAGTCATTAGTCGGTGTTCCACGGAAAACTATCAAGTTTTGTGAAGATAATGCACCTACATATAGCTGAGAGTTATGCGAACGACTATATACATACTTGAGTTCACCAGAGAACATAACCGCTGGAGAACCGGTTTTCGTTCTTTGTGCACATGCTTGCCCTGATTGGCTGTACTCCCCCTCTCGCGGGTCTCACGCACATGCGCACTGCGTCTTGATGCACAGTGACGCCACGCGCCATCATTCGAGATACATAACGGGTGGCGTGAGCAGCCATAGTAAAGTTTTATATCTTCGGAGTTGTGTGTCAAAAAAATGGAGTCAGTTCCTGGGCCATCTGGGGTCAGCCCAGTAAAAAAAATCCATCGGGAAAGGTAAGCTTGTGTTACAAATATATACAATTTTCTGCATTTTTCTACGATGAACGCGAAAAATTTCTTATTAACATGAAATATACAGGGCGCGGTCGAATAATACGCACTAGCGTGCACAAGCCTTCTCACGATAAAAGTTTTCTATGTATTTTTTCTTGAACTTGATAATTTTTAAATGCTGGATAGACATTGTTTATAAACACGATACACATTACACGATGATCGACGAACCGTAATTCAGCCGCATTAGTTCACGCACGAATAGGATTTCCTAACTCGACTCTCTCGAAAACCAACCCTTGAATGAAAAAATTTTATTCCAAACTTTGTTCCTATCCCTTCACAAAAAACCAGCTCGCGCCCGCCAGCATACGTTATTCGACCGCATCCTATACAGGGTGTCCCAAAAGTCGGGGAGGAGCCGGAAATGGGGGGTAGCTGAGACGATTCTGAACAACAATTTCCTTTGCAAAAATGTCGGATGGGGCTTCGTTAAGGAGATATTAAGAGAAAACCCCGACCAATCAGAGCGCGCGTAGATCGTTCGAGCAGCCGCGGTAGCGAAGGCTACGCGCTAGGCGGCAGCGTCAATGTCCTTCGATGCACGTCGAGTCACTTGTTCGCGTACAAGCGCGGCCGCCAGCGCGTAGCCTTCGCTACCGCGGCCGCTCGAACGGTCTACGCGCGCTCTGATTGGTCGAGGTTTTCTCTTAATATCTCCTTAACGAAGCCACATCCGACATTTTTGCAAAGGAAATTGTTGTTCAGAATCGTCTCAGCTACCCCCCATTTTCGGCTCCTCCCCGACTTTTGGGACACCCTGTATACATTTGAAATTGTCTTTTGTGTGAAGATGTAAAGATTACATCATTTCTTGGAGACAAAAGTATCTTTTCAATATAAACAAATATCGCTCAGAGCAAAGACCCATATATTACTTGGATGAAACATGGGCCAATGCAGGTAATGTTAAAAGGAAATTATGGGTAGATACTTCGGTATCCACGAAGAGGAATGCGGAGGGAAGGGGTCTGTCAACGGAAATTCCTGACTCTCCCAATAAGGAGAAACGCCTCATCGTCTTACACATTTGGTCGGTAGATGGATTCGTTCCTGGAGGACTCCTCTGTTTCGAGTCGAAGAAAAATTCTGCCGATTATCACGACGAGATGAATGGAGATTCTTCGATTGGTTTCGAAATATTTTGCCCATGCTAAGAGATGGGGCTGTCATAGTGATGGACAATGCCCCGTATCATAGCATTAAAATGGAAAAATACCCAAATAGGACGTGGAGAAAAAATGACATGATTAAGTTTGTTTGCGAATCGGCTTTTAAATGACGCGTCGGGAGGCTGTCGGCGTCCCATCGATCAGTCATCGATCGACAGCGGGCGCTCTTGTCCAGGAGACAAGATTTCGGCCGAGTTTTAGAACGCGCAACGGCCGTGTGCTCGCGTCTCGTGCGCTGAGCCGCCATTGTGAATCTAATATTCATCGTAAACGCATCGCGCATAGTTTTTGAACAATTCTAACAGTGTTATACAAGTGCAGCTCAAAATCTCATAGTTCAGACTCATCCCGGAGTGCGTGAAGCATCAGCTCAGTGCATCAACTCAACAGCACAGCGACCACAGGCGGCAGAATCAATAGATTAACTACCCCAGGCGATGTATTCAGCTCAACAGAAACACTCTCCACATCGTCCAGCCAGCTCTCTCATCGATAGAACATCTCGTTTTTGACAGCTAGCTCATAAGTCATTTCAATAACACCTCGATTCTACCTAATTGTACCGAATTGACGAGAATAAAGTTTTACATTACAACCAAGACCGAGAGCATTCATTTCTGCAGTCCGTGTGAACCTAACACCAGTTCGCGAACAACGTGGCTTGTCAGTAAGGGGGAACAAGTGGAACCATATTTCGTGGAGGCGCAGTTATTAGATTTAGTAAAAAAACATAAGAAACAACAGAATTATGTTATTGATGAATACGCCAAGCAACATGACCACGAAGTGTTGCGACTTCCCCCGTACTACCGTGAATTAAATCCCATCGAAGCATGGACATATATTTGTGGTGGCACCTCCGCTCCTCACCACCAGAGGGAAACCGCGCGGTGTAACATTTCTATGTAAGTCCTTCCCGACCGAACTCCAAATATCCCGCATCTAAGGCACGGGTTTGCTAGCAAGCCTTACTGATGGGTCCACTAGCAGGCCCATAACGAAACGCTCTCTACCTTGTCTCCCCTCTGTCGCTCTCCCTCCACAGGCACAACAACCACTACATATTAAAGAATACGTAAGAGCACGTAACGTGACATTCAAGTTGCCAGACGTGCGCCAACATATATACGAAGCCATCGAGAATGTATCACCAGTGATGTGACAGAATTTTATTCGTCACGTAACAGGAGAGGAAAACAAATTCCAGGAATTGGATAATATCACCGATTCGGTGCTAGAGGATGGGGCTGAATGGGTGGATTCACCGACCCCGTCGTCAGACTCCGAAACAGAGTCAGAGTTGATTTTTCGGTGGCCTTGGGGTTTTAGTGGGTATTCTTGAGAATTCAGTCGAGTCCCACACTTTCTCGCGCATTGCACGCCAGCGCGAGAGATGCGTAAATGCATTTCCCCAAGTAAAAAAAAAAAAGTATTGGTAAGATTTAAGTAGATAATAAAATATTGTGTAAATATTAAATATTACGTAAATATTAAACATTGTGTACATTGCAGCATCAACACTAGCACCAGCTAGACAGTGGAAACTTATTCCAATAACTACATTCAAGACCAGCAAGTAGTAAGTCTGAAGATTTAAAATACTAATAAATAGTAATAGCGAGGGTAGACTTAATCAGGATCAGGATCCCGTCCAGACGCGAGTCGTCTAAGAGAGGCGTGGGGGAAAAAGCAAGCATCATTTGATCGAACTGGGCGACAGATTTTCACATCTGAAATCCGGGACGTGACACAAACATTTTTTTATATACAGTAACCTTTTGAGCTCAAGGCATTTTTCAACATAATCAAATTGAGTCCATTTTTATAATAAATTTTTGTAAAACTAAAATCCTTACTTGAAAAAAATACGAACATTCGTGACTCAATGTATTATTATTTCATTTAATAATTAAAATTACGTAATAAAATTAAAGTTGTATGTTCAAAAAATTACTTTTAAATTACATATCTTGTCCTACAGGCGTCACTCAAGTGCAAAGGGTTAAACACGAGTTCATTTATTTCACCCCGTATATTACTCGCGCCTTTAATGAAGGGGATCGGTATCCGCGGAGGGGGAGTATCGAAGTTCGACAAGTTCCCTCACTACCTTCCAACCTGCGCGAAGCAGTTATGGAGTCTGATGAACTCAAGTGTATATATATATATATACCATCTGATCAAATTTGACCCGGACAAGTTAAAAGAAACAACATTTTTATGTATTTTAATACAAATCTTTATTATCGCCTTCAAAATAGGCTCCTTTTGAGCCAATACAAGCATGCCAACGGTTAATCCAATTTTCCATACACTTCTGATAGGCCTCGAACGGGATGGTCTTTAGTTCCTTCAGTGAATTTCTTTTTATGGCCTCAATCGACTCATGGCGTGTTCCCCGAACCGGATATTTGAATTTCGAAAACAGAAAAAAAGTCACAGGGAGCTAAATCTGGCGAGTACGGTGGTTGAGCAATAACTTTTGTTTCGTGTTTGACTAAAAATTTAGTCACAATCAGGCTAGAATGCTAGAAAATTCAGATCTTTCGGTACGAGTCTGGCGGCAACGCGCTTCATACCCAAAACATCAACTACAATGAGTTGAGTCGATCCATAAGAAATGTTGAGAGCCTCTGCTATCTCTCTAATGCCAGCCCGACGATTTTCAAGTACGATTTCCTTCACTTTTTCAATATTATCGTCATTAATAGAGGTGGATGAACGACTCGCATGAGCCAAGTTTTCTACGACTTCACGACCCTCACTGAATGCCTTATGCCACTCAAATACTTGAGTTCCCAATAGAGTAGATTCCCCGTAACACTTCTGTAACATTTTCAAAAACTGCGTAGTCGTAATTCCATTGGAAACACAACATTTCAAGCAACCTCGTTGTTCCATTTTTTTCCATAGCAAAAATCGCCAGACAAACTTTTCGCGTCGTACACAAATGACTGCCAAACTCACAAAAATGGACGTATTTCGCGCGCACTTCACACGAATGTCAAAGAAGGTTATACCAAACTAGAAAAAAAAATATTTTACCGATTCAGTTTACGCGAGCGATTTAAATGGACAAGTCCGGGTCAAATTTGATCAGATGGTATATATATATTGTAGGATCGGAAGGATTGATATGTCGAACACTTGAGTAACTCCGTTGATTCCGTTCCTCACAGTTTTATTATGCAATATTACGGACAGCGATTCGACCCGTGCTGAAGACTGGAACGGACTGGCTTGTCGCACCCGGCCATCGTCTCTTAAAAAGGGAATTAGATAGAAAAGGAAGATAGAGGAAAAGGAGAAAATTAGGAAAGTTTGTAGTAAGGAATAAATAATCATAAATAAATTACTGAAGTGGTTTTGCCTGGACCTGAATAGCGTCAGCTCTCAGGCCCCAGCGAAACCTTGAAAGGGACACGGTGAATTAGAGACGATGACAACGGGGCTCTTCGCCTCGTACGGGTCTGGTCGCAAAATGTGCACAAAATACAAAACAGTAGAAAGTTCTACTGGGAAAGGCGTATGTAGCCCTTTGGTCGCCACAATATATATATACAGGGTGTCCCAAAAATGTTGTAATACCTTGAAAGGGGTGGTTCGGGAGGTGATTTGAAACAACTTTTTCCTTAGCGAAAATGTTGTCCGAGGTTTCGTTATGGAGATATTAAGAAAAAACACCGACCAATCAGAGCGCGCTTATACTGTTGGAGCGCTGCAGTAGCGAAGGCTACGCGCTAAGCGGCCGCGTCAATGTCCTTCGGTGCACGTCGACTCACTTGTACGCGTATGAGCGCGAGCGTAGCCTTCGCTACCGCGGTCGCTCGAACGGCATATGCGCGCTCTGATTGGTCAGAGTTTTTTGTTAATATCTGCTTATATACAGCAGATATTAAGCTATATTAAGATATATAATAATAGCGGTATTAAGGTATATAAGCAGATACAGTATGTGTCACGAAATCCTGGACAGCCGATTATTTCGTAACCTATTAATGTTTAAAATTCGTACGTTCACGATGGCGTTAGCGGCTCCGTTCAGTCTGAGCAGCCAGTCATAATCTAAACAATCACTGTTAGTCGCGATAATGAAGCTAATAGGATTGATTAATTTTGAATAACGCGTGTCCGCCGACGATGGGTTGAGAACAATAGATAAAAATCGGAGAAGCCACCGCCGACCTCAGAGTCAGAAAACAAATAGAGCGAGTTAGAGCGTAATTAGAGTGTGAGTTATTTTTGTATTAATCTAAGATTTAAGCTAGTTGTGTAATTCGAACTGTGTTGTTTAATATATATATTCTAATTGTAAATTGTCTATTTCTATAATTATTCGTGTCATAAATAATAAATTGTGTCTAATTACTAAACTGTATCTCGAGTCCCTTGTTGTGCGAGAGTCGTCGAAAGATTTTCGGGACTGCACTTCACACACAAGACAACCGCGAAGCGGAAGAAGGATTCGGAATCAGGCAGATTAAAAGTGCGACAAAAATTGATTATGATCGATCCTCGTTAGCAGGTGATTTATTCGCAGGCGATACAATTGGCCGACTGACCTTTTTCGTTTTCGGAACGTGGCCACGATAAGCCGTTAGCACACAAAAACGGAGTCCCGAGAGTGGGGGTCCGCGAGGCGCGCGCAAAGCGAGACGCGCGACAAATATTGTCGATCGAAAAAAAATTCCAAACTGCCGCGAAGGAGAAGTCCGGGATGCTAACAGATCGAGTTATTCCGAAACACTTGTAAATAATTATAATCTCTTAAAAACTCTCAAGTACAAACTCCTAGTACACTTTCACACAAATTAAGTGGTCCTTCGAGCCGGATATCTTGCCAGTGAAACCAGTGACCTTTGTGAAGTTCGTTGAGTGACCGTTAGATTCAAACTTCGTTGGACGGTTGAAGGTCAGCAAACCTGAAAAGGAACAAATGAATAACCATGGCTGAATCAATTATTAACCGACAAAGGGAACTCAGAGGAAAGATAGACAGAATAGTGATTAATTTACTAAAAAACGGACGAGAGAATGTGACCAAAGGAGCCGTAGAGGCCAGATTTCGTCCCCACAACAGTTACTGGGCGAAGTTTGAAGAAAATCACGAAACACTGTTGGAGAAATATTCCAGTGAATTACAAGGACATGAGTATTTCAAGAGACAGACCTACGATGAAAAAAAGGAAATTTATGCGGTACGACAAGAGGAACTTCAACATTTATTAAACGAATTTAATAAGAATACTGTACCTAAAGTCGATCACACTGAAGATCAACGCGCTGTTCAAGGAAAGCATCTACCGAAGTTGTCTCTTCCGAATTTCGATGGAACCTACGACAATTGGCCATCGTTCCAAGATCTCTTCTTGTCGATGCTCTCGAAGAATCCACAACTTAGTGGCGTCGACAAGCTGCACTACCTAAAAATGAGTGTACGTGGAAATCCGGCTGAATCGTACATCAAAGAATTATCTATGATAAACGATAATTTCTAACGAGCTTGGAATATCCTAAAGGCACATTATGACAACAAGCGAGTGATAGTGCGTACTTGTTTGGAGAAATTCTTTGCTATTCCAAGAATGAAGTCGGAATCGGCGGCGGAACTCAGCAAAATAATTAGGATTCTGTCGACTTCATACAACTCACTCGAAAGCCTCGGTCGACCCATGACGAGCTCGGAAGATTTTATAGTTCATTTTTTAGTAAATCTTCTAGATGAAATGACTCGCTCGACATGTCGAACACTCCGCCACCTTCGCTTGCTACGTTGAAGGAATTCCTCGGAAGACGACTTTTGTCCTTGGAAGCTCAACCAACAAAACCAGTTAGCAAGCATACGGAACTAGAAGAAAGAAAACGAGGGTCAGCTAAACGTTCTACTCGCTCATACCACATTCAGAAGAAAGATCGAGTAAGCAAAAGGAACTTCCCGGCTGTCTGCTGTGCTCCAAGTCACACCCGTTAATGTTTTAAGAACAATACAAAGTGTTACATCCGGCTCTGCCGGTGTCCCTTTTCATCGACCTCGCATTGCGAATAGTTAAGATCAGATACTTTTAGGAATGCGCTTGACATACGATTCGGAAACCGTTTCTCGGGAACCGAATCGTGCGATCTGCGAATCAGCGAAATAGGCGTCAGCACTCAACGCCAGCACAT